>NC_090819.1:5307108-5672108 GCF_000390325.3 Nicotiana tomentosiformis | reverse complement strand
CTGCGGACACCATCAGATCTACCTCGAGTCTCCAAATGCCAATTCGAGTTAATACGTCTCACGGACAGCTAGGACCAGTACCAAAATCTGCACAAGAAGTGCGGAGTGTTGTATGAGTACAACCAACCTAATGTACTCCGTAAGTGTTGAGCCTAACCTTGGCGAGGTAGTGACGAGACTATGACAGGACACCCATGTAATTAAACATGTACAAACGGAAATATATGTACAAAATAACAACAAATAAAGAATTAACAAGTACAATTGGGAGGGGACATGTGAAAGGGGTACAAGATACAGTACCTACAATAGGGAATATTAACAACAATCAGTCAATAAACCTTCAATCAACAAAATGAACAAGCATAATGAATAAAACTGCACGGCATCATCCTTCGTGCTTTTACTCTAAATCTCACCATAAAATGATAAATACGACACGACATCACCCATCGTGTTTTTACTCTCAATTTCATCATGAATCAATAGATATGACATGACATCACCCTTCGTGCTTTAACTCTGAAATACGGCATGATATCACCCTTCGTACTTTAACACTCTCCCTTACCATGTAACAATGAACATATAAAAATAGGGAGACGGAATAAGCAATATCAAGTCTTATGTCAACAATAGTTCCACAATACCAATCTCAACTTCAGAAACAATACTCAATTATCACATATAGCTCATAAGTACGGAAAGAACGATCAATTTATCAATTAACTAGTCTAAGCGTGGCTATAATGATCAAAGAAAGAGATAAATTACAAGAAACAAGTCTCACCCACATGCTTTAACCCAATAACAATGCATAAGTACTCGTCACCTAACATATACGTTGTATCTAACATTTAAACAAGTAACAAATAGGCAAACAAGTCCTAATCCCTTAAGTCAAGGTTAACCACGATACTTACCTCGCTCCATAAGTCGACTCAAAGCTCTACCAAAGCCTTTCCCATAGAATCCTTCTGCAAAACAGTCGTATCTAACCGCAATAGACTCAATAATGTCAAATATTGCTGAAGAAATCAATTACAATGCATAAATTTAGAATTTCCATAATTTTCCCCAAAATGTCAAAAATTGAGCCTGGGCCCGCTTGGTCAAAACCTGAGGTTCGGACAAAAGTCCATTTTCTCGTTCACCCCGAGCCCGATTATGTAATTAATTTTGGAATCCGACCTCAATTTGATGTCTAAATCCCTAATTTGCAAAAACCCTCAATTCTTCCTAAATCCCTAGTTTTCTTGCATGGAAGAACAAAGATTAGGGCTAGTAATTAATGGGTGGTGTTAGAAATGGAAGAAAATGAGTTAACATGTACAAACCTATAAATTGATGTTGAGTTTTCTCTTAAATATCGCCTCTAGGCCGAGCTCTAATGGAGAGTATATGAAAAAAAATGAAAGAATCCCGTTTTGGTCTATTTTTAATCACTGGGTGTCAGGCCTTCTTCGCGTTCGCGAAGGGCTTGACGCAATCGCGAAGCAGCAACTCAAATAACCTACATGTTCGCGAGATACCCTTTGCGTTCGCAAAGGCTTACACCCACCAACCTAGGCATTCGCGAGCCTTGTGCCACGTTCGCGAAGAGTATTGGTTAGTTCCCCTCCCCCAGGTCCACAAAGCTACACGTTCAAGATACACTATCCGCGTTCGCGAAGGGACGCCCCCCATCCACTTTGCGTTCACATACAGTCCTTCGCGTTCGCATAGAGTAAAATCCTCCCCTGCCTAGTTCCCCCCTTCGCGATGGCGGTAGAGGCTTCGTGATCGTGAAGTACATTACACCAGAAACCAGCAGAAGTCCAAAAACCAGATTTTTCTAAGTTTAAATAATCTGTACTATATCTGAAATTCACTTGAGCCCCCGGGGGTCCAAATCAAATATGCACACAAGTCCAAAAACCTCATACGAACTCGCTCGCGTGATCAAAATACCAAAATAATGCCTAGAACTACGAATCGGACACCAAATCAACTGAAATTTTTGAGAAAACTTTAGAACTTTTATTTTAACAATCGGACGTCCGAATTACGTCAAACTAACTCCGTTTCTCACCAAATTTGACAGACAATTCATAAATAGAGTAATGGACCTATACCGGGTTCCGGAACCAAAGTATGGATAAGGTATCAACAAAGTCAAATACTGGTCAATTCTTTAAAGTCATTAAGTCTTTAAACTTAAAAATTCTGGTAAAAAGCGATAACTCGAACTAGGGACCTCCGAATTAGATTCCGGGCATACGCTCAGGTCCCAAATCACGATATGGACCCCCAGGGACCATCAAAACACGGATCTAGGTCCGTTTGCTCAAAATGTTGACCGGAGTCAACTCAAATGGATGTTTAAGGCAAAATTTCATTTTTAATCAATTTTTAACATAAAAGCCTTCCAGAAAAATACCCGAACTGCGCACGCAAATAAAGGAAGGATTAAGGAAAGCTATTGGAGGCTTTGAAACATAGAATTAATGTTTAAAACTCTAGATGACCTATCGGGTCATCACATTCTCCACCTCTAAAACAACAGTTCGTCCTTGAACGGACATAGAAAAGTACCTGGATTGGTGAAAAGGTGTGGATATCTACTCCGCATGTCCGACTCGGAATCCCAAGTAGCTGCGTCGATGGGCTGACCTCTCCACTATACTCAAACTGAAGGGTAACTCTTAGATCTCAACTGTTGAACTTGCCGGGCTAGAATAGCCATCGACTCTTCCTCATAAGTCAAATCCTTGTCCAATTATACTGAGCTGAAGTCTAACACATGGGATGGATCACCGTGATACTTCCGTAGCATGGACACATGTAACACCGGATGGACTGCTGATAAACTATGTGGAAATGCGAGCCTGTACGCCTCCTCACCCACTCTCTCCAGAATCTCAAAGGGTCCGATGTACCTAGGGCTCAACTTGCCCTTATTTCCGAACCTCATCACACTCCTGATGGGTGAACCTTGAAGCAATACTCTCTCTCCGACCATGAATGCAACATCAAGAACTCTACTATCGACATAACTCTTTTGCCTAGACTGAGCTGTGTGAAGTCGATCCTGAATAATCTTGACCTTATCCAAGGCATCGTGTACCAAATCTGTACCCAACAACCGAGCCTCTCCCGGCTCGAACCATCCAACTGGCGATCAGCACCGCCTCCCGTATAATGCCTCATAGGGAGCCATCTGAATGCTCGACTAGTAGTTGATATTGTTGGCAAACTCCGCAAGTTACAAGAACTGATCCCAAGAACCACCGAAATATATAACACAAACGCGAAGCATATCCTCCAATAGCTGAATAGTGCGCTCAGACTGCCCGTCCGTATGAGGATGAAATATTGTGCTCAACTCAACATGCGTGCCTAAATCACGATGTACTGCTCTCCAGAAGTGTGAGGTGAACTGTGCACCTCGGTTCGAAATAATAGACACAGGAACACTGTGAAGGCGGACGATCTCGCGGATTTAAATCTCAGCCAACCGCTCTGGCAAATAGGTAATTGCCACAAGAATGAAATGCGTTGACCTGTCCACAATGACCCATATCGCATCGAGCTTACTCTGAGTCCATGGAAGTCCAACAACAAAATCCATAGTGATATGCTCTCACTTCCACTCAAGAATCTCTAACTTCTGAAGCAACCCACCATGTCTCTGATGCTCATACTTTACTTGCTGACAATTCAGACACCGAGCTATATAAGCAAATATGTCTTTCTTCATTCTCCTCCACCAATAATGCTACCGCAAATCTTGATACATTTTGGCAGCATCTGAATGAATAGAATACCGGGAACTGTGGGTCTCCTCAAGAATCAACTTATGAAGTCCATCTATATTGGGCACACAAATACGACCATGCATCCTCAAAACTCCATCATCTCTAACAGTAACCTGCTTGGCACCACCATGCCGCACTATGTAACTAAGGACAAGCAAATGAGGGTCATCATAATGTCGCTCCCTGATGCGCTCAAACAAAGAAGACCGAGCGACTATACAAGCTATAACATGACTGGGCTTTGAAACATCCAACCTCACGAACTGATTACCCAAAGTCTAAACATCTTATGCAAGATGTCTCTTACCGACTGGAATGTACGCAAGGTTGCCCATACACAATGCCTTTCTACTCAAGGCGTCGGCCACCACATTAGCCTTCCTGGGGTGATACAAGATGGTGATATCATAGTCTTTCAATAGCTCCAACCACATCCTCTGCCTCAAATTGAGATCCTTTTGTTTGAACAAATATTGTAGACTCTGATGATCCGTGAAAACCTCGCACAACACGCCGTAAATATAATGCCTCAAGATCTTTAGCGCATGAACAATGGCTGCCAGCTCTAGATCATGAACATGGTAATTCTTCTCATGGACCTTTAACTGTTGCGACGTATATGCGATCACCCTGCCACCCTGCATCAATACTGCTCCAAGACCAACACGAGATGCATCACAATATATCGTATAAGATCCTGAACTTGTGGGCAACACCATTACTGGCGTTGTAGTCAAAGCAGTTTTGAACTTCTGAAAGCTCGCCTCACACTCGTCTGACCATCTGAACGCGGACCCTTCTGGGTCAATCTCATCAATGGGGCTGCTATAGACGAATACCCCTCCACAAACGGATGGTAATAACATGCCAAACCCCAGAAACTCCGGATCTCCATAGCCGAAGTGGGTCTAGGCCAGTTCTTAACTGCCTCATTCTTCTTAGGATCCACCCGAATGCCCTCTGCCGATACTACGTGTCCCAAGAAAGTGACAGAGTCCAACCAAAACTCACACTTTGAAAACATGGCATACAACTGGCTATCTCTCAGAGTCTGAAGTACAATCCGAAGATGCTACTCGTGCTCCTCTCGACTATGGGAGTAGATCAAGATATCATCAATTAACACGATAAAAAATGTCATGCCCCGAACCTGGGGCGAGACCGGCACCCGGTGCATCACTTAACCTAGCGCAACAACTTGTGACTGAGGGACTCTGAATATACAATATCATACTTTGGCCATGGGGCCACATTGCAAGAAAATTTACGAAGCAAAATATAAAATAGAACGGAAACTAGCTTTGACTAAACATCAATATAAAGCTGGGCCGATAAGTCCGTCATAACTACTACAACTGACAAACCAACAAAATATACATACAAAGCCTACAAGCCCAACATGCTGCACTAACTTATAGGATATGTCTACAAGCTTCTACTGATGGATGTACTGTGATCGAAACAGGACCCTAACCTACCCATAACATATATACATATATATACATAATATGTACACAAAACCCTAGATCCGACAACTCCAAAGGACGTGGATCTTACCGATCAAAATGAACTCGGGCAACACCTACTGAGAAGGTCTACCCGTATGTCTATATGAACCTGCACGTATGAAATGCAGTGTCCACAAAAAAGGGACGTGAGTACGAAATAATGTACCGAGTTTGTAAGACAATAAAATAACTTAAAGCTAAAACTGAAATGATAATATAATAACTGAAAGTAACTAGGAGTCAAAGATGATATGGAGATATACTTACCTGCTGATACTAACTCAACTCTCTTAATATAGTAATTAAAATATAAGTTTAATGTCCTTAACTTCATATGTGCAGTGTAAATGTGTGATGACCTGATAGGTCATCTAGAGTTAGGTTCTCAGATATAGGGGTCGTCTATGCGTTCCAGATGTAGCAGGGCTACGAGACAGGATTATGTTAGAGGCATATTTTTCATGGTACTCCATTTATCCTGGGTCGACGAAGATGTATCATGACATTAAGGATGTGTACTGGTGGAACGATATGAAGAAGAACATTGCTGAATTTTTCACCCAGTGTCCTAGTTGCCAGCTGGTGAAGGTAGAGCACCAGAAGTCCAGAGGGCTAATGCATACTATAGAGATCCCGACGTGGAAATGGGAGGCGATAAATATGGACTTCATCACAGTTTTGCGTAGTTCTCATTGTAAGTTCGATTCTATATGGGTGATAGTCGATAGGCTCACGAAATCAGCCCATTTCCTACCAGTCAGATCTACATATATAACCGAAGATTATGTAAAGTTATATATTAAGGAGATAGTGTGGCTACACAGAGTACCAGTATCTATTATATCTGACCGTGGGGCCCAGTTTATAGCACATTTCTGGAGGTCATTTCAGAGAGATCTAGGGACTCAGGTGAATCTCAGCACAACTTTTCATCCACAGACCGATGGACAAGTTGAGCGCATAATTCAGACGCTCGAGGATATGTTACGAGCATGTGTGTTAGATTTAAAAGAAGTTGGGATGAACATATACCTCTTATCGAGTTTTCATATAATACAGTTGCCACTCCAGTATCAAGATGGCTCCGTACGAGGCTTTATATGGACGTAAGTGCAGATCTCCTATAGGCTGGTTTGATGTTGGAGAATCTGGGTTACATGGGCCAGACTTGATTCAGCAGGCCGTAGAGAAGGTAAAGCTTATCCAGAAGAGACTGTTGATAGCTCAGAGTCATCAGAAGTCATATTCTGATGTGTGGCGACGAGACTTAGAGTTCGTGGTTGATGACTGGGTGTTCTTAAAGGTGTCGCCTATGAAGGGCATGATGAGATTTGGCAAGAAATGCAAGCTTAGCCCACGGTATATTGGGCCTTATGGGATTATTCAGAGAGTGGTCCAAGTAGCTTATGAGTTAGAATTGGCCTCGGAATTGGAGTCTATCCATCCGTTTTTTCACGTATCTATGCTACGAAAGTGCATTGGCAATCCTACCCGAGTTGTTCCCACTGATGATGTATAGATTACGGATGACTTGTCATACGAGGAAGTTCCAGTTGTCATCCTAGACCGACAAATCCGTAAGATACGAAATAAGGATGTAGCCTCCGTGAAGGTTTAATGGAGAAGCAAGAATGTGGAAGAGATGACGTAGGAAGCGGAGGAAGAAATGAATTCTGAATACCCCCACCTATTTCAAACTGAAGATATGGCTCGAGATGGGATACATCAGCGCAACTCTATTCATGCCAGTAGGTTATCGGGTAAGCTCTTGTTTTTGACTTTTAGTATTTATGATTGACGGCCGTGTGAGGCCAAGTATTGCTATTTATAGACATTGGCCATGTGTGGCATGTATAGTATGTTTTTGGCTGCGTGCAGGTTAGTTTTAGTCTAGTGTACGGAGGAGACTCTAGCAAAAACTGTTTTCCAAAGTCTCTAAGAGTAAACATTCGAGGACAATGTTCCCAATGGGGGAATGATGTTACACCCTATATTTTCGTACGTAAAAGTACGTCGTAAGCCTAATGTAGGACCAAAAATGAGATCATCTTTGAAATTATATAAAGTAAGTTAATCATGTTACCTCGGAGGTTACAAATATTGAAGATCATGAACAACCAGTCCAAAGAGGGTTGGAAGGTTCAGAAGTTAAAGGAATTGAAGAAAATAATGTTTCGCCGAAACTCGACAAGTTGGGAATGTTATAAGATGTACTTTTGGGATGAGAATAGGGTTCTTAACATGATAAGGAGGTTATGTTATGATTTATGTTAGTCATATGATAGTCGTGTGTTATGTTTTGAAGTCAAGCGAGTTGTGAAACAAAAGTCGATGAAAGTCATCACAAGTTACATTCATAAGTTTTACTGATATTTGGGTCAAATGTAACTACGATTTTCTCCCAATATACTTAGAGTTACGAGGTTTTTTACCCATAAAATTGAATATCTATGAGTCTATTTTCTAACGCATTAAACCATTTGTCAATACGACATCGGCATAGAGAGATATATGTATTTTTGCGCGACTGCGCAAGCTGCTAGGTGACACGTAGGTGTGTCACCTTCTTGCTTAAACGAGAGTCCGAAAATGGGACAGTTCGGGTCGTCCAAAGAGACAATTTAATGGCCTATTTAGTTCATATACTACACTGATAAGAGAACACAATAACCAAGCCTAAACCCCTGCAAATATCCTCCCAAAAATTACACACAAACCCTAATTGAATTTCTCTCCTTTTCAAGTTCTAGTTGGAGGTAAAACCTAGAGTTTGAAGAACCAAGGTAGGAGCTGAGTTATTCAACAAATAAGGTTAGTTTACTGCTCTATTTTATCATTTTTTTTCTGATGGAGATGTATGGAAAGTCGTTTTATAAGTGTAAGAACTCACGGGACGGTGATAGGAAGCCGTGAGTTTGAGTTATTCACTTGTAGCGGATTGTTTTGTGTTGCTGTTGGATTGTGTGTTTTACTACTATTTTATGGAGATTTGGAGAAGGAAGGGTGTGAAGAAACACCACATAAATCCAGGGTGGTCGGATGGTCGCTCATTGTAACATTTTTGGGCTGTTTGACACTACTACGGTGGTCGTTTTGTGTATGAAGAGATTGGGGTGTGTTGGGCTATTTTGTAGTATTTTGTGGTGTATATAAGGTTGGAAAATAATGTATATATGTTGCTATTGCTGTGTTCTTGTGTTGTTGGTGTTATCTTAAATTTGTAGGAAGTAAGGATTATAGGGGAGATGCTGCCCGTTTTAATACAAAATAAGCTTGTCATTCGTTGTGCGATAGTTGTACCTTTCGTAACTTAATGATAGTATTATTATCATTGTTGTAGATTAAGGTGCGAAGAGGCGAGTTCAACTTGGTCATTGGAAAAATTTTGATAAGGTATGTTAAGGCTAAACCTTTTTCCATTTTGGCATGGTCCGGTAACTACATGAGTTTGATAACGAGGCATAAAGAGAAGTTCGTATTCCTAAAATTATGTACATTATCCTAGTTTCATAAGTTAAAGAATTCTCCCTTATCGGGATTTTATATTAGGTTAAGTATTGTCTTCTTCCAGTCAAGAGAGCATATGGTCTCACTATATATATACAGTATTATAGTATTTTCACTACCATCGAGCTATAATCGATGGGCAGGCCCCTATTGGGCAACCTCTGGTCAGATGTTAAGTTATACACCGAGCCTACTGTGGACGAGCGCTTATTAGCGAGCCCAGAATTTTAAACCTTAATTCTGTGTTTTGAAGTCTCCAATAGATTCCTTAAGCCTTCCTCGATTTGCATGCGCAATCCGGGTATTTTTCCAGAAGGCTTTTATATTAAAAAAAGAAATTTTGCCTTAAAATCTATTTGAGTTGACTTTGGTCAATATTTTGAGAAAACGGATTCGGATCCGTATTTTGATGGTCCCGGTGGATCCGTATCGTGATTTGGGACCCGTGCGCATGCCCGAAATCGAATTTGGAGGTCCCTAGCTCGAGTTATCGCTTTTTGTCGAAATTTTGAAGTTTAAAGGCTTAATGACTTTAAAGAATTGACCAATATTTGACTTTGTTGATAACGGATCCGTATTTTAGTTCTGGAACCCGGTATAGGTCCATTACTATATTTATGACTTGTCTGTCAAATTTGGTGAGAAACGAACTTGGTTTGATGTGATTCGGACGTCCGGTTGTTAGAATAGAAGTTCTAAAGTTTTCTTGAAAATTTCATTTGATTTGGTGTCTGATTCATAGTTATAGGCGTTATTTTGGTGTTTTGATCGCGCGAGCGAGTTCATATGATATTTTTGGACTTGTAGGCATATTTGGTTTGGAGCCACAGGGGCTCGGGTGAGTTTCAGATAGGATACAGATGATTTAAACTTAGAAAAATCTAGTTTTTGGACTTCTGTTGATTTCTGGTATAATATACTTCGTGATCGTGAATGGGCAATTGGGAAGAGGAGGATTTTACTCTATGCGAACGCGAAGGACTGTACGTGAACGCGATGTGGAAATGGGGCTGCCCTTCGCGAACATGGACAATGTATCGTGAATGCGTAGCTTTGTGGACCTGGGGGGAGGGGAATTGATCAATACTCTTCGCGAACGCGGCACAAGGCTCGTGAACGCGTAGGCTATTTGAGCCATTGCTTCGCGATCGCGTCTGGCCCTTCGCGAACGAGAAGAAGGCCTGACGCCCAATGATTAAAAATAGACCAAAAACGAGATTATTTCATTTTTTTTCATAAACTCTCCATTAGAGCCCGGCCTAGAGGCGAATTTTAAGAGAAAACTTAACATCAATTCATAGATTTGTACACTTTAACTCATTTGCTTCTATTTGTAACATCACCCATTAATTTCTAGCCTTAATCTTTGTTCTTCCATGGTAGAAAATTAGGGATTTAGGAAGAATTGAGGGTTTTTACAAATTAGGGATTTAGACCTAAAATTGAGGTCGAATTCTGAAACTAATTACATAATCGGGCTCGGGGGTGAACGGGAAAATGGATTTTGGTCCGAAGGGTGATGTCATGTCATTATTACTGTTTCATAGTGAGGCTGAGAGTAAAAGCACTAAGGGTGATGCCGTGCAGTTTTATTCATTATGCTTGTTCATTTTGTTGATTGAAGGTTTATTGGTTGATTCTTGTTATTATTCCATGCTGTAGTTACCGTATCTTGTACCCCTTTCGCATGTCCTCTCCTAATTGTTTGTTAATTCTTTATTTGTTGTTATTTTGTACGTATATTTCCGTCTGTACATGTTTAATTGCGTGGTTGTCCTGTCATAGCCTCGTCACTACCTCATCATTATGCTTGTTCTTGTGCAGATTTTGGTACTGGTCCCAGCTGTCCATAAGGCGTATCAGCTCAGATTGGCATTTGTAGACTCGAGGTAAATCTGCTGGCATCCGCAGACCTTTAAGTCCCCTTCCACTTCCCCTATTTACTGTTCTTTTCATTCGAGACAATTGTATTTATTGCAAACCCTATTTGTGGAGATTCTAGAAGTTCGTAAACTTGTGACTCCAGATCCGGGTTGTACTTAGATATTATTGGTTTTATGTCATTTGTATCCCGTTTTCATTTCTTTTCAGCTTAATTGGTTTTACTTAATTGAATTGATTAAAATGGGCATAAAGATCCTCTAACGTTGGCTTGCCTAGCAAGTGAAATGTTAGGCGCTATCACGGCCTCGAAGGTAGAAATTTCGGGTTGTGATAAGTTGGTATCAGAGCACTAGGTTACTTAGGTCTAACAAGTCACGGGCAATCTTAGTAGAGTCTGAAGGATCAGTACAGAGACATCTGTACTTATCTTCTAGAGGTTATGAAGTTTAGGAACAAATTTCACTTTTATTCTTCTCTGTCGTGCGGTTTTATTCTATCATTGCTGATTGAACTCTTCTATTCTTGTCCTTCCACAGATGGCGAGAACACATGCAACATCTTTAGCTGGACAGTAGCCGGAGCCCCAATGGCAGCTCATACTAGGGGCAGAAGACGAGGCCGAGGTCGCGCCAAAGGCCGACGAAGAGGCAGAGCTCAGCCTAAAGCTCGAGCAGCAGCACCAGCAATGGAGCCTCAGGTAGATTTTGATGAGGAGGTTCCAGCTCAGATTGTACCTGTTAGACCAGCTCAGGTCCCGGAGGGGTTCATCGCCACCCTAGTGCTTCAGGACGCTCTAGTCCGTTTGGTGGGCCTTATGGAGAGTGTGGCTCAGGTCGACGCATTTTCTATGGAACCAGCCGTCTCTTATGCTGGGGGAGGAGAACAGACTCCCACTAATCACACTCCGGAGCAGATGGCTCCCCAGTATCAGTCTCCAACAGCCCCGCCAGTTGGGATAGTTCATCCAGTTATTGCAGTACAGACCAGTGATAGCCCCACCATGTCTTCTGAGGCATTATTGAGATTGGAAAAGTTTACTAAGCTCTTTCCAGATCACTTCAGTAGTGCACCTTCTGAGGACCCACAGAATTATCTCAATTTTTTCCATGAGGTACTGCGAAACATGGGTATAGTTGAAACCAATGAGGTCGATTTTGTTGTATTTCAAATAACGGGTTCCGCCAAGAGGTGGTGGAGAGATTACATGTTGACCAGACCATCTGGGTCGCCTACACTTACTTGAGAGCAGTTCTCATAGCTATTTCTAGAGAAGTTTCTCCCTATCACTTTGAGAGAGGATTACCGCATGCAGTTCGAGCGTCTCCAGCAGGGAAGTATGACTGTTACTCAGTACGAGACTCGTTTTGTGGATCTAGCCCGTCATGCTCTCCTTCTGCTTCCTACTGAGAGAGAGAGAGAGAGAGAGAGAGAGAGAGAGAGAGAGAGAGAGAGAGAGAGAGAGAGAGAGAGAGAGGAGGTTTATTGATGGACTCGCTCATCCTATTAGGCTACAAATGGCCAAGGAGACCGGGGGTGAGATTTCCTTTCAGACGGCTGCTAATGTTGCTAGGCGGATCGAGGTGGTTCTTGCTCAGGAGATGGGGCAGGGGTCTAATAAGAGGTCTCATCATTCTGGTGGGTTTAGTGGCGCCTCGTCTGGAGGCAGGGGTACTTTTGGTAGAGTCCATCCTCCCAGGCCATATCATTCAGCACTCCAGGAATCTCACAGTGCTTCAGGTGGTCGCGACCCTCATAGGTCTCATTTTGATCGGCTAGCCTATAGCGCACCACCAGCTCCTATTAGTGCACCTCCGCTCCAAAGTTTTCAGAGTGGTTACTCAGGTCGACATGGTCAGTTTCAGGGACAACAGTCACATCAGCTGAGGTCCTGTTACATTTGTGGTGACCTGAGGCACATTGCTAGATTTTGCCCTCGGGCACCGGGCAATTCACATCAGCAGGGTTCTCGTGCCATGGTTCCGGCACCGATTGCTTCACCACCTGCTCAGCTAGCTAGAGGCAGGGGTCAGATAGCCAGATGTGGAGGTCAGGTTGTTAGAGGTGGAGGTCAGCCCATTAGAGGTGGATGGCAGCCAGTTAGAGGTCGTCCCAGAGATGTGGTTCAGTGTGGTGGGGCCTAACCCTCATGTTATGCTTTCCCAACCAGGCCTGAGGCTGAGTAATCTCACGCTGTTATCATAGGTATTGTTTTAGTTTTCCATAGGGATGCTTCAATTCTATTTGATCCGGGCTCTACTTATTCCTACGAGTCATCCTACTTTGCTTCATATCTGGTTGTGCCTCGTGATTCTTTGAGTGCTCATGTGTATGTGTACATGCATGTGGGAGATTCTATTATTGTAGATCGTGTCTATAGTTCGTGTGAGGTTACCATTAGGAGTCTTGAGACTAGCGTAGATCTCCTACTTCTCGATATGGTAGATTTTGATATCATCTTGGGTATGGATTGGCTGTCACCTTATCATGCTATATTGGATTGTCATGCCAAGACGGTGACCTTAGCCTTGCCGGGGTTGCCTCGATTAGAGTGGAGGGGGACTCTTGGCCATTCTACAAGCAAGATTATCTCTTATGTGAAGGCTTGACATATGGTCGAGAAGGGGTGTCTAGCTTATTTGGCTTATGTTCGCGATTCTAGTGCGGAGGTTCCCTCCATGGATTTAGTACCAGTTGTTCGTGAGTTTCCAGAGGTGTTTCCTGCAAATCTGTCGGGGATGCCACCCGATAGAGATATTGACTTCTGTATTGATTTGGCTCTGGGTACTCACCCCATTTCTATTCCACCATACGTATGGCCCCTCCAGAGTTGAAAGAATTGAAGGGAATTAAAGGAGCAGTTGCAAGATTTGCTTGATAAGGGCTTCATTAGACCTAGTGTCTCGTCTTGGGGTGCGCATGTGTTATTCGTGAAGAAGAAAGATGGATCGATGAGGATGTGCATAGACTATCGACAGTTGAACAAAGTCACCATCAAGAACAAGTATTCATTGCCGAGGATTGATGACTTATTTGATCAGCTTCATGGTGCCAAGGTGTTTTCGAAGATTGATTTGAGGTCTGGCTACCATCAGTTGAGGATTTGGGCATCCTGTTACATCTCGCTTTTCGTACGATTAAAGTTTCGTCTTCAGTTAATTGACGTAGACTCGGGGATGAGATTTTCTTGAGATTATAAGCATTTATGCTATTTATAACAAGCAATAAGTACGTGCCGTGAAAGATAAAGGGTAAACGAATCAAAGAAAATGAGTTTTATTGAAGGTTGTTGATTTGAGATACAATACGGTCCGAGCGATAATACCCGGTATTTATGGACTAGTGCCATACAAGGTACTACATGACCATGATAGTAAGGTGTACAAGGTATGTTAAAAGTGAGTAATATTTTAAGTAAGTTGAGATAATTCTTAATTTTGTGGGTAATTGATTAATTATTGGGTAATGGAATATTACCTAATTAATTAGGGATATATTGGATAAGGATTAAATGGCATGATGTGGAAGCCCCCCATTCAAATTAAGTGACTCACAATCTTGATTGAAAGGTGGCCATCTAAAGTAATATACATATGACACTTACGTGTAAGACATTTAGTAAGTTTGGCTTCATTTGGACTTAAAATAATCAAGTAAGAAATCATATAACCTTCTTCCTAATTCAAACATTTCAAAACATACACTAATCTCAATCCAACAAGTTTTCAACAAAATTTCTTGCAACAAAACAATTCCAACGAGAATTATTAGCACCTTAGCAACGAAAAATTTTGCGGTTCTAAAGGAGTACAGTGCAACCTTTTCCAAGAATATCATACGGGTTTTTTTCCTACTCTAGGTATGTTAAGGCTAAGCCCTTTCTTCATTCTGGCATGATCACGTAATTGCATGCGTTTGATAACGAGACATAAGGAGAAATTTATATTCCGGAATTTATGTATATTTTCCTAGTCTCGTAAATTACAATATTCTCCTTATCGGAACTTTATATTTAATTGAGTATTGTCTTTTTCTAGTCAAGAAAGCAGAGAGCATATATATGCAGTATTACAGTATTTTCATTACCATCGAGCTATAATCGATGGGCAGGCCCCTATTGGGCAACCTCTGATCAGATGGTAAGTTATATACCGAGCCTGATGTGGCCGAGCGCCTATGAGCGAGCCCAGTTGACCGAGATATAGAGCCTAGTATGGTCGAGCGCCTATGAGCGAGCCTACTACGGCAGAGCAGATATATATATATATATATATATATACCAAGCCTTATAAGGCCGGACAGCTATTCTACTTACTATATTGAGAGAGTTAAGTTAGTATCAGCAGGTGAGCATATCTTCAAATTATCTTTGACTCCCAGTTACTTTCAACTATTATTATTATCAGTTCAGTTTCATCTTTCAATTATATTATTGCCTTGCATACTCGGTACATTATTTCGTACTGACGTCCCTTTTTCTGGGGACGCTGCATTTCATACATGCAAGTTCAGATAGACAGACGGGTAGACCTCCTCAGTAGGTGTTGCCCGAGTTCAGCTTTATCGGTAAGCTCCATGTCCTTCGGAGTTGTCGGGTCTAGAGCTTTATGTACATTCAGTATACATATATACATACATATATATATATATATATATATATATATATATATATATAGGTTATGGGTAGGTTGGTGCCCTGTTCCGATATCAGTACATCTATCAGTAGAGGCTTGTAGACATTTCTTGTCAATTAGTGCAGTATGTTGGGCTTGTTGGCCTTGTATGTATAATATGTTGGTTTGTCACTTGTAGGCCTTGTATGTATAATATGTTGGTTTGTAATCTTCGGTTGTATATGGCCAAAGGATGACATTATATATTCAGAGTCCCTTAGTCGCAAGTTGATACGCAAGAATAGATGAGGCATCGGGTGCCGGTCTCACCCCCGGGTTCGGGGCGTGACACATCCGATGTCCCTAAGACAGCTTTTCGGACTCTATATGGGCATTATGAGTTTCTAGTGATGTCATTTGGGCTAACGAATGCTCCAGCATCATTTATGGATTTGATAAACCAGGTGTTCAAGCCCTATTTGGATTCCATTGTTGTTACACCCTATATTTTCGTACGTAATAGTGCATCGTAAGCAAACTAATGTAGGACCAAAAATGAGATAATCTTTGAAAGTATATAAAGTAAGTTAATCATGTTACCTCAGAGGTTACAAATATTGAAGATCATGAACAACAAGTACAAAGAGAGTTGGAAGGTTCAGAAGCCAAAGGAATTGAAGAAAATAATATTTCGTCGAAAATTGACAAGTTGGGAATGTTATAACATATACTTTTGGGGTAAGACTTGGGTACTTAACATGATAAGTAAGTTATGTTATGAGTTATATTATTCGTAGGATAGTCGTGTGTTATGTTTTGAAGTCAAGTGAGTTGTGAAACAAAAGTCGATGAAAGTCATCACAAGTTACGTTCATAAGTTTTACTAAAATTTGGGTCAAATGTAACTGCGATTTTCTCCGAATATACTTATATTTACAGGGTTTTCTACCCATAAAATTTAAGATATAAGAGTCTATTTTCTAACTCATAAAACTTTTTATCAATACGACATCGGAGTGGAGAGATATATGCATTTTTGCGCGACTACGCAAGCTGCTAGGTGACAAGTAGGTGTGTCACCTACTTACTTAAATGAGAGTCCGAAAATGGGCCAGTTCGGGTCGTCCAAAGAGACCATTTAAAGTCCTATTTTGTTCATATAATACACTGATAAGAGGGAACAATAACTAAACCTAAACCCCTGCAATCATCCTCCTAAAACTTACACACAAACCCTAATTGAATTTCTCTCATTTTCAAGCTCTAGTTGGAGGTAAAACCTAGAGTTTGAAGAACCAAGATGGGAGCTGAGTTATTCAAAAAATAAGGTAAGTTTACTGCTCTCTTTTATCCATTTATTCTGCTGGAGATGTATGCAAAGTCGTTCTATAAGTGTAAGAACTCACGGAACAGTGATAGAAAGTCGTGAGTTCGAGTTATTCACTTATTGCGGACTGTTTTGTATTGCTGTTGGATTGCGTGTTTTACTACTGTTTTATGGAGTTTTGGATGAGGAAGGGTGTGTAGAAACATAACATAAATTCAGGGCGGTGTCTGGTCGTTCGTCGTAATATTTTCGGGCTGTTTGATACTACTACGGTGGTCGTTTTGTGTATGAAGAGATTGGGGTGTGTTGGGATGTTTTGTAGTATTTTGTGGTGTATATAAAGTTGGAAAATAATGTATATATGTTGATATTGTTGTGTTCTTGTGTTTTTGGTGTTATCTTGAATTTGGAGGTATTAAGGATTATAGGGGAGATGCTACCCGTTTTAATACAAAATAAGCTTGTCGTTCGTTGTGCGATAGTTGTATCTTTCGTAACTTAATGATAGTATTATTATCGTTGTTGTAGATTAAGGTGCGAAGAGGCGAGTTCAACTTGGTGATTGGAAAGATTTTGATAAGGTATGTTAAGGCTAAACCTTTCTTCATTTGGCATGATCTCGTCGCTACATGAGTTTGATAACTTGGCATAAAGAGAAGTTTGTATTCCTAAACTTATGTACATTATCCTAGCCTCATAAGTTACAGTATTTTCCCTTATCGAGACTTTATATTCGGTTAAGTATTGTCTTCTTACAGTCAAGAGAGCAGAGGGTCTCTCTCTCTATATATATATAGTATTACAGTATTTTCACCACCATTGAGCTATAATCGATGTCCAGACCCCTATTGGTCAACCTCTTATCAGATGGTAAGTTATATACCGAGCCTACTGTGGCTGAGTGCCTATGAGCGAGCCCAGATTGGACGAGATACCTAGCCTAGTATGGTCGAGCGCCTATGAGCGAGCCTAATATGGCTTAGCAGTTACACATACAGAGCGTTATAGGGCCAGACATTTATTTTACTTACTATATTGAGAGAGTTGAGTCAGTATTAGCAGGTAAGTATATCTCCAAATCATCTTTGACTCCGAGTTACTTTCAGTTATTATATTATCAGTTCAGCTTCAGCTTTAAGTTATTTTATTATCGTACATATATTTCGTACTGACGTCCCTTTTTTGGGGATGCCGCATTTCATGCGTGCAAGTTCAGATAGACAGACGGGTAGACCTCATTAGTAGGTGTTGCATGAGTTCAGCTTGATCGGTGAGCTCCACGTCCTTCGGAGTTGCTAGATCTATGGTTTTGTGTACATATTGTGTATATATGTAAATATGTTATGGGTAGGTTGGGGCCCTGTTCCGATCACAGTACATACATCGGTATAGGCTTGTAAACATATCCTGTCAGTTAGTGCAGCATGTTAGGTTGTAGGTTTTGTATGTATATTTTGCTGGTTTGTCATCTATAGTAGTTATGACGGACTTGTCGGCCCAACTTTATATTGATGTTTAGTCAAAGCTAGTTTCTATTCTGTTTTATATTTTTCTTCACAAATTTTCTTGCAATGTGGCCCCATAGACAAAGTATGACATTGTATGTTCAGAATCCCTCGGTCGCAAGTTGGTACGCTAGGTTAAGTGAGGCACTGGGTGCCGGTCTCGCCCCCAGGTTCGAGGCGTGACAAACTTGGTATCAGGACAGTTCTATCCTAGGGAGTCTACAAGACGTGTCTAGTAGGGTCTTATTTATAGATGTGTTGAGCACTACATTATATAAGCAGGGAACTACATGGCATTTAGTATTTGGTTACCCTTATTTCAAATCTAAATCGTGCTGTAGAACTAAGTTATAGGAAATTTGAGTTAAACTTACGTGTTGGTGTTTGCATACACAGATGACGATGAATAAGAAAACTACGGCTAGTTAAAGGAGAGACACATCAGTGGGTGAGGGGACCAGCAGGGTACCCCCAGTAGATAGGGCCCAGTCAGAGTCCCAGGGCGAGACCCCTACTCAGCCATTACCGGCTCCTCCACCACTTGAGGAGATTCCTAGGGATACCGCACATCCAGTTCCCCCTCCAATTCCATCAGATCAAGACATGAGGAGTCCGGTGCATTTGTTGACACAGTTGGTAGCTTCCCAGCAACATGATAGAGCATTATCTATTGCAATATCTTCTGAGGGTTCTGGGAGTTCGAGGGTCCGAGAGTTTATTGCTTTGAGTCTCCCAGAGTTCACGGGGACAGATCAGAGGGAGGACCCGTAGGATTTCATAGATCTGCTTCACAGGATCTTTCAGGTTATGCATGCCACGGAGAAAGAGGCAGTTGAGCTAGCATATTTTCAACTCCGAGATATAGCCATCCTTTGGTACGAGGGATGGGAGAGGTCCACGGGACATGATGCACCTCCAGCTGTTTGGGAGAATTTTTCAGATGCATTCTTTGACCAGTACTTACCGCGGGAGATCCGACAGGCTTGGGTCGATCAGTTTCTAGCCCTCAAGTAGGTCAATATGAGTGTCTGAGAGTATAGTCTCTGTTTTGACTCATTGGCCAGATATGCACCGTCCATAGTTACTACTATGCGGGACAGCATCCACAGGTTTATAGCAGGTTTGGACCCAAAATTGACCGAAGCATATGCCATCGCTGCATTGCAGGATAGTATGGATATCTCCCGGATTCAGGCATTCGCCAGAATATAGAAAGGGGTAGGCGTCGGCAGCAAGGTACAGAGAGGACTGAGCAAGGGCAACGTAAGAGGATGAGATTTGCTAGGTCTCAAGAGCAGTCTCAGGGTAGTTATAGGACCAGTACTTCAGATGGACACCTAGACCTCCGCCACCTCAGTTACATGGTTACAGGTATGACTGCTATACTCAGTCAGGACTAGGTGAGAGCTCACGGGCATCGGGTTTGCAACGACAGCGAGGTTCATGGCAGACATGGTCATTTCTACCACGGTGTGACATCTGTGGTAGAGGACACTTGGGCCAATGCCGAGCAGGTTCTGATGCTTGTTATACATGTGGGCGTTCGGGGCATATGATGCGAGACTGCCCAAATAGATATTTTGGGGGTATGGCACAACCAGCGAGTTCAGTAACAGGATCATCTATGTCCGTGCATCCTTCAGGGTGTGAGTCTCAGTCTTCACCTGGTAGAGGTCGAGGCAGAGGTAGAGGTTCCAATTCAAGTGGTAATCAGAACCGTATCTATGCTTTAACGAGTCGACAGGACCAAGAGTTGTCACCAGACATTGTGACAGGAATATTGACCATTTGATCTCACGATGTTTATGCCTTGATAGATCCAGATCTACTTTATCGTATATTACCCCATTTGTCTTGGGGAAGTTTGCTATAGTGCCTGAAATACTAAGTGATCCTTTTGCGGTATCTACACCGGTTAGAGAATCGATTATTGCTAGATGGGTTTACCGAGGTTATACGGTGACAGTTTGTAGTCGTCAGACCTCAGCCGACCTAGTGGAGTTAGAGATGATGGATTTTGATGCTACCATGGGCATGGACTGGTTGGTAGCTTTCTATGCCACAGTTGATTGCCGAGAAAAAGGCAGCCAGATTTC
Source organism: Nicotiana tomentosiformis (assembly GCF_000390325.3). NCBI lineage: Eukaryota > Viridiplantae > Streptophyta > Magnoliopsida > Solanales > Solanaceae > Nicotiana > Nicotiana tomentosiformis. Next base: position 5,651,874 of record NC_090819.1, on the reverse strand, counting down.
ATTTTTCGAGTGAGCTAGTCCTTGAATGGGTAGGTAATATAGCGACACCCAGAGGTAGGTTTATTTCCTATCTGAAGGCGAGGAAAATAATCGCAAAAGGATGCATTTATCATATTGTGCGAGTTACAGATACAGATGCTTAGATACATACACTTCAGTCTATTCCAGTAGTTAAAGAGTACGCAAATGTGTTTCCATATGAGCTTCTAGGTATTCCTCCAGAGCGAGAGATTGATTTTAGCATCGATTTGCTTTTGGGAACTCAACCAATTTCTATCCCTCCATATAGAATGGCACCTGTCAAATTGAAGGAGTTGAAGGAGCCGTTAAAAGATTTGCTGGAGAAAGGTTTCATCAGACCCAGTACCTCACTTTGGGTTGTACCAGTATTGTTTGTGCGGAAGAAAGATGGCTCGTTGAGGATGTGTATCGATTATAGGCAGTTGAACAAGGTAACCATTAAGAATAAGTATCCACTTCCAAGGATCGATGACTTGTTTGATCAGTTGCAGGGGGCTAGATGTTTTTCAAAGATAGATTTGAGGTCGAGGTACCACCAGATCAGAGTTCAGAAGAAAGATATTCCGAAGACAACCTTCAGGACCCGATATGGCCACTTCGAGTTCCTTGTCATGGCCTTCGGGGTTGACGAATGCACCCGCCATATTTATAGACTTGATGAATTGCGTATTCTGGCCATTTTTAGATCTATTCGTATTAGTATTTGTTGATGATATTTTGGTTTATTCCCGTTCAGAGGAGGAGCATGCGGACCACCTACGAGCGATACTCCAAACCCTCCGTGATCGTAAGTTGTATGCTAAGTTTTCTAAATATGGGTTCTGGTTGAAGTCTGTAGCATTCTTGGGGAATATTATATCCGGTGAAGGTATAAAGTTAGACACTCAGAAGATTGAGGCCGTGAAATCCTTGCCCAGACCTATCACTCCGACAGAGGTTCGTAGCTTTCTAGGTTTAGCAGGATACTATCTGAGGTTCATAGAGGGTTTTCTTCCCTTTCAGAACCATTGACGAAGCGACTCAGAAAGCAACTAAGTTTCAGTGGACAGAAGGTTGCGAGCGGAATTTCCAAGAGCTTAAGAACAGGTTGACTTCAGTGTCAGTTCTAACACTTCCAGAGTGTCCAGAGAGTTATGCCGTGTATTGTGTTGCATCAGGTGTCGGGTTAGGATGTGTCCTGATGCAACATGGGAAGGTAATTGCGTATGCTTCAAGGCAGTTGAGTAAACATGAGAGGAATTATCTGACCCACGACCTCGAGTTAGCTACGGTTGTTTGTGCACTTAAAATATGGCGGCATTATTTATATGGTGTTCATGTTGATGTATTTACATATCATAAAATCCTACAATATACCTTTAAGGAAAAAGAGTTGAATTTGCGGCAGAGGCGATGACTAGAGTTATTGAAAGATTACGATGTTAACATTCTCTACCATCCAGGGAAAGCTAATGTTGTAGCAAATGCCTTAAGTCGCCGATCTATGGGTAGCTTAGCACATGTAGAGGCTGAGAAAAGAGAATTAGCTAGAGAGATTCATCAATTGGCTTGTTTGGGGGTTCTGTTAGTAGATTCTGACAATGGTGGAGTTGTACTCCAAAACACTACAAAATCATCTCTCATAGCTGAAATCAAGGAAAGGCAATACGAGGATCCAGAGTTGGTCGAGTTGAGAGAGCGAGTTCCGCAGAAGAAAAAGCCGTTGTTAGAGCTCAAGGGAGATGGGGCGGACGAAGTTCGGATCGTTTGGATCAATGTTTGGCTAAGGCAGTTAGTGGCAAGATCTGGTGTGATCGCACTCGTGGCTAGTTTACGCTGGAGCGATAGTCGCAGAAGCGACAAAGGATTCGTAGAAGCGAGGTGAGAGATGGGTGAGGAAGATCGTAGAGGTGGAATGATGGGCGCATCTACGGGTCCGCAGAAGCGAAACTTTGAGCCGCAGAAGTAGCGTGTGGCGCAGAAGCATGAGTGGTTTATCGCATCTGCGTGTGCGTAGAAGCGGAAGCGGGAAAAGCTCCGCAGGTGTGAAAGTCTGGTCTTCATAGGGCTTCGCAGAAGCTAGAATTGTCCGTAGATGCGGAGGTCGCAGATGCGACAATGTGACCGCATATGCGGAAATGCGAGGCAGATTCTATACATATCGAGGGTTGGCTATTTTTATCACATATTGAGCTATAGACTTCGGAATTGGGCGATATTTAAGGCGACTTTCACCACAAGGATTGGGGCAAGTGTTTTATACTCAGCTATGATTATATTTCGTGATTCTATCTTCGCTTTTGTTAATTAGATTACGAATTTTAAAGAGGAATTGAGGATGCATGGTCGTATTTGTGTGCCTAATGTGGATGGGCTTCGTGAGTTGATCCTTGAGGAGGCTCACAGTTCTCAGTATTCTATTCACCCGGGCGCTGCCAAAATGTACCAGGACCTGCGGCAGCATTATTGGTGGAGGAGGATGAAGAAAGATATAGTTGCTTACGTAGATCGGTGCCTAAATTGTTAGCAGGTAAAATATGAGCATCAGAGACCCGGTGGTTTGCTTCAGCAGATGGAGATTCCTGAGTGGAAGTGGGAGCATATCACTATGGACTTTGTTGTTGGACTCCCATGGACTCAGAGGAAGTTCGACGCCATATGGGTTATTATGGATAGGCTGACTAAGTCAGCGCACTTCATTCCTATGGCAGTTACCTATTCCTCGGAGCGGTTAGCAGAGATTTATATTCGTGAGATCGTCCGTCTTCACGGTGTGCCCATGTCTATCATTTCTGATCGAGGTACGCAGTTTACCTCACACATTTGGAGGGTAGTACAGCGTGAGCTGGGTACGCGGGTTGAGTTGAGCACAACATTCCATCCCTAGACGGACAGGCAGTCCGAGCGTACTATTCAGATCTTGGAGGATATACTCCGCGCCTGTGTTATAGACTTTGGAGGATCGTGGGATCAGTTCTTGCCCCTTGCAGAGTTTGCCTACAACAACAACTACCAGTCGAGCATTCAGATGGCTCCCTATGAGGCATTATATGGTAGGCAGTGTCGGTCGCCAGTTGGGTGGTTCGAGCTGGGAGAGGCTCAGTTGTTGGGCACAAACATAGTACATGATGCCTTGGATAAGGTTAAGATTATTCAGGATCGACTTTGCACAGCTCAGTCCAGGAAGAAGAGTTATGCCGACCGTGGAGTTTGTGATATTGCATTCATGTTCGGAGAGAGAGTGTTACTTCGGGTATCACCCATGAAGGGTGTAATGAGGTTCGGAGAGAAGGGAAAGTTGAGCCCTAGGTATATCGGACCTTTTGAGATTCTGGAGAGAGTGGGAGAGGTGGCTTACAGGCTTGTGTTGCCACCTAGTTTAGCAGTTGTTCATCCGGTATTCCATGTGTCCATGCTTCGAAAGTATCACGGCGATCCGTCCCATGTGTTAGATTTTAGCTCTGTCCAGTTGGATAAGGATTTAACTTATGACGAGGAGACGATGCAATTCTAGCCCGACAAGTTCGCCAGTTGAGACCAAAGAGTTACCCTTCAGTTCGAGTGCAGTGGAGAGGTCAGCCTATTGAGGCAGCTACTTGGGAGTCTGATTCCGATATACGGAGTAGATATCCCCACCTTTTCACCAGCGCAGGTACTTTTCTATGTCCGTTCAAGGACGAACGGTTATTTTAGAGGTGGAGAATGTGATGAACCAAAAGGTCATCTTATGATTTAGAACTCGAATCTGCGCTCTTAAGCCTTAAAAATATCATTTTTACCCACCTCGATTTACGGGCGTAGTCCGGGCATGTTTCCGGAAAGCTTTTATGTTAAAAAATTGACGAAAATAAGAATTTATTCCTTAAAAGTTGATTTTTAGTTTACTTCGGTCAACAATTTTGGTAAATGGGCCCGGATCTATGTTTTGACGGTCCCAGTGGGTCCGTATCGAATTATGGGATCTGGGCGTATGTCCGGAATTGAATTCGGAGGTCCCTAACTCAAGTTATGAATTTTTGATGAAAATTAAAAGTATGAAAATTAATTATTTTTAAGAATTGATTGATGTTTGTCATTGTTAGTGCCGGGTCCGTATTCTTGTTCTGGATCCCGGTACAGATTCATTATGATATTTAAGACTTGTCTGTAAAATTTGGTGAGAAACGGAGTTGATTTGACGTGATTCAGATGTCCAGTTGAAAAAATAGAAATTTTAAAGCGTTCTTGAGAATTTCATTTGATTTGGTGCTAAATTCGTAGTTCTAGGTATTATTTTGGCGATTTGATCGTGCGACCAAGTTCGTATGATGTTTATAGACTTGTGTGCATGTTTGGTTTGGAGCCCCGAGGGCTCTAGTGTAGGGGATCCCTTTCGGGATTGCTTTACTGGAGTCGATGATGCCTCCGATATTAGTGACACTTCTATTCTCCTAGAAGAGGCCCAACGCCTCATATCTCGGGTAATAATCTGTTTACTGCACTTTATTTCTTTACTCTCTTCTAAATTTGACTTGCGTTGTCCCTTTTTGTGTAGGCCCTTGCCAAGTTTCGAGCTGATCTCAGCCAGTGTGAGACCGAGCTCCAAAAGGTCTCGAAGGAGAGGAATGCTCTGAAGCTTCTTTGCGGCCAAAAGGACGAGGCTATAAAGGATCTTCAAGGGGATTTGGCCAAGGCTCGTGAGGAAGAGGCCGAGCTAGATAAACAAGTGGGCATCCTTTTGATAGAGTACAGACTCGACCCAACTGTGGAAGTTAACACTTTGTTATCTCAGCTGCAACAAAAGGTTGAAAAGATCGGGTTGCTTCGGGGAGAAGTCGATCAGGTCAAGGCCGAGTGTGATCAGTGGAAGGAGACCATGGATCGCTTGGCTACAGAAAAAGAAGCTACCTTAGCCAAACTATTATCGGCTGAGGTCCAACTTCGGGGCATCAAACAGAAAAGTTCGGCCCAAGCCAAGAGAATTGAGGAGCTTGAAACCGGGCTTGCTAAGGCCGAGGTAGAGATCGAGAGGACAAAATTCATGGCGGATAAGTCCATTGCTATGTACTGGGCCGATGCTGAGGCTACTCTAATGCAGCTAAGGGAGGCTTCTGACCAAGAGCAATGGATCATAGACTCGGCAAAGTGCCAATCCCGAAGGGAGACCCTCGAGGAAATCCATACTCGAGGTTTTGACCTCTCCGAGGAGATAGCCCGAGCCAAGGTGCTTGAGGCTGAAGCTAGGCATCTTGCCTCCTTCGATGACAAAGATGATGATGAAGAAGGCAGTCGAGGAGGATCCGATGAGGGGCCTGAAGGAGAAGTTGCTCCCGAAGAAGAGGTCGAAAACCGGCCGTAGTTAGGATTTAGTTTCCTTTTTTGCAAGGCCTTGATCGGTCTATTGTACATACCCCTTTTATCAATATATAGTAGAAAAACTTCTTTTGAATCCCTTCTCAGTTTTGTGCTCAAAACATGTTTTGTGCTTTTGCCTTGTGAAAATTTTGTTGTTGCAACCTCTGTAATCTAGCGAATACAAGTTGGAACTTAGGACAAAACACTTAGGTTCTTTAGACACGCAAGGGTGAGTGATCGACGACATGACCGCACTGTTTTTTTTATAACTAAGTTCGAGTATGTTTTGAACTCAGAATAGAATAAACCCTTAGGTTTTATCAAATAATGGGTAATTTTCGAATCTTGTAGTAACATACCCATATTGGTCCTTAGGCTTAATAGTAGAGTGAGTGATTGCTCGAACTCGAAGTAAGATAGCCCTTAGGCTTAATAGTCGAGTGAGTGATTGCTCGAACTCAAGCTCGAAGTATTGTAGCCCGCAAACTTTTATGGCCGAGTGAGTGATTGCTCGAACTCGAAGTAAGATAGCCCTTCGACTCAATAGTCAAGTGAGTGATTGCTCAAACTCGAAATATCATAGCCCGTAGGCTTTATGGTCGAGTGAGTGATTGCTCGAACTCGAAGTAAGATAACACTTAGGCTCAATAGTCGAGTGAGTGATTGCTCGAACTCGAACTCGAACTCGAAATATCGTAGCCCGTAGGCTTTATGGTCGAGTGAGTGATTGCTCGAACTCGAAGTAAGATAGCCCTTAGGCTCAATAGTCGAGTGAGTGATTGCTCGAACTCGAACTCGAAATATCGTAGCCCGTAGGCTTTATGGTCGAGTGAGTGATTGCTCGAACTCGAAGTAAGATAGCCCTTAGGCTCAATAGTCAAGTTAGTGATTGCTCGAACTCAAACTCGAAGTATTGTAGCCCGTAGGATTTATGGTCGAGTGAGTGATTGCTCGAACTAGAAGTAAGATAGCCCTTAGGCTCAATAGTGATTGCTCGAACTCAAACTCGAACTCGAAATATCGTAGCCCGTAGGCTTTATGGTCGAGTGAATGATTGCTCGAACTCGAAGTAAGATAGCCCTTAGGCTCAATAGTCGAGTTAGAGATTGCTCGAACTCAAACTCAAAATATCGTAGCCCATAGGCTTTATGGTGTAAGTTAGAAGATCGTGAACTTGTGACTCCAGATCCGGGTTATACTTAGATATTATTGGTTTTATGTCATTTGTATTCCGTTTTAGTTTCTTTTCGGCTTAATTGGTTTTACTTTATTGAATTGATTAAAAATTGGCTTAAAGATCCTCTAACGTTGGCTTACCTAGCAAGTGAAATGTTAGGCGCCATTACGGTCCCGAAGATGGAAATTTCGGGTCGTGACAAAATGTTAAGGACATGGCGTCCTTACTTCATGTGTGCAGTGTAAATGTTAAGGACACCATGTCCTTAATATTTACACAGCACCTATGAAGAAAGGGTAAAGATAGCTTTTCGTATTAATTTTAATAGAGTAATGACTATTTTTGCTCACAATTAAAAATATTGAATAAAAACTAAATAGCATGTTAAAAAGTGGCTATCCCACGCCATTTCAACGCATATGTACTAGTTTCTAGCTAACCCTTCACTTATCTCTACCCCTGATTTATAGTAAAGGTTTTAAATTATATGCACTATCATTATAATAAATTTGTATAGGATATGTGTATACTTAATCTATTAAATTTAGTAGGTAAACGTATTATTTATTATACAAGTTACCAATGAATATTTAATAAATAAGGTTACGCACAATTAACTTTTAAATGACTTGATTGACATATAAAGCTTAAATTCATTACAAAAAGAGGATCTTTACACAAATAGTTTGTATGAATTCATTATTTATTTTTCCTAGTTGATATATATACATTATGGAAGTTGCGAGAGAGGTTTTAGGAGTTACAAAGGGATACCCTGGGAGACGTATAGGGGATTGGTGGTGGAATACGGGGGTCCAAGGAAAAGTTGAAGTCAAGAAAACGGCTTATTTGAAACTAGTGGAGAGCACAAACGAGGAGGAAAAGAGGACAAATTGGGAATGTTATAAGAAGGCAAAGAGAGAGGCGAAGTTAGCGATTACGGCGGCTAAGACTGCTGCCTTTGGACGAATGTATGCGGAGCTTGGGAGCAAAGGTGGGGACAAGAAGTTGTACAGGTTAGCCAAAGTAAGGGAGAGGAAGGCTCGTGACTTGGACCAAGTAAAGTGCATCAAAGATGAGGATGACATGGTATTGATGGAAGATGCCCTTATTAGACGAAGATGGCATGCATACTTCCACAGACTGTTGAACGAGGAGGGGGACAAAAGCATTGTGCTGGGTGAGTTGGAGCACTCCGAGAGTCTGCGTGATTTTGGCTATTGTAGGCGTATTAAGGTCTAAGAGGTTATGGGAGTGATGCGTAAGATGAGCAGGGGAAAAGGGACTGGGCCAGACGAGATCCCGGTAGAATTATGGAAGAGTGTGGGCGTGGAGTGGCTTACTGGGTTGTTTAATGTTATCTTTAAGACGAAGAAGATGCCCGAAGAATGGAGGTGGAGTACAATGATTCCTTTGTACAAGAACAAGGGTGATATCCAAAACTACAATAACTATAGGATTATCAAGCTACTGAGTCATACTATAAAAATTTGGGAGAGCGTGGTAGAAGTTAGGGTGAGGAAGAGTGTGTCTATTTCAGAGAATCAGTTTGAATCAGTTAGCGGCGTTCCGGTAGGGTAATCAAGGATATATATGATAGTGCTAAGACTCAAGCGAGAACAATTAGAGGTGACTCAAATCACTTTCCAATAGTGATGGGGTTGCACCAGGGATCAGCTCTTAGCCCGTTCTTATTTGCTCTGGCAATGAATGTGCTAACGCGGCACATTCAAGGGGAGGTGCGATGGTGCATGTTGTTTGCCGATGACATAGTGCTGATTGATAAGACGAGGAACAGGGTCAATGCGAGGCTGGAGGTCTGGAGGCATACCCTAGAGTCTAAAGGATTCAAGTTGAGCAGGACCAAAACGGAATACTTGGAGTGTAGGTTCAGTGACGGGACTCATGAAGCGGACGTGGATGTGAATCTTGATACCCAAGTCATCCCGAAGAAGGGTAGTTTCAAGTATCGGGTCTATAATCCAGGGTAACAGGGAGATTGATGATGAGTTCTCCCACCGTATCGGTGCGGGGTAGATGAAATGGAGGCTCGCATCCGGTGTTTTGTGTGATAAGAAGGTGCCACCAATATTTAAGGGTAAGTTCTACAGAGTGGTGGTTAGACCTACTATGTTGTATGGGGCTGAGTGTTAGCCAGTCAAGAAATCCCATATTCAGAGGATGAAAGTAGCAGAAATGAGGATGTTGAGATTGATGTGTGGGCATACCATGAGAGATAAGATTAGGAATGAAGTTATTCGGGACAAAGTGGGAGTGGCCCCCGTAGAGGACAAGATGCGGGAGTTGAGGCTGAGATGGTTCAGGCACGTGCAGATGAGGAGTACAGATGCTCCTATTAAGAGGTGTGAGAGGCTGGCCGTGGAGGGGCTGAGAAGGGGTAGAGGAAGGCCGAAGAAGTATTGGGGAGAGGTGATTACGCAGGATATGATGCTACTTCAGCTCACTGAGGACATGATCTAGGATAGAAAGGTGTGGAGGTAGAAGATTAGAGTAGTTGGAGAGTAGGTAGTCGAGAGTTTCCCATTCTTTTTTAGTTGTATTAGCAGCTCCCTTGTTTTTTTTCGTTCGCTCTGTGTATCGTATGTTCCAGTTTGTTACTGTTTGATGCTATTTTCTGTTACTAGTTTCGTTGTTGTTGTTGTTATTGTTGTTACTATAGTTGTCTTTCTCCCCTTTTCCTTATCGTCCTTTGTCCCCCTATTCTTTCTTTCTTCTTCATCTTCTTCCTTTCTCTCTTTCACCTTTTCTTGAGCCGAGAATATTGAAAACAACCTCTCTAACTCGTCGGGCAATGGTAAGGTCTGCGTACACACTACCCTCCCCAGACCCCACTTGTAGGATTATACTGGATATATTGTTATTGTTGTTGTATATGGTTAGTTGCGTACGACTTTAAGGGCAAGAGCATGTTTGAAGATGCCTCATATTTGTTTCTAAATTGATATTTATTCGTCCTCTTTCATCTTTTGTCTACTCATGAGCACCCAAAAATTAGTATTATATACTTGAGTCTATTATTTAGATGGTCACTAAACTTTTCGAAATTATGTACCAAAGTCATTTTTCTTTCGTTTGTAACATCAAAGTCACTTAACTATGCCTATAGCACTTAGAAGGTCACTCAAATAGATTTATCAAACTTTTGATCGCCAAATACCTATTTTACCCTCTAAATTATCAACTTTTATTTTATGTTTTTTTTTAATATTATGATTTTTTTTCTTTTTAATCAGTATTATGGACTTACCAACTGAACAAAAATATTTTATTTAAAAATAAAAAGTAAAAAAAAACTATAGCATATATAGTGTCGAAATAATAATATACTTGAGCATAATATTCAAGAATATGTAATGTATATTACAAAAATATATTTATTTTTAATAATTATTTTCTATAGTACGTGCATGGAATATATATTTTAAAAAATTTATTTTCTCTCATTCTCAATTGTGTAAATAATTTTTTGAGTTTTTGTTTTTTATCAAAATTATAATTACGAACTAATTGTTCTAATTAACTTTCTACTATGCTCAATATTTTATTATTCCAGCATTATATATGCTTAAATACTATTTTAATTTTTTTAATTTATAAATATAATTTATTTATTTTAAGGTAAGTCCATAATATAAATTAAAAAGAGAAAGAAATTATTATATTAAAAAGCTAAAAAAAAATAAAAAGAAGATAAAAGTTGATAATTTAGAGGGTAAAATAGTTGAGTGACCTTCTGAGTGCTATTGACATAGTTAAGTGACTTTGTAGTTACAAACAAAAGAAAGATGAATGGTAGATAATTTCGGATAGTTGAATAATCACATGAGTAATTGACTCTTATATACTTCAAAGGGCTTTGCCTCCAATTGTTGTATGTACTCTTTTGAAAATGCCTGTAAAACATGATTTCTTAGCAACTTGTTGTAAATGTGAGACAATATTGTTGAAAAAATTAATTAATAATTAATTGTCTGTTTGAGTGCATTTTCAATAATTGATCTGAAGAAAATAAACTAATTATAAGTGGTCCTCCTGATCTATATGAATAAAATACGTCTAACGAGGAGACTTAATTAAGCAGATCTAACAGGCAACAGCTAACTAATTCATACCTATTAATTAATGTAATAATTTGTATTAGTGATCTATGGTATACTAAAATAGAATCTTAGGTTTCGAAGAGTCTAGAAACAAAATAAAATAAGTAAGAGTCTAAAAAAGGAAATAATAATCTGATGGAACTTTAAGAAGATACCGTGAATATCCTGCAGGGTAAATAAGCTTTAACGTCGTTTTTGGAATACCGTATTTGTTCCTTATTTTCATATCAATATTACTACTATTATTATCGTATTATCTTATTCTTCGATTTTTATTACAACGTGTTGTTTCCTTTGCTTTGATTATCTTACTGCTTTATTATTTTGTTGTTGTTGAGTGTGTATGAACAAAGTCACACATGGGAAGTAGAAAAGAAAAATAAGCTACTTATAAAGAATTGGATACTCTTAATAGTGTGAGGCATTTTGGAAAAAATTCGAGTTTAGCCCAAAGCAGACAATATCACACCATGTTAAGAGTATCTTTGTGCACAATCTTTTGACTTTACTTTAAAGGGACCACACAAATCAGAGTGTACTAGCTCCAATAATTCGGGCTAGTATCGTTGTGATATTATCCGTTTTGGACCAAACCCGCATGGTTTTCTTCAAAAAGCCTTACACCATTAAGAGTATCCAACTCTTTATAAGTAACTTATTTTTATTTTCTACTTCTATGTGAAACTTTTTCACACACACCCAACAGTTACTATTCTTATCTTTATTATTTTCAATAGGGTTTCTTCACTACTGTTTTTCAACATGGTTTCTTTTTCAATCCTGCTTAGCTTAGAAATAATTTTTTTGAGCCGATTGAGTGTTTATTGGAAATAATTTTTCTACCTCCACAAGGTAGGGATAATATTTGCGTACACACTACCCTCCCAAGATCCCAATTGTGGTAAATTTCGTTAAGGATATTCAAGATTTAATATAAATATATAAAAATAAATTTTAACTTATATATACTCGTATAATTTTATATTCACAATATATAATTTTCCGATAAAGAGTATTCAACTAACTACCTTTCCGGCTAACCGGTGGTTTGGATGATTCCTTTACGGTTTATACATTTGAAAAGGCTCTCTATGTTGCCTATCTATCATGAAATCACTTAAATTCCTTAATTTTGTGCTTTGATCTAATAATCTGGAAATAATATTTCCGCAACAGCTTGTTTCCTTACAAGTAATAATAATTATAGAGCAAATGTTTAGATACTTCATCTTTTTTTTTCATACGACACTATTTTTCTTTTTAGTACGCTTGGAAATAATTGACACATTTGTTATTATATAAGGGTCGTCTGTATGCAAGGAAAATGTCACAAAACTCATTTTTCTTTAATCAAGAATATTCAAGATATCATATTACTCCGTTTGCAATTTTGAAAAGATAAAATGGATAAGTTGATGCGCATTAGCAAAATTCGTTACTAATCTTATTTAGAGACGAATTAGCAAATAAAAAAAATTCGGTTAGCGACGGATTCGCTATGAACTTCGTAGCTAAATCCAGATATTTTGTAGTTATCTCTATGTGATGTTCTCTCAATATCATAATAAGAGCACTTCCAAAGTACGAGGCGAATCTAGTAGTATAAACGTAAGTTCATTTGAACTCTTAACTTCTAACCTAGCTATATTTATAATATTTGTATAGAACTCATTAAAATTACAAAAACAATATTGAACTATAAGCCCAAAAACTTAAATGTGTTAGAAAATAAAGACTGTAAAGTAAAGAAACCGAAGACAAGTTTAGAGAGAGATTGATATATTATTCAACTTCAAACTGATGTACATAATGAATTGAAAACTCTTCTATTTATAGAAGAAAGGAAGCAGCCGCGAGACTTTTCAGGAAGCATTTGCGAGGCTTTTCTTGAGCTGCTTGTAAGTTGTCTGCATGAGCTACTTGCAACCTGCCTGTTTAATAAGAAGCTGCTGCAAATCATTTCATTGAATAGCTTGCAACCTGTTTGCATCAGTTGCTTGTAGATAAACTTCAATAGAGTACCAAACGGATAATCTTCCTGAAGTGGAGTAATAAATGGACATCAACAATATAATTATTTTCATAACACTCCCCCTTGGATGTTCATTAAAAGATATTGTGCCTCGTTAAAACCTTACTAGGAAAAACCCAGTGGAAAAAATCCTAGTGAAGGAAAAGGAGTACACAAATTTAGTAATACGCACTTCTAGCTGCCTCGTTAAAAACCTTACAAGAAAAACCCCATGAAAAAAATCTTAGTAAGGGAAAAAGAGTACAATGCGTATTTCACTCCCCCTAATGAAAAACCTGCTTCAAATGTTGAAGTTGGCAAAGATTTAGTGAACAAATCTACTGGATTGTCACTTGAACGGATTTGTTGCACATCGACGTCACAATTTTTCTGAAGATCATGTGTAGAATAATTTTGGTAAAATGTGCTTCATTTTATCTCTTTTTATAAATCCTCCCTTTAATTGGGTTATGCTTGCAGCATTGTCTTCGTATAAAATTGTGGATCTTTTACCACATTTTTCTTGAACAAAATGAATCACTTATCTCAACCATACGCATTTCCTATTTGCTTCATGAATATATATTATCTCAGCATGATTTGAAGAAGTAGCAACAATAGATTTCTTTGTGGAGCTCCATGATATTACAGTACCTCCACATGTAAACATGTACCCGGTTTGAGAGCGAGCTTTATGGAGATCAGATAAATAACCTGCATTTGCATAACCAACAAGATCTGCACACCTTTGTTAGCATAATACAAACTCATATCAAGAGTTCCCTTTAAATATCACAATATATGCTTAATCTCGTTCCAATATCTCCGTGTAGGAGAAAAGCTATATCATGCTAGTAAATTAACATAAAATGCTATGTCAGGCCTTGTAGCATTAGCAAGATACATAAGTACACCAGTTGTACTGAGATAGGGTATTTCAGGACCAGGGAGTTCTTCATCCACTTCTGGAGGTTGAAACTGGCCCTTATTCACTTCAAGTAATCGAACAACCACTGGTGTACTCAATGAATGGGCTTTTTCCATATAAAAGTATTTTAAGACCCTTTCTGTATAAGCAGATTGATGGATAAAGTTTTCGTTTGTTAAATGTTCAATTTGCAGATCAAGACAATGCTTTGTCTTTCCAAAATCTTTTATCTCAAATTCTTTCATAAGGTATTCAACTGTCTTTTGGAGCTCTTCTCGAATTTCAACAAGATTTGTGTCATCAATATAAACAGTAAGTATAGCAAATTCTGATGATATTTTCTTTATAAAAATACATGGACAAATAATATCTTTTATGTAACCTTCTTTCAGTAAATATTTACTGAGGCGATTATACCATATGCACTCAGATTGCTTTTAAATCGTACAAAGATTTTTGTAATTTGATCGAGTACATTTCTCGATACTTTAAATTATATGCTTCAAGCATATTAAATCATTCAAGGATCTTCATATAAATTTGATCAAATGAGTCATATAGGTTATGACATGCATTTAAATGGCATGACATCTTCAGGTGTCTGGATTACAGGTCTGATCCTCACAATCTTTTACAATATTGTGCACTATATTGTATTAAATATATCATCGACGATCATTTTGTATCGTTTCCTAAGCGATATAACTTGTTGAGATCTCATCACTTTCTTTATTTTCAGGTACCTGAACTTCTTCTAGAGTTTCATGAAGTGTTATGTCGTGAGCTCTTCTAGAGCTCATTTCCTCCTCATTTTGATCATTTACTCCTATCATTTTTCAATGATTGTTATCTTTGAAACCAATCGGTTTACTACGCTTCATGCGTGCAGTAAACTTTATCCTTTCAGGACTTTAATTTTAATAGGAGCATTTGCAGCTGAAATATGATATTTAATTTTGGATCAACAAATGCTTCTCGCATTTGACTTGAATTATCTTCTAAGTGAGGATCATATTAATGATAATTCGATTCATATAGCATATTCTCCAGCTGCTTATTCCATCCCTCAAATGTTAGAAAAACTAACATATATCCCCAATCTTCTTTGGGGAACCTATCTTTGTGCATTGTGGTAGAGTAATTAATCATATACCACACATCAATAATTATTAGATAGTAAAAAATATTTGGATTCTGATCCAGAACCAATTGTGAGGGGAGGACTTATCATATCTTGTTGGCCTGATACATATAAGTGTTGTTGTATCCAATTTAGAAAATCTTAGACCAACACATGAAGTTTTGTTCTCATAAACAATAGTTTAGCTATTAATAGGAGGTATTCAATGCTAAACTAGTTTGGATATAAACCAATATTATCAAGATGAACTGTCTTGATTTCATAATCTGAAAGTTATGCTCTTAATTGAGAAAAGCAATTCCAGATGCCAAACTACAAGTTGACAATAAACACACATGTAACCATCTCATATATGTATCTATAAGTAGTTCACATGATAGGTGAATAAACACATATTCACCTTTTATATATTCCAGAATTCAGGGGTCTTAGTTCCAACTTTAGCTGGTATAATCAATTTATTATGAGAACAAGCAACACAAGAGAATTCTTGCAGAATCTTCTAGTTCTTCAACATATGCTTATCTGAATTCTCAAATAGCTCATTTAAAAATGACAAATAAAAACTTCAAGTTTATCATGGCATGTGTTATATCTTAGTAAACTTCTGATTTACTATGGCACAAACTTTTGCATTAGTAAACTTCTGATTTACTCTGACTACTTTTGTATCAGTAAATTTTTGATTTACTATAGTTGATTTTGCATTAGTAAACTTCTGGTTTACTGTGATACAAGATGTAGTACAAATTGAATAATAAAGCGGGTAACTTCTCACATACATATTATTTTACCCCCAATGATCGTGGAAACATGAAGATTTTTAATTTTTTAATTATTTGTAGTCTCAGTATGACAGCCATTCGTATTAGTAAACTTTTGATTTATTACAACATATGTTTTTACCACAATCATATAACATGAATGACAAATTTGCATATAAGTTCTTCGAGAGCCTTTATTTACTATCCACAATCTAATATTATTCGAAAACTACTGGTGTCACGTATTTTCTAGACAAATAGTTAGCTCTTCAGACACTTCTGGTATCATGAGAGAAAATCATAATCAAATAAACATTACAAAGACAATTCTAAATTTATAAATGTCAGAAATCAAGAATTTCAATATTTTTACCACTAACTTTGTGATAAATATCTCCTTCAGGGAGAAACGCCATTAACATCTGAATATTTTATATCAAAGCGGCAACCACATAGTCATTACATCCTTTAGGAAAATATACATGAGTTATTATTTTCTTCGGGGTAGTTAATAACAACTAATCATAATATATCAATGTGGTTGTAGTAGAAAGCATTCTACAAGAATGCTTTTTGCCTTAGAATGATACTTAATAAAATTATCCAAGATGTTTTACGTACAACAGGTACGTGTGACAATGATCTTTATGCTACAAAAATAATATTTATATCCTCTGTTATTCTACCTCTTCACGAGATAAGTTGTGGTATTTCTTCATTCACTCCAGGGAATGAAAATGTGCTTCAAAAATAACTTTGAATAACTCATTATTTTGTTTAAGCACATAGAGAAACTGCTTCAAAATATTTTTCTACTTCAGGAGGAAATTTTAATTATTTTACTACTTCAGAAGCAAATTTAAAATACAAAATGTTGAGTATATATTCTCTCAATCATATTACCTCTTTTGGAGGTGAATTGTAATGTATTGACATCAAGAGATTTACGAGCTTTATTAATATTATCACATTCAATTCAGGTAATGGATTAATATTTATCAAAAGTTCTCATCCTTCAGGGAACGGAACATAATTATCTGAACGTGTATTAATCACACCAAATTGTGTGATGTCTTAGAACCTCTTTTACGATTATACTACTTCGGGAGCAAATCGAGGCATGCATGCAATATAGAGAATATTTCTCTAGCTTATCTTCAATTGTAACCATAGAAAGCCTAAATTATCACTTCTGGTGGACATAGGCATATACCACTTCTGGTGGTTAACAAAATTTAGTTACAATGAGATATACGAAACATAACCACTTCTGGTGGTTGTATATTTCTTGCAAACTCTGCTGGAGTTTAAGTGGATCTAACAATGTTATTCACTTTATAATCCTTTATTAAGATAATAAGGATGAAAATAAATACCAAAATAGGTACTGTATATGTAGCATATAACCAAGCAAGCGATGATAAAGATATTAAACCAAATATAAGCAAAAGGCTCAAATTACTTTACATAAATTTGGTCACTCCAGACATAAATGTTATCCACATCACTACTGCCAAGAAGAAAAGCTCACCACCTCAAGGATATAATCTGCCTTATGATGCTAGGAATGAACAATATCTAGCCATGGACATAAGAGTGCCTTACACATGTGTGATGACCCAAAATGTCATCTTTAAATTTAATAATTAATTATGTGTTCTAAAACCTTGAAAAGCACTATTTATCATTACTCGACTTGTGTGCTAAGTCCGTAAAATTTTTCGGAAAGTTCTTATGTGAAAAAGGATTTTAAATGTGAATTAGAGCTTTAAAACTCAATTGAGTTGACTTTGGTCAACATTTTGAGCAAATGGAATCGGATCAGTGTTTTGACAGGTAGGTCAGTATCGTGATTTGGGACTTGGACGTATGCCCGAAATCAAATTTCGAGGTCCCTAGCCCGAGATATGGAATTTTGATGAAAAAATATAAGTTTAAGTTTAAATAGTGATCAGATGTCGAATTATATGCAAACGACCCCGGAATAGAATTTTGATGATTCCAATAGCTCCGTATGATAATTTTGGACTTAAAAGCGTGATCGGAATTTTATTTGAAAGTCCGTAGTGAAATTAGACTTAAAATGGCTAAAACAAGAATTTAAGTTTGAAAGTTTGACTAGGGAGTTGACTTTTTGATACCGGAGTCGGAATACAGTTCCAAAACTTTTATAGCTATGTTATGTCTTTTATGACTTGTGTGCAAAATTTGAGATCAATCAGACTTGATTTGATAGGTTTCGAGGGACTCGGGTGAGTTTCGGATGGTTAACGGATCAAAATTTAGACTTAAACAGCTGCTGCAATTTTTCTCTTCTGCTGGAAATTCTGGGCTGTGATTGAGCCCAAGATCGAGGCCCATGATCGGACTCCCAAAATCGGACTCCCTGATCGAGCTCCCATGATCGGACTCCCTGATCGAGCTCCCTGATCGGACTCCCTGATCGAGCTCCCTGATCGGACTCCCTGATCGAGTTCCTTGATCGGACCAGACAGATCTGTAAGTTATAAACAAAACAGGAGCATTCGTCCCATTTGCCATTTTTGACGAACTTGAGCTTGAGCAGAGGCGACTTTTGACAGATTTTTAAGGAAAGACATTGGAGTAAGTGATTCCAACTCGGATTTGGTCAATATACACAAATATATCATTATTTTCATCATTTAATTAGTGTTTTGAGATAGAAATTTGAAAAATATTTAGAAATCTCATAGAAACAAATTTTTGAGATTTCGGTGTCGATCCGGAGTCGAATTTGAGTGAAATTGGTATGGTTGGACACGTAATTGAATGGGTTGTCGTATTTTGTAACTTCGCCGGATTCCGAGATGTGGGCCCCACATACGAATTTTTAATTAATTTCGGAATTTTTATTGAAAATGTAGTATTTTCTTATAGAATTGATTCCGATAAATTTTAGTGATTATATCGAATTATTTTTTGTTAGATTCGAGCCAATCAAAGTTGGATAATTGAGGAAAGGGCCTTCTAGTGGATTAAATTGGAGCAAATTGAGGTAAATCTCTTGTCTAATCTTATGAGGGGGAAATTTACCCCATAGGTGATTAAATTAAATAATTGTTGCTAATTGCGGGGGCTACGTACGCACGAGATTACGAGAGTCCGTGCGTAGCTACTATTAATGCTAAAGTCCGGGTAGTTTAGAACTCAAAGCATGAATTACTTGTGTAAATTGTATTCCTTATTAATTAAATTATTTGATGTATATATTGTGAATTGTCATGAAAGGTAGTAAAGGATGAAATTTTTATATGCTTAAATTTTGTTTAGATTAATTAATTGTCGAAATAAATTGTTATCCTCTCGAATAAATTTTACAATAAATACTCTTATTCCGAAGGTACATAAGAAAATGTCCTCTTTTCTTGTGGATCGGGCCGAACGCCTCGGCAGGATAGATGCACTTATGGATCGTGCCGCACGTACCTTGCCAGTGTACACAATACTCTGGATCGGTCCGTACGACCTCGACAGAAATCGTGCTTAATAATAATAATTACACGATACTTTGATAGTTTATTTCAGCTTATGAAGCTAATTAATAAATTAAAATTTTATTGGAATTGAATGAATTTAATTAATATATTGAGGATTGTTGCATTTGAAGGAATTTAATTATTTCTGCAGGTTAAATAAATTATTGTAAATTCTGTGAATCATGTTGATTTAGATATTCTAGTTTTATTTCAATTTTTATTATTGACCCATAGTGAGTATCAAAGTCGTCCATCTCGTCTCTACCACTTCGAGATTAGGCTTGATACTTATTGAGTACACGTTGTTTACGTACTCATTCTACACTTGCTGCACTTGTTGTGCAGGATATGAGACAGGTACTAGTGGATGACCTATCATCACATATCCACGTCATCCCGAGGTGTAATGGTGAGCTGCCTTTCTGAGCCGTTCTGCAGCTACCGGTGTCTCTTCTTATATTTACATTCTGTCTATTTCGTTTCAGACAGTATTTGGAGTTTTGTATAATCTACTAAATGCCCATACACTTGTGATACCAGGTCTTGGCACACACATTGGTAGAATTTGGTATTTTATTATTTTTCTTGGATTAAAAGTTTAATCAATATATGTTTAATTTATTAGTTGGCTTGCCTAGCTGTAGTGTTGGGTGTCATCATGACCTATAGGTAAAATTGGGTCGTGACAATATGGTATCAGAGCACTAGGTTAACGTAGGTCTCACAAGATATGAGCAGACCTAATAGAGTCTTGCGGATCAGTACGGAGACATTTGTACTTATCTTCGAGAGGCTATAGAGTGTTAGGAAACTACCTTCCTTCATATTCCATCGTGCAATTAATGTAGTACTAAATATCCTTCTTTTATTCTCTCACAGATGGTGAGAACGCGCTCTAATGAGGTTCCAAACCAAGGAAAAGCTACTCCCTCAGTTGCTAGAGGTCGAGGCAAAGGCCGAGGGAGGGCTCCAGCACGTGGTAGAGGGAGAGGACGTCCCAGGACTGTTCCAGTTATGTCGCTAGTGGGTCCAGCAGAGAATCCCATTATTGAGAAGCAGGGTGAAGTGCCTGTGGCAGAGCGAGCTCCGGTGGATTTCACATCTGCACCAGGATTTCAGGATGTCATGGGTCGTATGATGCGGTTCATGGACAATATGACTCAGGCTGGTTTATTTTCGGCAGACCCAACCACATCTCAGGCCGGCGGGGGAGCACAGACCCCTACCGCACAGGCTCATGGACATGCAACTACTGTATATCATACCCAGGGTGCACTACCCGTGGGTGGAGCCCAGTCAGTGGCAGTAGTTACACCTGAGCATAGGCCAGCTGTAGCCGCTGATCCGCAGAAACTATTGGACAGATGGACTAGACTACATCCTCCTGTCTTTGGGGGTGAGCGACATGAGGATCCCTAGGATTTTATTGATCGGTGCAAGAATAGACTGTACAACATGAGGATATTGGAGTCTCATGGGGTAGACTTTGCTACTTTTCAGCTAGAGGGTAGAGCCCGTAGATGGTGGTAGTCTTATGTTCTTGGCAGACCAGCAGATTCTCCTCCCATAACTTGGGACAGATTCACCCGTATCTTCCTGGACAAGTATATTCCACCCTCTCAGAGGGAAGAGTAGAGGTTTCAGTTTGAGCAGCTCCAGCAGGGTCAGATGTCAGTGACCGATTATGAGGCGAGGTTTTCTGAGTTATCTCGCCATACACTTATGATACTCCCTACTGAGGCGGAAAGAGTGCGGAGGTTTGTTGCGGGTTTACATACTGGCATTCAGGCCACTATGGCTCGAAAGGTTGAGATGGGTACTTCTTATGAGCTAGTCATAGAGATAGCCCACAGGATTGAGAGTGTACGTCAGCGGAGCCGAGAGCATGGTATGAGAGATAAGCGGTTCAGGTATTTTGGAGAGTTCAGAGGTGCTCTGTCTGGGGGCAGAGTTCAGTTCGTGAGAGGACAGTCCAGCAGGTCCCCATATCCAGCACCACCGCCTCCTCGAGGTGCTCCAGTACAACCTTATTTCAATGTTATACTAGAGAGTTCTTATCGCCCACCAGCTATTCAGGGTTCTTCCAGTGGGTATTCAGGTCCCCATGGCCAGACTACTAGTCAGCGGCTTATTACACCGCAGAGTTGTTACAAGTGCGGGGATCCCAGTCACATACGGAGATTCTTCCCCAGGCTGCGGGGTAGACCAGTGCAGCAGGGTCAACGGCCTATGATTACCGCCCCAATTGCTCCACCAGCCGTCCGACCACCTAGAGGTGGAGGACAGGTGGGTAGAGGCCGTCCTAGAGGTGGAGGTCAGCCAGGTGGAGGCCAGCCAGTTGGTGCTCCAGCTCGGTTCTATGCTTTTCCGTCCAGACCAGATGCAGAGGCCTCAGATGTTGTGATTACAGGTATTATTTCTGTTTGTGGCAAGGATGCCTCAGTATTATTCGATTCAGGATCCACGTATTCATATGTGCCATCTCTATTTGCTCCATTCCTGGGTGTTTCTTGTGAGTCCTTGAGTACTAATGTTCATGTGTCCACTCCTGTGGGCGATTCTATTGTTGTGAATCGGATCTACCGGTCCTGTATTATTATATTATGTGGTTATGAAACTAGAGCAGATCTCATATTGCTTGAGATGACCAATTTTGAAATTATTTTGGGCATGGACTGGTTATCTCCATATCATGCTATTCTAGATTGTCATGCCAAGCCTGTTACCTTGGCTATTCCAGCATTGCCTAAGCTGGAGTGGAAGTGTTCGTCTGTTAGTTCATTTTATCGAGTTATTTCTTTTATAAAGGCTCAACACATGGTTGAGAAGGGTTATTTGGCTTATCTAGCCTATGTTCGGGATACTACTACAGAGACTCCGGCTATTGATTCAGTGCATGTAGTTCGGGAGTTCTCTGATGTATTTCTTTCAGATCTTCCAGGTATGCCACCTGCTCGTGATATTGACTTTTGTATTGACTTGGCTCCAGATACCCAGCCTATATCTATCCCACCGTATCGCATGGCTCCAAAAGAATTGAAAGAATTGAAGGAGCAGCTTGAGGAGTTACTAGCCAAAGTGTTCGTCAGACCGAGTATATCGCCTTGGGGTGCACCGGTATTATTTGTGAAGAAGAAGGATGGAACAATGCGGATGTGTATTGATTATCATCAATTGAACAAAGTCACTATTAAGAACAAGTACTTGTTCCGCGTATTGATGATCTTTTTGACCAGTTGCAGGGTGGTAGGGTGTTCTCTAAGATCAATTTGAGATCGGGGTACCATCAGTTGAAGATTCGAGATTCGGATGTTCCGAAGACTGCTTTTCGGACTAGATATGGTCATTATAAGTTTCTGGTGATGTCCTTCGAATTAACTAATGCCCCGATAGCGTTTATGGATTTGATGAACAGGGTATTCAGGCCATATATTGATTCGTTTGACATTGTCATCATTGATGACATCTTGATCTACTCGCGTAGTAAGGAGGAGCACGAGCAGCATATGGGAGTGGTGCTTCAGACGTTGCGGGAACAAAAGCTATATGCTAAGTTCTCTAAATGTGAGTTTTGGCTAGAGTCTGTAGCATTTTGGGGGCATATTGTATCGGGCGAGGGCATTAAGGTTGGTCCCAAAAAGATTGAGGCAGTTCAGAATTAGCATCGTCCCACTTCGGCAACTTAGATCAGGAGTTTTTGGGTTTAGCAGGTTATTATCGTCGGTTCGTGGAAGGTTTTTCATCTACTGCAGCACCTTTGACCATTTTAACCCAAAAGGGTGCTCCGTTCCGATGGTCCGATGATTGTGAGGTGAGCTTTTAGAAGCTCAAGACATCATTGACTACAACACCAATATTAGTGTTGCCTTCCGATTTGGGGATGTATACAGTGTATTGTGACGCTTCACGCATTGGTTTGGGTCGTGTATTGATGCAGGAAAGGCGAGTTATTGCATATGCTTCACGTCAGCTGAAGCCCCACGAAAAGAATTATCCGGTACATGATTTGGAGTTAGCTGCGATTGTTCACGCTCTTAAGATTTTGAGGCATTATCTTTATGGGGTGTCTTGTGAAGTTTACACTGATCATCGCAGTTTGCAGCATTTGTTCAAGCAAAGGGACCTAAATTTGAGGCAGTGCAGATGGCTGGAGTTACTGAAAGATTATGATATTATTATCCTATATTATCCGGGCAAAGCAAATGTGGTTGCAGACGCCTTGAGTAGAAAGGCGGAGAGTATGGGTAGTTTGGCTTTCATTTCAGCAGAGAAGAGGCCTTTGGCTTCGGATATTCAGTCCTTGGCTAACAGACTTGTGAAGCTGGATATTTCAGAGCCCAGCCGAGTTCTTACATGTGTTGTGGCCCAATCTTCACTATTTGAGCAGATCAAGGCTCGCCAGTATGATGACCCACACTTGATGGTTCTTCGAGAAACGGTACTACGAGGTGGTGCCAAGGAAGTTACTATTGGTGTGGATGGTGTTCTGCGACTCCAGGGTCGTCTATGTGTTCCAATGTGGATGGACTAAGGAAAAATATCCTAGAGGAGGCACACATTTCCAGGTATTCTATTCATCTGGGTGCTACGAAGATGTATCGTGATTTGAGGCAGCATTATTGGTGGCGGCGAATGAAAAATGACATTGTTGTGTATGTAGCTAGGTGTCTAAATTGTCAGCAAGTTAAATATGAGCACTAGAGGCCAGGTGGCCTACTTCAACAGATGACTATACCGGAGTGAAAATGGGAACGCATCACTATAGACTTTGTAGTTAGGTTGCCGCGGACCTTGCGGAATTTTGATGCAGTTTGGGTCATTGTCGACAGGTTGACCAAGTCAGCACATTTTATTTCGGTTGTGACTATGTATACTTCAGAGAGGTTGGCCCAAATTTATATTCAGGAGATAGTCTGGTTGCACGGTGTGCCAATTTCCATCATATCGGATAGAGGTCCTCAGTTTACTTCACATTTCTGGAGAGCAGTACAGAATGAGTTGGGGACCCGTGTAGAGCTCAGCACAGATCCGCAGACCGACGGGCAGTCAGAGCGGACAATTCAGATTTTAGAGGATATGCTCAGGGCATGTGTGATTGACTTTGGAGGTCAGTGGGATTGTTTCTTGCCTTTGGCCAAGTTTGCTTATAACAACAATTACCAATCCAGCATCGAGATGGCTCCATTTGAGGCTTTGTATGGTCGACGATGTCGTTCGCCCATCGTATGGTTTGAGCCCGGTGAGTCTAAGTTATATGGTACTTATTTGGTGAAAGATGCCTTGAAAAAGGTAAAGTTGATTCATGAGCGACTTCGTACAGTACAGTCCAGACAGAAGCGTTATGCGGATCAGAAAGCGCGAGATTTATCATTTATGATGGGTGCAAAAGTTCTCTTGAAGGTTTCACCGATGAAGGGAATCATGAGATTCGGGAAGAAGGGCAAGTTGAGCCCAAGGTTTATAGGCCCATTTAAGGTGTTGAGACGAGTTGGGGAGGTTGCTTATGAGCTTGCATTGCCTCCCAACCTATCGGGAGTTCATCCAGTTTTCCATGTATCTATGTTCCGAAAGTATCATGCCGACCTATCACACGTCTTAGACTTTAGCACAATTCAGCTAGATAATAGCTTGGGTTATGAAGATGAGCCGGTTGCCATTGTTGATAAACAGGTTCGCCAGTTGAGGTCCAAGAGGATTTCTGCATAAAAGTCCAGTAGAGGGGCCAACCAGTCGAGGAAGAGACTTGGGAGGACGAGGAAAACATGCGGAGCAGATATCCACACTTATTCAACACTTCAGGTATAATTCTAAACTCGTTCGAGAACGAACGTTTGTTTTAGAGGTGGAGAATGTGATAACCCAAAATATCATCTTTAAATTTAATAATTAATTCTGTGTTCTAAGACCTCGAAAAGCACTATTTATCATTACTCGACTTGCGTTCCCAGTCCGTAAAATTTTCCGGAAT
Source organism: Nicotiana tomentosiformis (assembly GCF_000390325.3). Taxonomy (NCBI): domain Eukaryota; kingdom Viridiplantae; phylum Streptophyta; class Magnoliopsida; order Solanales; family Solanaceae; genus Nicotiana; species Nicotiana tomentosiformis. The sequence continues at coordinate 5,626,933 of NC_090819.1, read as the reverse complement.
GTTTTTATGTGAAAATGGCTATAAAATGTGAATTAGAACTTTAAAACTTAACTAAGTTGACTTTGGTCAACATTTTGAGCAAACAGACTCGGATCAGTATTTTGACAGTTCCGGTAGGTCCGTATCGTGATTTGGGACTTGGGCGTATGTCCATAATCAAATTCCGAGGTTCCTAGCCCGAAATATGGAATTTTGATGAAAAATTAAAAGTTTAAGTTCAAATAGTGATCGGATGTCAAATTATGTGCAAACGACCCCAGAATAGAATTTTGATGATTCCAACAGCTCCGTATGGTGATTTTGGACTTAGGTGCGTGATCGAAATTTTATTTGGAAGTCCGTAGTGAAATTAGGCTTAAAATGGCTAAAACAAGAATTTAAGTTTGAAAGTTTGATCGGGGAGTTGGCTTTTTGATACCATAGTCGGAATACAGTTCTGAAAATTTTCATAGCTCTGTTATGTCATTTATGACCTGTGTGCAAAATTTGAGGTCAATTGGACTTGATTTGATAGGTTTCGACTTCGAATGTAGAAGTTGGAAATTTTAAGTTTCATTAAGCTTGAATTGGAGCATAATTCGTGGTTTTAGCGTCGTTTAATGTGATTTGAGGTTTCAAATAAGTTCGTATAATATTTTAGGACTTGTTGGTATATTTGGTTGAGGTCCCGAGGGCCTCGGGTGAGTTTCGGATGGTTAACGGATCAAAAATTGGACTTAAACAGCTGCTGCAAATTTTTTCTTCTGCTGAAAATTTTAGGCTGTGATCGAGCCCAAGATCGAGGCCTATGATCGGACTCCCAAAATCGAACTCCCTGATCGAGCTCCCATGATCGAGCTCCCATGATCGGACTCCCTGATCGAGCTCCCATGACCGAACTCCCTAATCGAGCTCCATTATCGGACTCCTGATCGAGCTCCCTGATCGAACTCCCTGATCGAGCTCCCTGATCGGACTCCCTGATCGAGCTCCCTGATCGGACTTGACAGATCTGTAAGTTATAAAAAAATAGGGGCATTCGTCCCATTTGCCATTTTTGACGAACTTGAGCTTGAGCAGAGGCGCCTTTTGATAGATTTTCAAGGAAAGACATTGGGATAAGTGATTCCAACTCGGATTTGGTCAATATACATGAATATATCATTATTTTCACCATTTAATTAGTGTTTTGAAATAAAAATTTGGGAAAAGTTTTGAAATCTTATAGAAACGAATTTTTGAGATTTCGGTGTCGATCCGGAGTTGGATTTGAGTGAAATTGGTATGGTTGGACTCGTAATTGAATGGGTTGTCGGATTACATAATTTTCGCTGAATTTCGAGATGTGGGTCCCACAGACAAACTTTTAATTAATTTAGGAATTTTTATTGAAAAGGTAGTATTTTCTTATATAATTGATTTTGATAAATTTTAGTGATTGTATCGAATTATTTTTAGTTAGATTCGAGCCAATCAAAGTTGGATAATCGAGGAAAGGGCCTTCTAGTGGATTAAATTGGAGCAAATTGAGATAAGTCTCTTGTCTAATCTTGTGAGGAGGAAGTTTACCCCATAGGTGATTAAATTAAATAATTATTTCTTATTGCGGGGGCTACGTACGCACGAGGTGATGAGAGTCAGTGCGTAGCTACTATTAATGCTAAAGTTCGGGTAGTTTAGGACTCAAAGCATGAATTACTTGTGTAAATTGTATTATTTATTAATTAAATTATTTGATGTATTTATTGTGAATTATCATGAAAGGTAGTAAAAGATGAAATTTTCATATGCTTCAATTTTATTTAGATTAATTAATTATCGAAATAAATTGTTATCCTCTCGAATAAATTTTACAATAAATACTCTTATTCCGGAGGTACATAAGAAAATGTCCTCTTTTCTTGTGGATCGGGATGAACGCCTCGGCATGATAGATGCATCTATGGATCGTGTCGTACGTCCCTCGTCAGTGTACACAATACTCTGGATCGGGTCGTACGACCTCGACAGAAATCGTGCTTAATAATAATAATTACATGATATTTTGATAGTTTATTTCAGCTTGTGAAGCTAATTGATAAATTAAAAATTTATTGGAATTGAAGGAATTTAATTAATATATTGAGGATCTTTGCATTTGAAGGAATTTAATAATTTTGCTGGTTAAATAAATTATTGTAAATTCTGTGAATAATGTTGATTTAGATATTCTAGTTTTATTTCAATTTTTATTATTGACTCATAGTGAGTGTCAAAGTCGTCTATCTCGTCTCTACCACTTCGAGATTAGACTTGATACTTATTGGGTACACGTTGTTTACGTACTCATACTACACTTGCTGTACTTTTTGTGCAAGATCTGAGACAAGTACTAGTGGAGGACCTATGATCACATATCCACGTCATCCCGAGGCATAGTGATGAGCTGTCTTTCTGAGTCGTTCTGCAGCTACCAGTGTCTATTCTTATATTTACATTCTGTCTATTTCGTTTCAGATAGTATTTGGAGTTTTGTATAATCTACTAGATGCTATACACTTATGACACCAAGTCTTGGCATACACATTGGTAGAATTTGATATTTTATTATTTTTCTTGGATTAAAAGTTTAATCAATATATGTTTAATTTATTAGTTAGCTTGCCTAGCTGTAGTGTTGGGCGTCATCACGACCTATATGTGAAATTGGGTCGTGACAAAATTGCTGAGTCTCGTGCTGATAACGTGTTATAAAATAAAGACTGTAAAGTAAAGAAACCGAAGACAAGTTTAGAGAAAGATTGATATATCATTTCATTGAGTTACTTGCAACCTGCCTGCATCAGCTGCTTGTAGATAAACTTCACTAGAGTATCAAACGGATAATTTTCTTCCGGAAGATTATCTATAGCGGAATAATAATTAACATCCATAATATAATTATTTTCATAACAAAATGTATAATAGGTTCTATTGTTGGAATTAGAGTTCCAAACATTTATCTTCTGCCAGCATTAATAATTTGTATCCCATACTCTCTGAAAGTTTAGCCTGCTTATTTCTCACATGTGAAACGTACGTCATTTTCTTGGACCTACACCGACACTCACATCTTACCCACCATCACAAATGATTATTTGAAGGAAATTCACCATATGAATGGAAACACATTAAAGATATAAATTTGATAGATTTAATTTTATATTAAATTTATTATACTTTTAAAAATTATAATTTTAAATTTGATATTATTTAAATAAATATTTATCATAAAAAAAAGGACAATTTGATGCACAAGACATATTTCGCTTTCATACAGGATTCGCGAAAAGATCGTGGCCCAAAAAATATGATATAAATAATTTATTCTAATACAATTATTAGTGATTGATTCTACCGCACTACTCCAATATAGGTTGTACGAAGATAAGGAGCCGCCTAATTTCAGGTTACGTCCTTAATTAAATAAAATATCAATGGGGAATAGTTGTTGAGAATAGTACCTTCACCATGAGCTGTAATCACGAGTCTGCTTCAGCTAGCAGCGTAGGCCTTTTTGGTTTTTATATAAATATTGTTTCACTTCATATATTTTTTTCCTGTTTTATGGAATATAAAATTGATAAGCTATCGGCAATGTTTTATCATTTATCTATACTCTTTCGATTATAATTTATGTGAATTTATTTGTCTGAGTACATAATTTAAGAAAAAGAATAAGACTTTTGAACTTGTGGTATAAATAAGATACATATATTTTGTGTGACTATAAATTATTGCATAAAAGTAAATTTATTTAAATACGAAAATTGATTAATTTTTTTTACGTACTAAAAAAGAAATTAGTTCACAAAAATTAAAACAGTTGGAGTATATACTTCATATGACTTACTAAAGGGCTCCTTCAGAATTCGAAGGACATTAAATTTGTGCACCGATAGTATAAAAAGTTCGGGGCTAATCTACAAGGCATGGACAATCCACCCTTTCTTTATATTTTCAAAAGCTCTAGTTTAATTATGTGTAAAATAGTATAGCAAATTAAGTTTGACCTCTAATACAAGTTGCAAAAGTAGTTGTGAAATATTGAAAGAATAACCACAAAGGTTGTGGTCTATTTCAAGTTTGAGTGAGAATAAAAAAAATCTCAGTAGGGAGATGATGATACACCAATGTTTATATTTTAGCTCGTTTAATTTTTTATTTTTTTGAAAAAATAGTCTCACGCAAGAATTTTAAAGCACGATGGTTAGAATATTGAAGCACTAGAAATTCTGAAAATCGCTATATTTTTTAGTCATAGTGCGAAAAATTTTGGTGATCGGACATAATTTTATGGCTAGTTGCACAAAACAATGGCAACCATAAGAAATTTGTGACGATTACTATAACTTGCAAAATTTTGCAATCATTAGAATTCTAACAAATCCTCATAAGACCTGCCCAAGAATTTTTGATCAACGTGCTTTAAAATTCTGATATACCTAGGATTTTTCTTATCGGCGACAAAATTTAAACGGTAGCACTAAATAATCCTATTTGTGTCATTCTTTTTTAATTGGGACTCCAAAATTGGTATCAGACGTTGAATGAAAAAAAAGAAAAAAACACAAGTTGCTATATTCAAGAGCATTAAAAATGTCACGTTCTTGGCCTCTTCCTCTCTGTACACTAATCTGTCAATGTTACGCTTAGATCTTGATGTCACTCAAAATTACAAAACAACTCTGAACGGTCACACCTTCACCTCCTTTTGCTGACCAAAAAGAAAAAATCAAATATAAAAATTAAAATTAAAAAAAACAGAGATGAAAGAAAAACAGGCAATACCATGTAATTGACGTGACCTTTTGCAATATTTTTGGATGCATAAAGTTCAGCAGAAATAATTAATGTGTAAAGCTCAATAAAAAAGAAGGAATCAAAACTAAAAGAATAGTAAAAAGGGAAAGCGCTATGGAAAACAGACGCTGAGCTAGAGTATTAGCTATAGATTGAACAAATTTACTAGTTTTTGTTTAGATTATGAATTTATATTAAAAAATTTATTAAATATATATAAATTTTTTATTACGAATCCAAAAAAGAAGTATTAGCGTAACTGGTAAAATTGTTGTCATGTGATCAGGAGGTAACGGGTTCGAGCCGTGGAAACAACCTCTTACATAAATGCAGGGTTAGGTTGCATACGATAGACCCCTTGTGGTACGGCCCTTCCCTGGATCTCGCGCATAGCGAGAGCTTAGTAGATCGATCTGCCTTTTTATTTAGCTACAAATCCAATAATTAAAACGAGCTACAAGTTCAGAATCATAAACTTCAAATCAATGCTACACAACAAACTTATTATAGAATGAATATATGCACTTGTTGCTGACTAACCCATTACCTAGTACCTACTCTCTGAATTATAAAAAAGCAGAATATATGAAGCTTCTAAGATTAGTATATATGTTTACATTATTCTGAGGCAAAAGAATATTTGTTTTAAAATTGATTTTTAGCGGTTCACTTTCATCTATATACTTCTTGTGACCAAAAAAGAAAGCACATAGTAATAATAATAACAATAACAATAATAATGATATATGCATGTACATTTCATGCAATTTTTTCAATTTAACGTATATAGAGAAATATGCCTTGAATATCCTTAAGGTCGAATACGACTTCAAAAACTTATTCAGAGTTTGGTTACAAACTTACAATAACGCTAATGAGTGGATCCAACTCCCCTCCATTTTTTAGTCTCTTCATTTTTTCAAGTTCCTACTTGGATGAGAGACACTTGTCATGGTTAATAATCAATGGATGAGATTTAATTGAATAAAATAAAGCTCTAACCATAGTTAAGTATTTAATCCTTCTTTTATTCATTCCCAAATATCTTTTGCAATCCCACAATTATAGCTACACATTATCTAAGATTCCTTCCCTCTTCTTGTAGTAATTTTCTTTATGTGAGATAATTTTTTTTCAATTCTACAAAATCTTCCATCTCATTAAAAAATAAGAAATATTAGAAGTAAGTTCCAACTTTTGATAATAATTAAACAACAGTACAAATATTAGAAGCAAGTTCCAATCTTGCATCAATTTTAGAGCACCAATCTTTCAACTTTTTTCCTCTGTTTTTTATTTATTTATATATATACTCTAACATCTATTTTTATATTATCACTTCGAGTTCACGCTTACCAAACTATTAACTGCCGATGTTAACGAGCTATGTGGGTTTCCTAAAATCTTGGTACATTTTGATTACGTGAAGGACATGTTTGGCTCCTCAGAAAATTCAAAGCAACTATTTTCTTGGGTTGAGTATGATCCTTCTGCAATTCTCAGGTCTGAATAAAAATCTTGATCAAAAGAAAATCAAATTATGATGCTTTCGGTTTACTTCTTTGGCATGCTTTTAAACGGCTAAAGTTGAAAAAAGATGCTCTAAAATTGGTGCAAGATTGGAACTAGCTTCTAATATTTGTACTGTTTTTTAATTATTTGTAATATTTGTAAAAAGTTGCTTTAAAATTGGTACAAGATTGGCGCTCTAAAATTGGTGCAAGATTGGAACTTGCTTTTAATAGTTGTACTGTTGTTTAATTATTATCAAAAGTTGGAACTTATTTCTAATACTTTTTATTTTTTAATGAGATGTAAGATTTTGTAGAATTGAAAAAAAAAATTATCTCACAAATAGAAAATTACTACAAGAAGAGAAAAGGAATCTTAGATAATGTGTAGCTATAATTCTGGGATTGCAAAAGATATTTGGGAATGAAAAAAAAATATTAAATACTTTAACTATGGTTAGGACTTTATTTTATTCAATTAAATCTCATTCATTGATTATTAACCATGACAAGTGTATTTCATCCAAGTAGGAACTCGTAGAAATTGAAAGACTAGAAAATGGAGGGAAGTTGGATCCGTTAATGAGTAATTGTGGGAAGGTTTAGATTAAATTTGTTAGATTTGTTAAAAGTTTATCATAAAATCCAGCTTTATTTGGGACAAGCAGTAGCATTAAAATACAAAAATATTAAAACATTTAACTGAATCATTAAAGTTACACATCCCAAACAAGTAGTAATATTAGTCTGTTTGGCTGGTGTTTGGCCAAGGTTTTTGAAGGAAAAAAATATTTTTGAGTAGAAATGGAAGCAATTTTTGAGAAGCACAAATTATTAGCTTCTTCCCAAAAGCACTTAATTAAAAATAATTTTGAGGAAAATATACTAAGAGACACTTTTTAAAATTTTTATCAAACGCTAATTGCTGCTCAAAGGTGTTTTTCAAATTAATTAGCCAAACACAAATTACTTCTCACCAAAAATATTTTTTTAGAAAGTACTTTTGAGAAAAATACTTTTCAAAATAAACTGATTTTAGAAATCTGACCAAACAGGGTAATAATGTGCCAGCTGATATACATTATTAAACCATGTCTAAAGCGATCGAGAATAGGTTAAATATTCATAGACGGATGGACATGATTTCTTTACCCTTAACTAGAAGTCTCGAGTTCGAATCTTGAGAATAAAAATTATTTCCTTGTAGGTATTGCTTTCCCTTAATGCGTCCTCCGTATAGCGCGAATCTAAATCAATTGAACTGATAAATTTCAAATATTAGGTGATTTTCTTTTTAAAAAAAAAAACAGAATAAGAAGACATAAGATGTGTATGCAATGAAAGAGAGATGAAAATTAAATCAATGAGTTCTTTGGAAAGGTTGTCTGCCTGTCTGGTCATTCGCAATTTAATAGTGTGCAGTGGTAGGTCAATGTGTCTTGATTTACATATTTTGAGTGTAGCAATTTTATTCATATTAAAAGTTATACTTCCTCGGTTTCATTTAATATGATCGTTTTTAGTATATATTTCAAAAAAAATATTAGTATTTTTATATTTAAAAATATTTTAACTTTAAATTTCTTATTTTGGCCGTTATAACATACTTCAATAGGCATACAAATGTTGATATATGAGACTGCAACTTCTAAGAATACTTTTGATATTTGCTAAAAAAAAATCTTAACCTCTATACCCGATCAAACAATATTATGTAATTAAAATGAAAACTGTGGGAGTAATTGTTTTGAATTACACTAACTGCTAAGGATATCAACTCAAAGTTAAGCTTTACAAACTTTTTTTACTATAGTCGGCTAATTGTTCATGGTAGCCTACGATCTTGTATTCCTGTTTATGTATATTCAAACAAATGATATATTTTTCTTCATATCAACATTACAATTCTAATCTTAGTCGCCCATGACCTGTACTTTCAGTTCTTGCGATAGTATGTATTAATCTTCGTATTTTTATATTATTATTTATTTGATGATCTTCAGTTCGAGTTGTGTTTATATTGGTTGACTGGATTGCCTAGAGATTTGGGTTAGGCGTCATCACGATTCCGTTAGGATTTGGATCGTGACAAGTTGCCCGTAAAATTTTCATGTGGCTTAGTTTTGCACCACCGATTGAATCTGTACCCACTTTTAAAAAATAAAGTTTAACTAATACTCCATTATTATGTCTCGTAATTATGTTGCATTTGGACGGTATTTTTCTGGGGAAAAAGTTATAGTGTGTATGCGCTAAAATTACTCATGTTAATTTATTATAGTTAAATGATAAATTAAAGTAAATCATAGGTTAAAAAAACAGTTAAACACATATTATATACTTATCGCTTTAGTGTATCCACTAGGTGCATATAAATGTTTTTTCATATATACTTTCCCTTAGGGGTGTACATGGACCCGGTTGGTTCGATTTTTATCAAAACTAAACCAAACCAACTATATCGGTTTGGATTGGTTCGGTTTTTTTGTTATGTGAATATTATTTCAATTTTACTTTGTTAAATTTTTTATAAGTAAATATATGTTTAGTAAAAATTGAAAAAAATAACAAATATATGATCTAATAAAATATTTTTATGGAAGAATTTTCTTAGTAATACATGATATTTATTTTTTAGTCATCTAACAATAATTTTACATTGATGTACACTTTCAAGATTAACTGAATTTAATAATTAAACATAAAAATAAATGTGAGCCTATATTATGATATGTTCTATTTAATTTTAAATTATCGAAATAAGATTTAATCTTGAGAAAGATATAAGCATTTAATAGATCTTGACATATAAATATGGAAGAACAAAGAGATTGATACGTTTTACTAATACTTAATAAGAAAGTGATCATACAACTCATTATTTAAAGTTAATAAATATGGAGCACTTCATATTTAACTAAATATACATCCCATAAGAGAATCGCAAATATTTTTAGACATTTTTATTAAAGAAAATTCTATAAAAAGTCTAAAAAGTATATATAACAATTATATATTTATATGTCGGTTTGGTTCAGGTTTTTTAACTCAATACCAAACCAAATCAAATCAAACATAATCGGGGTTTTAATCGGTTTGATTTGACTTTTCGATTTGATGCGGTTTTTCGATTCGGTTTGTACACCCCTACTTTTCCTCTATTAGATTAGAACTAGTGTAATTTTGTATTCGATTAACATGTTCAACGTGATTAACTTTGGTACAGTCAAAACTCAGTCCTTAAACCTTTGAAGTATTTTTTGTATTTATCTTCCAGTGTCTTCGTCATTAAAATAAACTAGAGTAAAACATTGGACTTGGGCTAGTAAAGAATCTTTCAAGTTGCAGGAGAGTTGGCCTATTAAAGAATTAATCTTTCCCCAAACAATAGGAAAATGACAGAATCAAATAACACAGTAGTTTAACTCAGAGTTAATTATATGTAAACTTTTATGATAAATATTAATTATCCAGTAAAAATAATAACTAACATGCTAAATTTGATGATAATATAATTGTTTTTTACACTATTATGTATATAACTTAAATTCAACTCAAAATATATTTAAGCCAAAAATAAGAAGGTTTATGGGAATATTTACATGGACCCAATTTTTCTAAGTTAAGGCTCTAAAGTATAAACTAAACTTGTTTATTGGTACTTGTAGTACATTAGTGTTGAAAAAGTGATGGAACAACTACAAAATGGGACTTTATGGTACACACACAAAGGCAATCATGTTAAAATTAATGAGTTAATTAATTGTAAATATACGAAAATCCTTTATGGTGCTAATAAAGGATTAGGGTAGCAGAGTAGGTAGTTTAGAGTGTTCATAACAGTATGATTGACATGTAGTCTTGCTTTCTATTGGTAGTAGATTTTTGGTACTGTCCCTTCTTGTCTATATTTTTATTAATGTGGTGCCAGAGGCAGATTTAGGGGGGCGGAAGAGGGTTCACCCGAACCCCCTTCGCCGAAAAATTACACTGTATATATAAGGCAAAATCTGTTTTTTACCTCTATATATTAAGTTTTGAACCCCTTTGACACAACCCAAAAGTGTAGCTTAGTGGTCAAGGGGGTTCAAAATCTTTGAAATGTCATAGTTTCAATTCCCACTAACTATGATCTTTTTTTTCTTGAACCCCCTTCGCGGAGATCCTGGTTCCGTCACTGTGTGGTGCTTATGCTTTCTTGAGCCGAGGGTCTATTGGAAACAACTTCTCTATCCTCGCAAGGTAGGAGTAAGGTCTGCGTACACACTACCCTCCTCACACCCCACGGTGTGTGATAATACTGGTTATGTTATTATTGTTGTTGTTGCTTTACAGTGCTAATACTAATGTAACGAAAAATTTTCTATCCCGCTTGCCTATGAAGAACTTTAAGTCTATCGAGAAAAAAACTCGCCCTAGCCACTACAGCGATTTCTATCTCCAACTCTAGCTGAGAAACACCGGTCAAATTAAAGCTAAAAGTATAAGGTGAATGAAAGATCTAAAGAAAGAAGAAGATGGTGGTAATGAGAAGTTTTTCACATTTTTTTTCCAATTTATCGATAGTCTAAGAGTAATAGATAATCTTGAGAACTTTTTGACCAATTTATATAAAGACAAAATTTCTTCACATTTTTTGTCAATTTATATACAATCTCGATCTCTGTGTCTATGTTTTGGACAAGATTAATTTCGATAACTTTTTTATACTAAGGAAGATGTCAAAGTTTAGAATTCAACAGCCACGAGAAAAAAGAAACAAAGGAGAATGAATTGAGGTGATTTTTGTATTTACATGATTCTTCAATGAACATGCAGAAAAGAGTTTAAGTTTTATCAACTCACCGTATTGAATATACTTTCACAATTAGATGACTTAATAAAAACTAACTACAAATAAATATTTGCACTAGACATATTAAAAAAAAAAACTAAAAACTTGTTAAAGTAGATCAAATTACATCAAATGTATTAAAGTATGCTGATGGCGAAGAATAATTTTGATATTTATATAAAATAATTACAAGTAATTTTTTATAATACATATTAATTTATAAACAATAAAATAATAATAGCATACTATCACATTATTAAATTACAAAGATACTGCAAAAAAATTCTTTTTCCCCCTATTCTCACTAGGTTTCAGTGCCCTCATCCAATCTGGATACGCGCCGCATAAGATCCACTAAAGAAAAAAAATATTTTGTACAAGAATTTTTACATTTTCAACTCGTACCCGAGACTTTAAATTAAAATTAGAAAAAAAATTATACATCCACTACAATCTTTGATGGTTAACTTAAAAATCTTTCACATATGTACTTAAATGCAGAGACATACTTATGTTATATGTGTAATGGTGAGGGGTCATCGAATCCCGTAAACTTCGATAAAAATTTTATATATATACACACATTAAAAATAATTATTTTAAAGTAACTAAACACTAAAAGCCTTTAAGAAATATTGATACTACATAATATTGTTTCCCGCATAAACATTCTAGGTCCGTCTGGGGCTATATATACTAATTTCATAAAACTTTTAAAGTACATAAAACAACAAAAATGTCCTTCCCCAACAAACCAACAGAAAAGGACTCAGCAACCCCCCCCCCCCCCCAAAAAAAAATAAACCCCGCTCACCACCGCAGCACAACATCCCCCCACCCCTACCCCAAACTCGGGGTTAGCGTGTCAATCCCCTGCTTTATAAATCAGCACACTTCCACTCTCCCAAATGACACTCTCAATTCTGAATTCTCAATTCTCAATTCTCAGAAGTCTTTAAAAATCTCAGTTTTTCCCCTTTCACTCTCTGCTTTCATTGTATTTAATTCATCAAAATTTTGTGTCTTTTCTTGCATGGCAGCTCGTCTTTTAGCTCACGAGGTAGCTGACCTTTGCCTTGGCAAGCCACCGCTTAGGTCTCTCTCTCTTTCTTCCACGGTCGGTGAAGCTTTAGCTTCTCTCAAATCTTGTGAAGATTATTGCATTAGTATATGGGATTGTGACCATTTCAAGAATGTTGAAAATCAAGATTGCCTCTGTGTTGGGAAAATTTGTATGGTTGATATAATCTGTTTTCTTTGTAAACAAGAGAATCTTGCCTCTCCATCTTTGGCTCTCAAATCTCCTCTCACTGCTCTATTGCCTAAAGATTCTTCTCTTGTTAGGCATGTGCAACCCTCTACAAGGTAAAAAAATTAAGTCTTTTTATATTGTTGTGTCAAATTCTTGAATTTGCTTTTTTTCTTATGTGGGGTTCCTTTAATTGTTCTTGTTTAGATCTTAGCTTTATTTGAATTTGCTTTTTTTCTTATATGGGGTTCCTTTAATTGTTCTTGTTTGGCTCTTAGTTCAGTTACTCTCTTGAATTTTGCCACCTCAAATATCAATTTGATGATTCTTGGTGTAGATAGGAATTCAAAGATTCAAGAATTTGTACTTAAAATTTTAGAATTGAACCATCAAAATTTGCCCATTTTCTATTTTCCAATATCTACTTTTCTTGATTTTTTATTGGTTTATTAACTCTTGGCTTTTCTTACTTGTGTTTTACATTTCCAAGATTCTTGATTGACTGTAGTTTTTAGGGAGATTTGCCTAAGAAATCATATTTTAATTTAGCATTGAGGTATGAAGTATCCCAACTAGTGAAAGATAGTATTTTTTCACATTCCATTAGTTATTCTATGCCTCAAAAATTGATTTATGTATTTGTTTTTCTCCTTTTGTAGCTTAATAGAAGCCATTGACCTAATACTTCAAGGAGCTCAAAATCTAGTGGTTCCTATAGAGAGTAGATTTAGTGGCAGCTCAAGAAGGAAATTGTTGCAAAAATCTTCACCAACAAAGAGTTGTACTCTCCACAATGGGCGCGAATTTTGTTGGCTAACTCAAGAAGATATCATTAGGTATTTCCTAAGCTCAATTGGGTTTTTCTCACCACTTCCAACACTCTCCATTGAGGCCCTTGGTATAATTAGCACGGAGTATTTATCAATAGGGTATCACTCGCCAGCATCATCGGCCATTGAGGCAATCTCTCGATCCCTCGTGGACCAAACGTCTGTGGCGATTGTGGATGATGATGGTCTACTAATCGGAGAAATCTCTCCATTTACCTTAGCTTGTTGTGGTGAAACTGTGGCCGCGGCCATCACGACCCTCTCGGCCGGTGAACTCATGGCCTACATTGATTGTGGAGGGCCACCAGAGGACATCGTGAGGGTCGTGAAGGCGAGGCTGAAGGAAAGAAATCTTGAAGGAATGTTGGAGGAATTCGAAATTGACCCCTCGGATATTTCCTCCAACTCATCGTTATCCGATGAGGAGTTACCTTCCCCGACCATGAGTTTCTCATCCTCGAGGTCGGGGAGGTACAATAAATCGAGTAGCTATTCCGCAAGGATGGTGAGGAGGGCGGAGGCAATCGTGTGTTATCCGGGCAGTTCTCTGGTTGCTGTAATGGTTCAGGCGATCGCTCATCGTGTCAACTACGTGTGGGTGATTGAAGATGATTGCAGTGTTGTAGGTATTGTGATATTTGCTAACATGTTAGAAGTTTTTCGCGACCAATTAGAGTCAATAATGTGATGAGATTTTGATTAGTATTTCAAAGTGCAGTTCTAAAATCTGTTGTTCACAGATCATGGTGAGGCTATAAGTTCTTGTGAATATGAGAATGTACTTCTCTTACTTTTTCTTCCACTTCTCTTTTGAACTTTGTGTTCCTGTGACTTTGTAATATCATGGTACTATTTTGTTGGTTTCAGGACTGGTGGATGGAATAAAGTGTATCAATCTTCTATTTAAGGAATATAAAAGTATTGTTCTTTAAGTTTTTTTGTAGTACTATCTATTATGTATAAAAGAGCAAGAAAAGTTGATAGGGATGCATTAAAAAGGGTCTTTTCAAGGGATCCACACTTTTCTTAGGACAGAGTAAGAAATAAGCACTACCTTTTTTTAAGGCCCTGTACACGAAGTATTTCACGTTCACGCAAGATTCGGGGAGGGTTGCATCCTAAACGATTTGATATAGGCAGTCTGCCCTGATGCAAGCATTTGATTGATTTCACAGCTTGAACCCGTGACTTATAGGTCACACTAACGTTGCTCCAAGACTTTCCTTCTACTACAACCTCATAGAAAATTTCTTATTTTAACCGTAGATTAAAATACAGAATTTTTGAACTTACAACAGCAACATACCTAATATTATCCTACACCGTGGAGTTTGAGGAGGATAATGTGTACGCAGACCTTACCCCTACAAATTTTGAACTTATTAAAATAAAATTTGAGAACTACACAAAAAATATTATAAGTCATAATAATTAACAATTTAAAATATTTAAAAATTATATGAAAAAATTATGGTAAAAAATAAATACCTTAGATTTTCAAAATTCAAACTGTATCACCTATATCGGGACAAAGGAAGTAATAGCTTAACATATCTTCAGGGGCTTTAATCAATTTATAGGAAAATAGGCATTTCTTAATTGCGCTTTTGCTGCTTTGAAAGGGAAAGCATTACTATAATCAATTCTTATAAAGAGATCTAGATAGGGCGGAATATGAGTGGATTGCTCAACCAGTGTCCTCCTGATTTTTTATTTTAAGGGTTCCAAGTAAAATATATAATCGTTTTATATATATATATATATATATATATATATATATATATATATATATATATATATATATATATATTTTGCCGAAGTTAACGAATCCGGTGACCCCTATTTTTCAAACATAGGTCCGTCTCTAGTAGCAAGCATGCATAGGGCGGAATATGAGTGGATTGCTCAACCAGTGTCCTCATCTGATTTTTTATCTTAAGGGTTCCAAGTAAAATATATAATCGTTTTAAATATATATATATATATATATATAAATTTTGCCGAAGTTAACGAATCCGGTGACCCCTATTTTCCAAACATAGGTCCGTCTCTAGTAGCAAGCATGCACGAAAATTCCTATTGTTAATGCTTTTTCACCCATCAATGTTATTTAAAATTTATTGGCTTAATTAATTTTCCTTTGCATATAAGGGGAAGTTATTGGTCTCATTAATTCAAATTCGCCCTCAATGTAACTTAAAAAAGGAGATGCATTGTCTTTTAAAAGTTTCTTTATTTTTTCAGGATTCAAATTTAACACTTTCGATAAACAATGAAATGGTGTCATCTATCTCACGGTACGGATTCACCGGAACCGTCAAAATACGAATCCGAGTCCGTTTACTAAAAATATTGATATCTCTATTAATGTATTCTTAACACTGTCGCAAAAAGTTGCTAAATATTAAGTCAAGATCCAGAAAAGATAAGAATTGATTTATTTTTTTTGGGTAGAAAAGTTACTAAAGTTTAGTAAATAATTAATTAATTATTAAAGAATTGATAAAGTGGCACTTTGGGAAGCTTTGGTGTATCTTTACGTGGACCCACAGATCTACGACACATCACGTTCGATCACACGATAATCCATCACTTACTCCTAAGAAAAAACAAAAAGTTTTTCATTATTTCTTTTTCTTTTTAAAAAACAATTCACCTTTACTGTTGTACTTAATAAAGTGTTAATTAAATGAAATATTTAGGAAGAACTAAAAGTAGTTTAAACAAATAATTTTATAGTTAAGTCGTTTTTTCAGAAAGTTCCTAGCAAATCCACGGTCGCTAATGGTCATGTGCGCACTAGATAATCTGTTCGTTGTACAATAGCTCGCAAGTCAAAAGAAATATAAATTATTTTAAAGGGTGTATTGAAACTTTAAAAGATATACATTTAATAGAAATCGAATATAGTAATGCTTAATTGCTAACTAGGTCGTAATTCCTAAGCATCTGAGAAATACTTTTGGGGATCAACGTAATCATTTCCCAAACTCTTAAAAACTCCCTTTTACTACAAAAAAGCGAACTCTTTTCAGTTCTCTTCTCACGCCTTACACGTTTGGAGCAATAAGTTAACGTTATGTAATCATGTAGGGATATTATATTTTTAGCTGTCATAAACTATTTATATTTAATAGTCAAAAATATTTATAAAATTTATATAATTTTTGTATATAATCAGTGGCGTAGCCACATTGAAGCGCCGAAAAATTACACTATTTTACTAGATAATTTTTTTTATTTTATGTATATTTACTATACGTTGACTCACCTTAACTTTTCGATATATTTAATTATTTATATTTTGACACCAGTTGATGAAAATTTTAGATCCACCATTGTATATAACATATAAAATATTTATATATACAAAAAATATATATTTTTCGGCTATTATTTTAAAAATAGTTATACAGTTTCATTTTTTCTTTAGCTTAGCAAAGGCATATGATTAGCCCAACCTTAAGCCATTTCTATTTTCTGCAAATTTGTGACACTTTTTCCAGTTACCAACAACCAGTGGCGGGATGCAGCTTTTACATCACGGATTCATTTCAGCTCAATATTTTTTTTATTAAATATAAATTTTATATGTAAAAATTTATTAATATTGTAATTAATAAAATATTTGAACTCATAATTTTAAGAGTATAATAAATTTAATACTAACAACTTTAAAGATTGAACATAGTCGAGAGAAATGCGCTTAACTCGATCGGTATCACTCCAACTGGTTTAGCTTAAAGGGGCTATAAGAGAATTGAATTGAGATCATACACTTTTGACCACTTCAAATTTAAATCTCGAATTAGCTTATGATAAACAACCAAAGAAAGGAAAAAGGACAGGAAAGCTTTCAAACCCAAGCTTGTTAATAATAGTAAACAGTTAGGTACGTGACTTGAACAGAGAATCCCACTAATGGGTTACAGAAACTTGGAATAGGGATTAGTGAGTGATTTATAATAATAGTAAAATTATACTTCATCACAATTTTAAAAATAAATTTTTACTTGTCCACTTTCG
The DNA here is from genome assembly GCF_000390325.3 of Nicotiana tomentosiformis. Taxonomy (NCBI): domain Eukaryota; kingdom Viridiplantae; phylum Streptophyta; class Magnoliopsida; order Solanales; family Solanaceae; genus Nicotiana; species Nicotiana tomentosiformis. The sequence continues at coordinate 5,609,683 of NC_090819.1, read as the reverse complement.
CATATCAAGAAAAAAATAATTTATTTTTCCTGTTTTGCCCTTAGTATTAATTACTTATTCCAAATTCATTAAAATTATATACCAATTAATATATGTATCATGGTAAATTATGTATTTTATTATTTTTTAAAAGATATGCAAAGTTAGTGGTCAAGTAAAAGTGAACTTAGTAGTAAAGATCTGATTATCTAAAGCAAATCAAGAATCTCGCATAATTAAGCAGATTTGACATTCTGTCTTCTCGAGTTTTGCAAGAGAGATACCCATAGAATCAAAATCAAAGATCAATAAATGGTCTTCCAATAAAGTTGGGGTTTTCAGCTCCCATTTCCCTATGCTCTTTTCTTTCTTTTTGCTCCCAGTCTCATATCCGTCGTGTTTTTTTTTACACACTCAAAAAAAATATTAAATAGGAATTTTTTTTTGACTATTTTACATGTATTTATGTCTCAAGATATAATTTCTCTTTATTTATTATTTATTCATAATTAAGATATTTGTAGTTTTCAAAAACAATTAATATTAAGAGTAGAATAGGAGAAAAATAATTAATTTACTCTTGAACTTCTAAAATAACAAATAATTTAAGTCAACTACTTTTAGAAATCACGACAGTTAATACAAGACAAGGAGTAGTAAGTAAAACCTATTTTCCTATGCTTATCTTCTGTGGGAACAAGGCTTTAACTGAGGTAGGTAAGGTTTGACTCTGGTGAGGGTTTAAGAGATTTAGATAGGGTTTGGCTATTATTTATTTGTTTGTTTGTTTATTTACACTTCTATTTTAGCAATCTTCAAATGAGAGTAACATATCTTGGAACTCGTGCATATGGGTAAGGTATTGGTGCTGAATTCTTTGGGATGAATTTTTGGATTTAAATTTGGTTTAGTTTTCTAAAGGATTGATTTGGAAAATGTAGTAGAAAACACTTTTGGGAAATAATCGAGCGTTTACATTAGATTTTTGGATTAGGTTTTCATTACACAACAAATAGTTTTTTTAAAAAAAAATTCTCCTCCCCTTTTGATCTCTCTTTGTTGGAGCTATTGCTCCTTTGGTAACTCGAACTCACAATCCTGAAATTGTCGGCGAGGGTGCTCACCATATGAGCAACTCCCTCTTATCACAAATAGTTGAGTTAAATTGCTTCTAGATCAAAATAATTTGCTTCTAGAAAATTGAGTTTAAGTTGATTTTTTGTTTCCAAGTTTAGGCCGGTAAGAATTTGTCTAGCTTTTCAAAAGTAAACAAAGTTGATTTCTGCTTCCCAAAAACTTCTGAAAGCAAATGCGCACTGGAACAAGCTTTAGATTCTTTTCAATTGTAACGAATCTATTTTAAATCTAAAGCAAACATCTCCTAAAACTATAAAGACTTTCTTAATATTAATGTTAAATTTGGCTAATTAATATAGTACCGTAGTAAAAAAAAAAAAAATGTTGCACGAAGCATCCCACGTTCACGCAAGTTTCGGAGAAAGACCGCACCTTAAGTGTTTAAGGTTTAGGATTTAAGAAGTGTGATGTAGGCAGCCTATCCTAAGACACGTACCAATGGCTAATTCCACGACTCAAACTCATGACTTATTGTACCGTACTAATTCATACTTAATATCAGAGAGTGATATAAAAAGAAAAAGTTCACAGACAGCTGTTTAAAAACAGTGTGACATGAAAGTGCATGTACTTAAATGTTGATTGAAGTAGTGATATGAAGTTTAGGGGTTAAAGATAGTTGCCAGGGAAAAAGAAAAACTAGTGAGGGAACTTTGGTGAAAAATGTCTTCCTTAAAAATATCATCTGACAACCAAACATAAAAAATGACTAACCAAACACCAAAATATTAACTTACCAAACACTGAAAAAATGTCTTACTTTCGACGGCTTTCTGGGCTTTGCAATCACTAGCAAGGATCCTCTGATGAAAATGGAACCCAAAAAACAAAAAAGAAAATTGCATAAATCGCAATTTAAGACGATTCTGAATAACATCATTCATCTCAATTTGCTACGTGCACATAAGGGATGAGATGAGCAGAATTTGGCAATCATCCAAACAGCAAGTCACTTGTCGATTTAGTCATTCTCAGCAATACAGCAATAAACTATGGAATACAATAATATTACATTCCAAGTACCCTTAAGTTGGGGAATATATATCAAAGAAGTGGTAAGATACATATTTCACACAGTGGACTCAGAAATAAGTGCTCTGATTTAATACTCACACCCACAGGCCTGATACACGAATCAAAATTCAAACAGGCTAATGCTCCACAATTCTCTCCTTCAAGTACTTCAAAACAGCTTTTGTTCCTCGATCCAAAATGGGCCTTCGGATGCTGGGGTTTAAAAGGAGGGAAGGAAAAAAAAAAGGGAAATACGGTCAGAATTGAAAGAATAAATAATTCAACCAAATGCCGTTTCTTAACAAGAATTTTATTGCAGGATATGAACATGTAGGGAACCTTGTGGTACTTTGCGAGAAAAGTTGGTGCAATTCTAAGGTGTTAGTGTATAGGTGCTACAAGCAGAAAGTGGAAGCAATGTCAGCAGCAACGGTTTTATTAGTTTTTCAAGTAATACTGACTAGTTGGCATATCAAAAATTCACTATTGGATAAATGGTTAAACGCGACAGCTGGACACGCATAGAGGAAGATGAGAGAAACAGATTGAAGCTAACATAGAAAAAGAAAGATACTTTTGTACTGATCTTCAGGCTCCACTGCATTGGTTGATGTGATATGCAGAATGGAGCATTTTTTAGTGTGTTTCTATTCTTGTTTTCAGCCTTTGCAACAATTCCATTTATTTAGCAGATAAAATCAAAGGAGGGAATAACCAAAAAAAGTGGTGTGTGTGTGTGTGGGGAAGAGGGGGGGGGGGGGGGTGGACTAGAGAAATTCACCTTCGAAGTGGGTTACCATCCAGTCTTAGCACCTGCAAACTAGGTTCAAGCAAACCCTACAGGACCATGTTTATAAAAAAGCATCATTTAGTAAATGTAAAATCATCAAATGTAAAAAACTGCAGACAAAATCTCTTAGAATTGGGACATACATGTCCAGACAAGAAATACTCCTGTTGTTATCTGGTACACAGTAGAATTTAGCCTATGGGAAGAATACTAGGATGCCTTTTTCTTTTTCTTTTTTCAGCCATAACAAAGTTATACACTTCCCGATGGCATTAAAGGGACTTTTGTATCAACATTCAAGAAAAAAAACCACCTTGGAAGTGCATGTACGGAGCAGCATAAGATGAAGTAGCAAAACACTATACAAGAGAAGATATATCACTCACAAAAACTGAGCTATAATAGCATAAATTCGGAGGATATAGCAATACGCTATTATTTCAAGATTTTGATTTTGATGAAAAAGCAAAATTATTTTCGGAACAGGAGGTAAATATTCGATTTAATATCATATTGTTGAAAAAAAGGAAGCAAAACTATTATTGCTTCGGATTTGAACCCTGGTCTCCTATGGTTCATTTTAGCTTCATTGACCGCTAAGCCAGACCTTGTATACTATAACTTCATGAAACTGATTGATAAAGACTTGCAAATCAGGAAGTTTATAATGTATCTTCAGGTAAACCCTTGGTTATAAGGAAATAAGTCTTAGGAAATTGAATATTTCGCCAAATCTTAATCTCAGTATGAATATAGCAAGATACTTCAAAAGGCTTACATTGTCTATTGACTCAAATTATAACTTTTTGAGATGTAAATGCTTAGACTTACCAATTCTGGTGGAAGAGAAGAAATGTTATTGTCTGACAGGTCGAGTTCAGTGAGAGAACCCAAGTTTACTATAACCTGTAAACAAATGATACCATATTAAACCAAGGTTTCAGTAGGATACAGAACTCTATTTCCTAATAAGAATATTACTTTACCTGTGGAATTGATTGAAGGGAATTTTGGCTCAAATCAAGAATGCGTAACTGCTTTAAGTTAATTATATCACTTGGGAAAATAGATATTTGCATCCTTCTGTTAAACCAAGTACCAAACATATGTCAAGTCTAAAATTTTAAAAATGCTATCAGTTATGAGTATTGTTAACAGACCTCAAATAAAGCTCTTGCAACTCTGGTAGGCAAGAAAATGCAGGATGCTCTGGTAAAGAACCTATATTTCCACTCAAATCCAGAACCTGAAGCTTGGATACAACTTGAAATGCAGAGGATGGTATCTATGATTAGGAGAAAAATAGGATTAGAAACAAACTGGCATAGAAAATATGATAAAAATAATAAAAGTACAAAGGAAAAAACTAGAATTTTATCCATGTACTCTGGTGCTGACAAATTTGACGGTAGTTTTCTCAACTGAACCCTTTCCATATACTCAGGTGCTGACAAACTTAATGGCAGTTTTCTCCACTGGTCATCTATGAATTTTATTCCTTTGGCCCTTAATATATGATAGCCATTTCTAGTGACTTGCGCCTAAAGAGTTCTATGCCCAATCAGCTGGATACGTCTTCTCTATTTAATGAAACACTTTTCACCATGCTGCATCTTAAGATATTTATACACTTCTGAAGTACCAATACCAATAGCCTATAGATCATTTCATAATGCATGAACTCAAGTTCTTCAAATGCTTCTAGCTTAAACTAGGAGTAGATTTGTCCTTCACATATAGACTAGAAACCCAACTTTCACCTATTAAATCAATGCCTTTCTCTACCAGAAACTATCAAACAAAATTCTTAATCCCCACATGCAATTAATTCTTTTCCATAAAATAGGATGCTAGGGATCATCCATCCACCATTCTTTCAGGGGCTGTGTGAGATCATACAGCTTTGAGCACTTGGTACATTCAAACATTCAAGATATCCGGAGCTAATCCTCTACTTTCTACCTTATAGTTGTTTCCTGCTTCCCCTTTCTCATAAAGTTAACCAATGCAGCACATGGATAAAAGAATATAAACTAGTTGGAAAGAAGAAAAAAAAAGAATATAGATTAGTCTACTAGTCATAGTATTAACCATAAAGTTTCCGTGGTATATTGATTCATTCTCTAGAGCAGAGGCAAGTAATGCAAATAAGAACAAGACAAGACAACTTATTCCCCCTCCCCCCCCCCCCCCCAACCCACACACACACACAACCCCAAAAAATAAAAGAGAAAAAGAGGATAAAATAAAAGTTCCTAATCCCTCTCTCATAGGGCTTCTCTTTCTGAGAAGGCCATCAATACTCAAGTTCATTGAAGAACTCTCGAGGATAGCACAGCCACATTTAGCATTCCCTCGAAACTGCTCTTTCTGTCATGCAAAATATATTTTCAAGCCACGTTTTTCTTTTTCTATTTCAATAACAGTTACAAGGTTGAATTCCCCCATAAAATCATTGAAGAACTTCATTAGATAAAGGACGGGAAGCTGTATCAAAAAGCTGCCAGATTGATTCTATTATCTCATTATCCCTCTTTACTCCATATCTTAAGTATGTGACTCATTTGTTAGTCTTCCTGTATAAGGGTATATCTAACTCGACAACAAAAAGAATCTTCTGTTTGTACGCAAGACAGATCTAAAGCCATTTACCTGTCTGAGGGGATTATTGTCTAGCTTCAAACATGTAAGTGCAGGAAGTGATGTTAAGACTGAACCAGGCCAATCTTTTATCTTGTTTTTGGATAAAATGAGAGTCTGCACATTTAAAATAAAGCGATTAGCAACAGATAAGTCAATCCAACCAACCCTAAATTCTTCACTCACAATTTTCAAGACATTATGACAAACTAAATAAACATGTCCTAGAAAGTGAGTTCCCAAAAGTTCTATTTGTCCTTTTTATCTTTTCATGGACCAAAGGACTATAACCTGCAAAAAACAAGAACAAATGACATAGAAATCCAGAAGAAAATGTGGTTAAAGAGGGACAGAATGAATCAGAACCCCCACAAATGTAAGTTGGGAAATTGCATATTAAGAAAAAAAACTTAAGATGTTCATCTCCAAGCCTAGCCTACTCTACATTATCATATGCTTTCGCGAGCACGTCCAACCGTGCCTTGCCACTTGCCAGTTCAAAGTCTAAAAGCCGGTTAATAAGACATATCCGGATTCTAGTGCTTTCGAGATGGTTCGATCGCTAACAAAGACAAGCATGGGAAAGAGCCCGCATGGCAAAGGTTGTTGAGTTACAATGCAACTACTGCATAATGACAATTATCACTCTACTAACGAAAATCAAAGATATATGAAAATATCCTGCTTTCAGTTATATCTTCCACAACAATAATGATTGGCCTTCATTTTTTTTTTCAATCAAGCTTGATCACCTTTTGCCATGCAAACATAGGGAAACAGGAAAATACATTGTGTACCTCCAAGGAAATACAAGAGCAAAGTTCAAGAGGAAGTTCTTCGATTGAGTTCCCTGAAAGATCACATTTTGAGATGTCTCGTGACTTCCAGACATCTGAAGGGACAGCCGTCAAACCAAATCCTCCTAAAGAAAGCTCCTGCAAATACAACTGCTCATGATGATACAATCACCAGATAGGGAGAAGAATCAAATGTATTTTCCCATAGAATGTAGCACTACATGCAAAGTCACTTAGTATTCATTGTAGTGACCAAATTAAATCATATTTAGACCACAGAGAAACACTAAACATATTCGACTATCAAGTTCTGGCTTCAGTGTACAACAAATGCTTTTTGCACACATTTGTCTCTAGCAGCTCTTGAAAACAAAAATTCTTATCAGTTGTCCCTTGAATTAACAGAGGATTTGTGATAGGAACTATATTGCAAAGCTAGACAGTAGAGGCCATAATATGGAATTTATCAGAAATGAAAGTTTTACAAATTTGAACTGCTCCTCTGCACAAATATTTGAAGCTTAAGAGAAAAGAAGATTCCAGTAGTAACTAAACTGTTGTAAATCTCATAGTCAGTGTTGTCAAAGGCGCGCTTAAGCCCTGAAGCGAGGCTCAAAACACGTTGAGCGCTTCGCCTCGCTTTGTGGGCGCTTTAGTGTCGCATCAAAGCTCTAAGTCATACTTTTCCTTGCAAATGAGTGTAATCCTGAAAAGGCGACCTTAAACAATTGATATTTCACTTTATTGTGAATTTTTTTTAAATTTCTTTGTCCATATATTTGTTATTCATGCTTATAATGATTAGTCTTGGACTACATGCATATTTTTACTTTTTCTTTCATTGCGCCTTTTTTCATTAAAGTCCACGCTTTATTTGCGCTTTGCGCTTAAAGCCCCAATGGACCTTAGAGCTTTTTTGCGCTTTTCGCCTTTGATAACACTGCTCATAGTCATGCCTATATCGTGCTTTCACTGGCTCCAGTCCATTAAAAAATATTAAAAACAAGTGGACTGGACAACTTGGCTATGTAGACTACAAGAATCACCTTTGACGACATTTATGGAAGCTAATTTTTATAGTAAGATTCAACTTTACCCATCTCCACTGGTGGCCAAACATCCAGCAGAATGAATATATTATTACTGACGTGAGCATGGGAGATTTTAGAACTATAAAGTTAGTGAATAACCTTTGAAGACAGGGACAGCCTAGCTGCCATGGCAATAACATCCTCCTTTCCGGGCGTAGCAGCTGCAGATTCTACATTCAGAGTAGTTGCATCAAGAAAACAAGAAATTGAAAGAACGCCCTTATTGAGCAAATAGCACCATCTTACCTTCATCAGTTGGAATTCTACTTCGAAGAAATTTTAATAGAGCAGGTGTAGGTCCATTTACCAACGAGCTGGAGAAATTTTTCAAGTTAAAAGAAATTTTGAAAAATTTCAAGTACTGAGAAAACAATTAAAAACAAACAATAAAAGCACCAAGATCTACTTTCAACCTCCGAAGTGTTCTAATAGGGTTGCCAATAAGCAGAAGCTTCCGCAAAGTTGTCATTAAGCCTAAGTTATGAAGTTGTAACCAAGATTAGCTCATATAAACACAATATAGTAACAAAATAACGTTATATGCTCTTGCACTCGCAAGAAAATGCAGCAAGAAAGAAAATGACAGAAAGGAAAAAACTCCGTTATGTTGGTATTATAATAAAAATAACAATTACCTATATAAAAGAAAAGGACAGAACAGAAATGATAGTGAGAACCAGAATACAAATGACACAAAGTCAAACAACATAGCTACACCCAAATACACTACTATTGATAAATTTGTATAAAATACAGGAACTGAGCCTCTAATACAGCCTACCAAAAACAAATACAACCTACCAATATCTGGAGGCAATCCAGACAATGAATTGTTAGATAAGTCCAGCATTGAAAGTTGCAATTTACATGCCTCCACTGGGTACTCCTTTAACTGCAGATGGCAATAAACAACTTATTCCAACTGTATAGCCAGTTGACAAAATGATTTCACCAATAGGAAACTGGTTACACTAGAGACCAAATTACAACATCTGATATTCAGGGCACTGCTAATATCTTCAAAAAAAAAAAATCACTGAAACACTTTGGCATAATTATGAGAATCTCCTAGTGAATTGAAGATGACGAATAAGTAATCACCTGGTTTGAGTGGAGATCAAATATCCCCAACCTATTAAGTGCACCTATCTCCACAGGTAATGAAACAAGTGCATTATTCCTGTCGAAGTGGACAAAACCAAAGGATGGGGCAGCAGATGGGGCGGTGGAGAGGACAAATGAGAAGGTGACGACATGGAATAAATTTATGCCTCTCAAAACCAATGAAATACAAGCATCAATGACATGAAATACCCCATATAAAACTCCAAAAGAGATGAGCAATCCTTTATTGAGGATGGAATTGATGAAATTCCTACAGAGTTCAAATAAAGAGAGCAAACCAGGTCATGCTAACTGATAAAAGATAGACAATGCAAAAAATTCAGCATTATTTAGAGTTGTGTCACAACCACAATAAAAGCTTGATGTACTCACTGTTCTGATGAAGGTCTAGGCGAATCAAGCGTGAAAGGCTTCCTACATTCTCTGGAATGTTATTGAGCAAGTTTTTCGCTGTAGAAGTTAGATGTACGGTAAATCCAATTCCTTACTACGAGTTACTAAGAGTCAATTTGGTAGTAGAGTAAAAATAGAATACTCAGAATTTACATGCATTGAGTTCAGTAAGCATTCTGCATGATGAAATCAAACTCTCAGGAAGCATAGCTAACTTGTTTCCCTGCCATGAAGATGCTAACTGTCAAGCATGACTTTCCGAGTGCAAGACTATAAGAAATCATCAAGCAGTAAAGTCAATAAGGTTTTAGTACCTCAACATCCAACTTTGTTAATTTTGAACACTTCGCTAGATCTCCTGGCAAACTGGAAATGCTATTGTTTGATGCCTGATTGAAGGAACAGACAGAAGGAAAAAACAAACTGGTATGAACAAATGGAGGAGAGAAGTGGAGATTGTCTGATAGTTCATGTTTGATCAACATGACAAAAGATTGCTTCTTCAAGTCACAGCAAGTCTCCATGCTAATAAGACTTTTAAATGTACTGAACTCCCTCAAATAAATCATTCTCCACTAATCAGAATAACTAAAATTTTCTAGAACTCCGTCTACGTGAGCTTCATAAAGTATAGCCGGTCTCAAGTCCAAAAAAGGATGACAGTTGCAATAAGATAACTGCTAGGGTAAATTTCGTCTAAATACAAGTATTCCTCTAAAATAAACCTGAATAGAACAAAATGGATACAGAGGATTGCTCTGGCCGGCGCCCAACTAATTTTGGATTAAGACCTAGTTGATTGATTGATGTTGGGCAAAATGTTATTAAACTTATAGGAGCTACATCTTGGACAAACAGGTGCGGCACAATTGGATATGGATCAACAAGTGTTTTGAGTGCACTCGAACTTATTGTGCATGTGACATTCTCCCATGCCGTAAGCGAATCTTCAATTTCTTGCACTCTTTATCGAACATTATCTGGTAAAATACTCAAAAATCTGGCTATTACATGAAGAGATGATTTGGCCAATAAATGCATAATGAGATGATCTCTTATGATCTCAATAAAATGTGTCCTCCCTTCCAAGGACAAAGAAGAATGACCTTCAAAATTGTTCGTCATCTCATAATTTCCAATATCATGTTACAAAAGCCCACTTATGACTTAAAAAGTGAACTTAAAATCATTTATCCTAGAATGGCTAGTTATTTATGAAACACCAAGTATTTCCACAACTTACAACTTTCACAGAAGTGGATCGTCAGATAGACCCTTTAGAAACTTGCATATTGACATAAAGTCCAAGCTAAACTTTTCTTGCATAGTGCTTTTGCTGAAGTTCAAGATCGATACTCGCTTGGTTAAAAAGTCAAAATATTTCATTTTCCTCTAGCAGTTTTCATGTTAACATTAGACAACAACTTCCTTATAAGTATGATATTGACAGTGCCATTCTCACAGATGCCCTTCTAGAAGTAGACATTCAAAATTTAAGGTGGCGAATAATTCACTAACAACAACAACAACAAAAAACCGAGTGAATTCCCACAAGTGGGGAGAGAATAATTCACTAAGATTTGCAAAAATGACTGCTGTCTCTAAAAAGCAAGATAAACAGTTCAGCATTTTAATCAGAACCATCTTTTCTTAACATAATAACATATCATAAGAAAGATGAGGTGCTACCTTGAGGTCTGATAACTCCACGCATCCTCCAAGGGAGTTAGGGAGATCATTTAGTTTGTTGTTTGAACAATCAAACCTGGAGTCAGTAGATTTTTAATAAGAAAGTAGTATTTCAAATGTTATTTAATACATTGGTGAAATGCTCAAACCTACTTGACTAGAGAAGCTGCTGTTCCGATCTCTTCTGGAATGTTCACTATCAAGTTAAATGATACATCTAAGGACTTTAGCATGTGAAGCCTAGCAGAACAAAAAGAGAAGTCGTTTAAATCTCTGTGATCAGCTTTCATACAAGATGCTAAAAAGATCCAGTCCAAAGTAGTTCAAGATTGAAGAGGTTAAAAAGGCATACTCTCCAATAGCCGCTGGAAGACAGGTTAGCTTGTTGTGACTGACATTAAACACCGACAGTAGAGGTAAATTTCGAAGATCTTCCTTCAATGTTTCTATGTTGTTATGAGCCAAAATCAGCTTCTGTAGCTCCACGGCCTGAAAAAAGTAGAAGGCAAAATTTGCATCAGAGTTAGAAATTCTCAAGGAGATAAACCAGGTGCGTAATGAACTAAGACGTATAACTAACGAGATGTTCATATACCTCCCACCACTTCTCGTCCTCACTGGCTGCATCCAAACTTTTGTATACATCATTGGGCACCTCACTGCACATGAAGAAGCAAGTCATTTTCCTACTTTCTATAATTGATGCAAATAGACCATTTACCATGTCTCTGCTTAACAAACATTAAGACATTATATCTTGAACTTATTATCTGCATAACAAGTACAGTGGTCATTCAATCACCTTGCTGACACCTATATATTACTGGAGAAGAGCAATATGAAATTTCCTGGCATAATGTAAATATCAATATACCAATAGTTAACCAGTCAGATGCATAAGATACTGCCCCGTTTGTCCCATAATTTATTTTCCCACATTCCAAAACATTGTCCAAATTCAATAATGAATATATTATAGTTCTAGCTTTTTAATTTTCCTACGTTACCAACAACAACAACAACAACCCAGTATAATCCCACTGGTGGGGTCTGGGGAGGGTAGTGTGTACGCAGACCTTACCCCTACCCTGGGGTAGAGAGGCTGTTTCCGATAGAACCTCGGCTCCCTCCCTCCAAAAATTCCCCACCTTGCTCTTGGGGTGACTCGAACTCACAACCTCTTGGTTGGAAGTGGAGGGTGCTCACCACTAGAGCAACCCACTCTTGTCAATTTTCCAACGTTACCCTAAACATAAAACACTGTAGCACCAGTGTCTTGAGTTTCTCTTATCATGCATCATATCTCGATAGAAAGCCACTATGTTAAGATTGTTTCTCATAGAAGGGAGTATAAAACTACTTCCTCTTTGAGAAGTAACGAGAAAAAAATAAACAGGGGTAAAATTGCAAATTAGAGATCTTTAATTTTCAGACATACATCACATGCATCAGTCAATGTTCCATTTTCTTGACTTGTCAAAGAAGAATAAAATTATGGTATGGAGAATACAGAGTTAAAATATGGTATGGATAACACTGAATTTTTAATCCCATATCCAACCGTATTTCTTTAGCCCCCCCTAGAGCATGCAGTTTAGAATACCTTATGAGCATATTGCTTAGTTTTCCATTTCATTGAACAATAGTCAGCCTTTTGAAAGTTAAGGCAAACCTTGGCTTCTGGATTCATGCATAGTTGTATTTTGTTTCATATGTAATTCAAAGTTGATGACTTGATGTTTGAAACCACCGAAAGCCAGTATTTGTGCATTTGATCAACAGATGATTTCAGGTTCATCACTAGCTCATATGGACTTGAACAAACCACACTGACTTAAGGAAATCGAAAAGATCATTATCCTTATGGCAATTCATCGGAATAGAATGCATGATTGTAAGACCATCAAAGCCACCTCTTTATCCAAAAAGAAAAAAAAAGGATGATTAATCTCAATGTCCATAGCAATCCCCTCCACATTTAATAATGTATCTACAAGTAATAATGTGCTTACAGAAGAAAAGTGACGTTCTTCCTCCTATCCAAAGATACACCATTCAATGCAGCAGCTGTTGTTTTTTGTCTTAGAGTCATTAGACATAAATTAACAGCCTCTCTTATGAACGCCTCTCTTCCTTCATAAGGTAGGGGTAAGGTCTGCATACACACTACCCTCCCCAGACCCCACTGTGTGGGATTGCACTGGATTTGTTGTTAGTTATTAGACATAAATCGTTTCTGGCACAATGAATTGGTGTATGAAGGAAAATTTTATATCTTGAATCCAAAAAAGTAACCATCAGTTGTTCGTCTTCATTCATGATTGAAGAATTGTTGAAAACAAGCCACTGCCTTTATTTTCTTCACTTTAGCCTCAGAATCTCTTCAAAATCATACAACTTTGTACCAAAAGATAGATCATTTCCACCTACCACGATATATATGCCAAGTCGATCCACTTCTTTCAAACCGTAATTTCCACGAGAACAGAGCTCAATATCAATTTTTGTGAAACTTTAAATCTAGAGTTGCACCCAAAATTGTGGCCTAGTGGTCAATGAAGTGGTGGCAGAACCATGAGGCCTTAGGTTCAAATCCTAGCGGAGGCAAAAACCACTAGGTGATTTCTTCCTCTCTGGCCTCTACCTAAGCTTTGGTGGTCGGAGTTATCCGGTACTTGTGCATGTGGATGTAGGAGATACCTAGTGGAATAGTTGAGGTGCTAAAAAGCTAGCTCGGACCCCGTCATAAAAAAATCTAGACTTTTAAGTTCTATACACTGACAATATAAAAGATATTTGCATAATCAGGTCACTTAAAGGTAATCGTAGGTAACTCTATCTAATAGAGCGAACTAGTAACCTAGAATAAATTATAAGTGACTTGCTAAAACAGGTTAGAATTACTTTGGCATAAAAATTTATATACACTGTCAATGTACATAACTTATATCCTTAAATCTATATTGAATTCATAGCTTTTTTTCCAAAAGTTTTGACAAACTGTTCATCGGAGTGCAAATAAGTCCAGATTCGTTAATGATCTTTCATATCCTAGGTCCTCACACAACATTATTACCAAATAAAACCGATTTCGCAGCTTTAAGGATGTTCTAAATTCATCGTTTTAAGCACAATACGAACAGTAAATTAAACCTTCAGTGGCGAAATAGGAAATGTATAAATCAAGTCAATAACAATAAAAAGTGAGAGAAGAATAAGAGAATTAGGGCTTTGCCTGAGAGAGCGATTTGATAAGTTGAGAGAACCGGAAGTTCTCGCAGCTTTCAGCACTCGATCCATGGCGATTGATTCAGATTTGTGTGGAGAGAAAGAAAGAAATAATGTTTAACAAGATCTCTCTTGCGCCCGTTTGGTAAAGTGTAATACCATTTGGTACTTGAGTAGTTTAAACTTGAAAGTGAAGACTTTGGCAAAAGTTCATTGGATTAAAGCTGTGGTCATTGACATAGATATATTTTTAAATTATCAATGAATTTTAATTTGTGATAGCAACTTAGAATAATATTTTTATCATATTACAAATTAATAATAACATTATTAAGAAAGTTTGTCCTATAATTATATATTACACCTACGATTTAATTGTATAAATCATTTACGACTCCTTTTTTACAAGTCAACTAATCTTTATCTCAAGATGTAATACATACAATTAATATAAGACACTTGAACTGGAGTATCACGAAATTATTACAAGATAGAAGAATACTTATAAAAGTGAAATATATAAGTTTTATAAAATGATTGTGATGTTTTATACTTCAATGCCACACAACATGGGTGATTTGTGTGGTGTCTAATTTTCGCGTGCACTGATTATAGAATGACTTGATTCTTCAATGTGTTCCTTATACTGCTGTTGCGGAAATAGTAAATGCAAAAAATAAAGAACACAAGTATTTTTACGTGAAAAATACCCGGTTCAAAAGGTAAAAAAACCACGACCTACTACTCAATAGGATTTTTCCCAACACTTCACTAAATCACCGAGCCCAACACTTCACTAAATCACTGAGCCAAAACAACATTTGCAAAATTCTTTGTAAACATAAGGTTTACCTCTAATCTTGTTGTGGCAACCAACCTCTAACTGTTGGGATAATTTCAAGTTAACTCTAACTTGAATACTCAGAGTACCTAATATAATTGACTCTAGATAAAGCTCAAAGGTACAATTTGAAAAGCCCTACTACAATTGAACTAGAATAAAAGACAGACACTTGGAACTAGTTCTTCTATTTGGTTCATGTAACTTCAGGTTCGCACACTTGAATTACACAAGAATTGCTTGCAAAATGCCTTGCTATTTTGATCTCATCTCAAGTTTAACTTCAGTAATGGTGTGAATCAGGATGACGGAGAGTTTAAGAATTGACCACGTAAACCTAAAATCACCGTGAAAGTAGTTGACTCAAAAGACATAAACTCTCAAAATCCATGCCAAATTAGAGTTATTTTTGTTAATAGAAAATTGCTAAAACTCTAGATATCTTTATATTGTTAAAGAAATCTATATAACATATGTAATAGGTATGCCCCTCCATCTATTTGATGTGATAGCTTTAACTAAGTAAGTAGTTTAAAATATTAATTTGACTTATATACTAGTATTATATGAAAAAATACTAGAGTAATGATTGGAAAATTAATTTGATGGTGAGAATATCACATTAAAAGTTTAAACTGTGAATAACTTAATGAATTTAAATTCTTGAAAGTTAAGAAAATTATAAAAGTAACATGTTGCTAACTGTTCATCCCCGGCACATTAAATTAATGATATTGTAAGTAGGATGGAACATCTTATCTAAGCTGGAAAATAAGAGTTGTATACGATCGAAATAGATTTCGGCCTTCGTACGATTGATCGAGGTCAAAACGTGATGGATTGAAGTAAGACTTCGAGATGGGTTCCGAAGATGGTACAAACAAGCTTCGAGCCCGAGGGACCGATCAATGTCGAGCTCGATATCATTATCAAGCTCGAATCCATGTCGAACTATGATGCAAAGTAAAGTTATCGAGATTATGATTCAAAGACCGACCAACACTGACCCCGGATCAATGCAAGGATCCGAGTCAGAATCGAGAGCTCGAGTCAAGATCGAAAACTCGAGTCAATATCGAGTTTATAGACAAGAGCCGTTGCAATCCTACTAGAGGAGAGAATCATCGCAGGAATTATGGAAAAGCTAATTTATCATAGGTCTCCCACTATATATTTTTAATTATATCTAAAGTAAGATTCCTCTACTATAAAGGGAATGATTATTATTTCTGCAAGGACCAAGTTTTTGCTTACATTGTAATTCAAATACTATATTCTCCTATAATGAAGAGTTGTTTTTTCAAGCTTCATAAATTGATTCAACTTGTTTAGTCCTAAAAATCATCTTCTTTACAACCTTGTTTACTTTGCATTTTTTGCAATCCATACTTGATATTTTCTATTTATCCTTACGATTTGTATTAAGCTATACCAAATATCCTTAGAACTACGTATAAATTCAACTCCATTCGTTTTTCGGGTAAACAGTTTGGCGCCCACCGTGGGGCCAAGGATAACAGTGGTTATTTGATACGAATCTGCAAAAACATACCGTTTTGCGCTTGTTTCCGAAAGTATTTCGGATTAGCAACAACTAACTACTAATCAAATGGCCTTGCCTATCGACAACGAAGTCGGTCTTCAAGATGAGAACAACAACTTGATAGCCAGTACCGAAAGACCATTTGTCAACGCCGTTGGAGCTCGAATTGAAGTGCCGATAGATATCAATTCGCATGTGGGCATTGAGGTGAACCTATATTCTGAACCTGAAAATAGCATTCATGGTGGCACTCGGTTTGCAGCTCGAGATACCCATAATGTCGAGGAAAACAGCGTCAGCTTGCGCATGATTTTCGAAATGTTGAGAGCTCAACAGACAGCAATAGCTCAGTTGTAGAGCCAAACCCAGCTACCGAGCAGGCTGGAGCCCAGTCCTCTTCGAGAAATTTCCCACAGAACAGAGCCAACCATAGTGAGGTTAAATGAGCAAATATCGGGGACTACTTCCGAAATTATTAAAATGCTCGATGAGCTCACAAAGCGAGTCGAAGCCAACGATAAAAAAGTAGAAACGTATAACTCCAGGGTCGATCAAATCCCGGGAGCTCCACCAATGATAAAAGGGTTGGATTCCAAAATTTTCATGCAAAAACCTTTTCCCTCGAGCGTTGCCCCAAAACCAATCCCCAAAAAATTCCGTATGCCTGAAATTCCCAAATATAACAGAACGATCGACCCCAACGAACACGTCACTTCTTACACGTGTGCCATCAAGGGAAATGATTTAGAAGATGATGAAATCGAATCTGTGTTGTTAAAAAAATTCGGAGAGACCCTCTCGAAGGGAGCAATGATTTGGTATCATAACCTACTACCGAATTCCATCGACTCATTTGCCATGTTAGCAGATTCTTTTGTAAAAGCACACGTCGGCGCCATAAAAGTTGCAACAAGGAAATCAGACCTTTTTAAGGTAAGACAAAAGGATAACGAGAAGTTGAGGGAGTTTGTATCTCGTTTTCAAATGGAAGGATGGATTTGCTACCAGTCACTGACGATTGGGTTGTTCAGGCTTTCACTCAGTGTTTAAACGAACGAAGTTCAACGGCTTCACGGCGGTTGAAGCATAACCTGATCGAATACCCAGCCATCACGTGGGCCGACGTGCACTATCGGTACCAATCAAAAATTAGGGTCGAAGATGATCAATTGGGGTCTGAACCCGCTGCTCGAAGGGATATTAATCGAGAATAAGGTCTGATCGGGGATCGATATCAACCGTATAATGGAAACCGCAGAATCAGTGAATCGAGACATAACCCCGGGCAAAATAACAAAAGAAGTGATCGAGGTCAAGGGTCCCGGGGGATTATGAACATAAGTAGGTTCGACAGGCCTGCCGGATCTAAGGAAGCGCCTCGGTTATCGTAGTATAACTTCAGCATCGATGCATCCGCCATCGTGTCGGCTATCGGACGCATCAAAGACACTAAATGTCCTCGACCCATGCAGACCGATCCTGCCCAGAGGAATCCCAATTAAGTGAGTGAATATCATGGAGCCCATGGCCACAAAACGGAAGATTGCAGGCAACTAAGAGAGGAGGTAGCCCGGTTATTCAACAAATGGCACCTTCGAGAATTTTTAAGCGATAGGGCGAAGAACCATTTTAAAAATAGGGATTTCGGCAAGCAAAAAGAACAAGAAGAACCACATCACGTCATTCACATGATCATCGGTGGCGCCGATACCCCTCAGGGACCGGTGCTTAAACGCACTAAGACATCGATTGTGAGGGAAAAGCGATCTCGAACTCAAGATTACACACCCATAGGAACTTTGTCGATGAAGGTGCAGAAGGAGTCATACAACCTCATAACGATGCACTGGTAATATCCGTAATTATGAATAAAACTAAAGTTAAGCGTGTGTTGATTGATCCAGGTAGCTCGGCCAACATCATCAGATTGAAGGTCATAGAACAACTCGGCCTATAGAACCAGATCGTACCCATAACCCTGGTTCTAAACGGATTCAATATGGCATGTGAAACCACCAAAGGCGAGATAATTCTACCGATAAAAGTGGCTGGGACCATCCAGGAAATGAAGTTCCACGTAATCGAAGGCGACATGAGGTACAACGCCCTTTTCGGAAGGCCTTGGATCCACAATATGAGAGCTGTATCGTCGACCCTACACGAGGTCCTTAAATTCCCAACATCAAGGGGAGTCAAAACAGTGTACGGAGAACAACTGGCCGCAAGAGAAATGTTTGCCGTCGAAGAAGCGAATCTAATATCCTCGCCTTTGCCAATAAAGTGATCGGGCTCAAAAGGGGAACGAGATACCAAATAGCAATCACAGACATCGGCTTTAACCTGACCAGATAATCAGAAGATTGAAGAAGATGATGATTAGAGGATCCATCGATCCTTCGTGGTTCCCGATGATTCCGACGCTACCAAATCAACGATTGAGGAATTGGAGCAAGTCACACTAATCAAGCATTGGCTCGAACGGAAGGTATACCTGGGAACGGGGTTGACCCCCGAACTCAGGAAAAAACTTATTCAATTTCTTATCGATAACGTAGATTGTTTTGCCTGGTACTATTTAGACATAACATGAATCCCACCGGATATAACGACGCATCGGCTAAGCTTGGACCTTAGGTTCAAACCGGTGAAGCAAAAGAGAAGACCCCAGTCCGAGGTAAAGCACACATTCATAAAGGACGAGGTAACCAAACTTCTCAAGATAGGGTCATTTTGGGAGGTGAAATATCCGAAAAGGTTAGCCAATGTAGTTGTAGTGCCTAAAAAGGGAACAAACTTAGAATATGTGTAGATTATAAGGATTTGAACAAAACGTGCCCCAAAGATTCCTTTCCGCTGCCCAATATCGATCGCATGATCGATGCCACGGCCGGCCACGAGATTCTTACTTTACCTGATGCCTATTCTGGGTATAATCAAATCCAAATGAACCCGGAAGACCAAGAAAAGACTTCATTTTTCACCAAGTACGAAACATATTGTTATAATGTGATGCCCTTCGGGCTAAAAAATGCAGGAGCTACTTACCAACGCCTAGTAAATAAAATGTTCGAGGAACAAATAGGTAAATCAATAGAAATATATATTGATGACATGCTAGTTAAGTCCCTGCGCGCAGAGGACCATTTGACCCATTTGCAGGAAACGTTCGAGATTTTAAGGAAATACAACATGAAGCTCAACCCCGAGAAATGTGCTTTCGGGGTCGGGTCGGGCAAGTTCCTCGACTTCATGGTGTCAAATCGGGGGATCGAGATTAACCCCAATAAAATCAAGGCCATTGAAGACATCACCATCGTGGACAGCGTGAAAGCCGTACAGAGGCTAACAGGACGGATTGCAGCCTTAGGTCGATTCATTTCGAGGTCGTCGGATCAAAGTCATAAATTTTTCTCTCTACTCAAAAAGAAGAACAATTTTGCTTGGACCCCGGAATGCCAACAGGCATTAGAGGAATCAAAACGATATCTATCGAGCCCACCACTTCTTCATACTCCAAAAATAGACGAAAGACTTTACTTGTACTTGGCAGTATCGGAAATCGCGGTTAGCAATATCCTAGTTCGAGAAGAGTAAGGTACGCAATTTCCTATTTATTATATAAGTCGAACCTTAGGAGAAGCAGAAACTAGATATCCGCACCTAGAAAAATTGGCACTTGCACTGATAAGCGCCTCTAGAAAGTTAAGACCGTACTTTCAATGTCACCCCATATGCGTATTAACCACTTACCACTTCGTAATGTTTTGCACAAGCCCGAACTATCAGGCCGATTGGCCAAATGGTCCGTCAAACGCAGTGGATACGATATCCAATATCAACCCCATACGACCATCAAGTCTCAAATATTAGCGGACTTCATGGCCGATTTCACGCCAACCCTCGCACCCGAAGTCAAAAAAGAACTCTTATTAAAATCGGGTACGTCATCGGGGGTATGGACCCTTTTTACGGACGGCACTTCGAACGTGAAGGGGTCCGGGCTAGGCATCGTTTTAAAGCCACCCACGAGTAACACTATTAGGCAATCTATCAAAACTACCAGGTTGACTAACAACGAGGCCGAGTACGAGGCCATGATTGCAGGTCTCGAGCTAGCTAAGAGCTTAGGAGCAGAAGTCATTAAAGCCAAGTGTGACTCTTTGCTGGTGGTAAATCAAGTAAACAAAACCTTCAAAGTTCAAGAAGATAGAATGCAAAGGTATTTGGACAAACTACAGGTCACTTTGCACCATTTCAAAGAATGGACTTTATAGCATATTCCACGAGAGCAAAACAGTGAGGCTGATACACTTGCGAATTTGGGATCATCGGTCGAGGAAGGTGAGTTAAGCTCGGGGACTGTCGTTCAACTCTCGAGATCCATGATCGAAGAAGGTCATGCCGAGATAAATTCTATGAGCTTAAACTGGGATTGGAGAAATAAGTATATTGAATACTTAAAGAATGGAAAGCTCCCATCGGACCCTAAAGATTTGAGGTCCCTACGAACCAAAGCTGCTCGATTCATGTTAGTTGCAGATGGAACGCTATACTGAAGGACATTTGATGGACCATTGGCAGTATGCTTAGGTCCGGGGGACACCGATTACATCCTACGTGAAGTGCACGAGGGAACTTGTGGGAATCACTCCGGTGCCGATTCATTAGTCCGAAAAATAGTAAGGGCAGGTTATTATTGGATCGATATGGGCAAAGATGCAAAGGAGTTTGCTCGAAAATGTGACAAATGTCAAAGCTTTGCACCAATGATCCATCGGCCCGGAGAGCAACTTCACTCAGTCCTATCCCCATGGACATTCATGAAATAAGGAATGGATATCATCGGCCCTCTGCCATCGGCCCCAGGTAAAGCTAAGTTCATTTTATTTATGACTGACTATTTCTCTAAATCGGTTGAAGCACAGGCATTCGTGAAAGTAAGAGAGAAAGAGGTTATAGACTTTATCTGGGATCATATCGTATGTTGATTCGGGATACCCGCTGAAATAGTGTGTGATAATGGGAAACAGTTTGTCGGCAGCAAAGTGACAAAATTCTTCAAAGACCACAAAATAAAAGGATATTATCAACACCGTATCACCCCAGTGGGAACGAATAGGCTGAATCAACAAACAAAACTATCATTCAAAACCTAAAGAAGAGGCTGAACGACGCTAAAGGAAAATGGAGAGAAATCCTACCCGAAGTCCTTTGGGCATATCGAACAACATTAAAATCTAGTACGGGGGGAACCCCGTTCTCCTTAGTATATGGCTCCAAAGCCTTGATACCAGTCGAAGTCAGGGAACCCAGTGCCACATTTCGATATACAACAGAAGAGTCAAATAACGAGGCGATGAACACTAGCCTCGAATTATCAGATGAAAAAAGAGAAGTCACTCTCGTCCAATTGGCCGCCCAAAAGCAACGAATCGAAAGATACTATAATCGAAGAACCAAGCTTCGCCATTTTAAACCCGGGGACTTAGTGCTAAGGAAAGTCACCCTCAATACCCGAAATTCAAACGAAGGAAAACTAGGACCGAACTGGGAAGGACCATATCAGGTTCTCGAAAATGTCAGAAAGGGATCATACAAGCTCGGCATTATAAACGGCAAACAACTATCAAGCAATTGGAATGCGTCGCATCTAAAATGATACAACTGCTAAGGTACGACCCTCCCATATTCGTTTATATTTCGAAGCTAACCCCTGCAGGAGTCTGATCAGGAGCTAGGATGGATCCTTCAATACGAAGCCCTAGGTCTGAAATCACGTGTTGCACTCTTTTTCCCTTAGACCGGTTTTATCCCAAATGGGTTTTTTGGCGAGGTTTTTAATGAGGCAACTAGTGATCGTGCTAAACCTAGAAATAATTCGACAGTATCTGAGGCCTCTTTACAATCGACCTCGAATACTGGGGGGTATTAGCCCTCAAATATATCAAGGTCTGATGCAAGAAAGTTATTTCATAACAACCAGGTTCCAATAGGAAAAGTTGTAAGAGCTAAATGGTCAAAATGAACCATGCTCATGTAGTTGGTCCGAGCCCTGATGCAAAACATGAACACATGTATAATGACTTGCAAAGAAAGTTATCTTCTTTACCAATATCTTATATCCAAGAAATATTACTCTATTTTGAGATTTATTATGAAAACAGGATTGAGTTCGAGCAAGCGCTCACTCGACCATTACGCCTACGGGCTACATTACTTCGAGTTTGAATCATTCACTCCACTACTAATCCTACAGGCTACTTTTGTTTCGATTTCGAGCAAGCACTCACTCGACCATTATGCCTACGGGATACATTACTTCGAGTTCGAATCATTCACTCGACTACTAAGCCTACATGCTACTTTTGTTTCGAGTTCGAGCAAGCACTCACTCAACCATTATGCCTACATGCTATATTACTTTGAGTTCGAATCATTCACTAGACTACTAAGACTACGGACTATTTTTATTTCGAGTTCAAGCAAGCACTCACTCGATCATTATGCCTACGGGCTATATTACTTCGAGTTCGAATCACTCACTCAACTAATAAGCCTAAGGGCTACATCACTTCAAGTTGAGTAAGCCTATGTCCAAACAATCACTCAACTCGACTACTAAGCCTATGAGCTACCTTATTTCAAGTTTGAGTAAGCGCTCACTCGGTTATAAAGGTTACGAAGTCCAAATTTGATCAAGTTGCCTAAATCCCTGTGAAAATATTCATAAGGCGTGAATAAAATCTTCGCAAGACAGGAAACAGAACAGAAGCAAGTCAAAAAAAAGGGATATTTTTATATATACAAGATTGTTTACATGATTGATTACAACATAAAAATTAAGGACTAAGCTTCCTGGTTATCCCCAGGAGCGGTCTCTTCTCTATCGGGCTCCCCCCGTTCTCGGACCCGCTATTACTCCCATCATCATCATCATCAGAAACCAAGGTTTCAGCATCGGCTATCGGCTTCGATTTCTTTGGCCCTTTTAATCTCTTCAGCGAGGTTGAAACCTCGGGCATGGATATCCTCGAGGGTCTCCCTCCGAGATCGGCACTTAGCAAGTTCAGCGGCCCAATGTGCTCGAGTATCGGCGGTCTCGACTACCTCTCTTGCTTAGGCCTGGGCAGCATCAGCATCGGCCCGATAGACGGCCACGAGTGCATCCGCATCGACCTTTGCCTTTTCGGCGTCAGATTCGGCCTTGGCAAGTTCAGAGGCCAACCGAGCCTCGAGTTCCTCTATTCTTCTTGCTTGGACCGAGCCTTTCTCCTTCATTTTCTAAAGTTGGTTTTTGGCCGATGACAATTGGGCTTGAGCAGTTTCTTTCTCTGCAACAAAGCAGTCCATTCCTTCTTTCCACTTCAAAGACTCCACTTTTATCACATCGACTTCTCCATGGAGTTTTCCGATCATCTCAATTTTCTGCTGCATCTGTGAGACCGAAAAATTAGCCATCGTTCAGGTGTCGAGCCCATAGGCTTTTAAAAGTATTATTACCTGCTCGGATAGATCGATCTGATCTTGGTGAGCCTTGGCCAACTCAGCTCAGAGGTCTTTTATTTCCTCTTCCCTTTGGCCTAAGAGGAGTTTTAGGGAGTTCCTCTCCTCCGTAACCCGTTGAAGCTCGGCCTCGTATCGACGCAGCTCGGTTCGGGAACGAGAACATGCTTCCCGATGAACAACCGCGACCTTCAAAGAAAGAAGAAACGAAGTTAGAAAAGAAAAACAAACTTAAGGATAACGCCATATAATTTAAGGCTTACCTGATTCAAAGCCTGTTACACTCTATGAAAAAGATCTGATGCCTCACTTGTACCGGTAGCGTCCTCGGCACCGATAAACAGGTCACGAAAAGGATCCTCTCCATCATGAGGCCTATCTAATTCGAGGGCCCCCAAAGCTTGGGCCTCCCGAATCGCCCCTACGAAAAAAGCAGGGAAGGTGGGCGAGTCTTCGATTGCTACTACCCCAAGTGAATCACCTAGGGCATTCTCTTCGGTTCGAAAAGATTCAAGAAGAGCCCCTTCAGACATACCCCCCATCTGTTGGCTTCAATGGGAAGCATCTTCGATCTCTAACAACTCGGGGACTGTGCCTAAATCTTTCTCCGATATATCCTCAGTTAGAGGCGGAGCCTTATGAACCACCATCGATCCAGCTGCCTGTGGAATGTCGGTGGTCTTCTTCGTTCGGGCCTCCAGCGCAGACCCATCGTTCTCTTCTTCTTCTTCTTCTTCTTCATCTTCTTTTTCTTCTTCCCTCAGACGCAGAACTGATTCTACGGTCAAAGGAATGATATTCTTGTTCGTCTTACGAGTCGTCCTCTTCTTTGGTTTTTGATCTTCAAGGACAGGAACTCTTTTCCTCTTATTATCTTTCACCGGATTTGGCACAGAGGCCGAAGCCTCTTCCTCGATGGATGAGGGCCTCAAAACTGCATCTTTGCCCATACCTACATACGGAAAAATTTATTAAAGTGTGTGAAAAGCATTTTATTCAAATTACCAAAAGATACGATAAAGGTGTTTACCATGATTTTTGGCCTCCCATCGGTCCTTTGACAAGTCGCGCAATGAGCGCTCGGCATAGGAGGAGGTCGAAACCAGATCACGTACCTAGTTCTTGAGATCGGGCATTGCGCCGGGAATTCAGGGAACCGCTGCATCACAGAAGGGGAATATTGGTGAGAAAGGAAATGAAAGGATAAAATAGTAGGAGATAACAACAGAATTACACTTACGCTTCATGTTCCACTCCTTGGGAAAAGGCATCTTTTCGGTCAGAATCAGGTCTGAAGTCCTTACTCGAACGAATCTGCCTATCCACCCTCGATCCTTATCCTCGTCTATACTCGAGAACACAGCCTTGGTAGCTCGACGTTGGAGTTTTATTAACCCTCCTCGAAAAAGGCAAGGACGGTATAATCGGACAAGATGATCGAGGGTGAAAGGCATCCCCTCAATTTTACTCATAAAATATCGGATCAAAATAACGATACGCCAAAAGGAAGGATGTATCTGGCCTAGGGTTATTAGGTATTTACGACAAAAATCTATGATAACGGGGTCGAGGGGACCTAACGTGAAAGGGTAAGTATACACGCTTAAAAACCCTCTCACGTGCGTAGTAATATCCTCTTCGGGAGACGGCACTACCACTTCTTTGTTCTCCCAGTTATAATCTTTTTTTATTCGCTCGATGTGCTCACGGGTTATCGAACAAATATATCTCGATACGGGCTCACATCAGCCAGGAACCGGCGAACCTTTATCGAGTTTGAAATCGGAGGTAAGAACGCACGCTGTAGGAACGCACTCCTCAGGCCGTAGATCTATCAGTGTTTTGTCGGCGGCGGATTGGGAAGAAGAAGCTTTTTCTTTTTTGGGGGACGGTTTTTGATGTCTTCACCATTTTGTATTTAAAGAAGGTGACAAAGATTTGGTGGTTTAGAAAAAGAATTTTGCAAAGAAGAATCACAGATTTGCGAATAAGCTTAGAGAATACGAAAAAGAACTTGGGAAATTTGAAAGATTGAAGATGTAAAAGTGGTAAATGATAAAAGGAAGGGCTATTTATATATTAAAGCAATGGCGGTTCAGTATCAGCGGTGACCGACCACCGTATAACATGCATTAAATGCCTTTAAAGACTAAATCGATGGGACAACTATCACGTGCATCATGGTCGACCCAATGTAAATGTCAGCTTATAATCCGATCGAGCTGTTGAAAATCATATCGTTTCTCACCACATCCTTCCCGAGAAATGAGGGGACTATCTGTATATGGTCGAAATAGATTTCGGCCTTCGTACGATTGATCGAGGTCAAAACGTGATGGATCGAAGTAAGACTTCGAGATGGGTTCCAAAGATGATACAAACAAGCTTCGAGCCCGAGGGACCGATCAATGCCGAGCTCGATATCATTATCAAGCACGAATCCAAGTCGAACTATGATGCAAAGTAAAGTTATCAAGATTATGATTCAAAGACCGACCAACACTGACCCTAGATCAATGCAAGGATCCGAGTCAGAATCGAGAGCTCGAGTCAAGACCGAAAACTCGAGTCAATATCGAGTTTATAGACAAGAGCCGTTGCAATCCCACTAGAAAAGAGAATCATGACAGGAATTATGGAAAAGCTAATTTATCATGGGTCTCCCACTATGTATTTTTAATTATATCTAAAGTAAGATCCCTCTACTATAAAGGGAATGATTATTGTTTCTGCAAGGACCAAGTTTTTGCTTACATTGTAATTCAAACACCATATTCTCCTATAGTGAAGAGTTGTTCTTTCAAGCTTCATAAATTGATTCAACTTGTTTAGTCCTAAAAATCATCTTCTTTACAACCTTGTTTACTTTGCATTCTTTGCAATCCATACTTGATATTTCTATTTATCCTTATGATTTGTATTAAGCTATACCACATATCCTTAGAATTACGTACAAATTCAACTCCATCCGTTTTTCGGATATGGCGCCCACCGTGGGGCCAAGGATAACAGTGATTATTTGATACGAATCTGCAAAAACACATCGTTTTGCACTTGTTTCCAAAAGTATTTCAGATTAGCAACAACTAACTACCAATCAAATGGCCTTACCTATCAACAAAAAAGCCGGTCTTCAAGATTAGAACAACAACTTGACACCCAGTACCGAAAGATCACCTGTCAACGCCGTTGGAGCTCGAATCGAAGTGCCGATAGATATCAATTCTCATGTGGCCATTGAGGCGAACCTACATTCTGAACCTGAAAATAGCATTCATGGTGGCACTCGGTCTGCAGCTTGAGATACCCATAACGTCGAGGAAAATGGCATCAGCTTGCGCATGATTTTCGAAATGTTGAGAGATCAACAGACAGCAATAGCTCAGTTGTAGAGCCAAACCCAGCTACCGAGCAGGCTGGAGCCCAGTCCACTTCGAGAAATTGCCCACAGAACAGAGCCAACCATAGTGAGGTTAAATGAGCAAGAATCGGGGACTACTTCCGAAATTGCTAAAATGCTTCGTGATCTCACAAAGCGAGTCGAAGCCAACGATAAAAAAGTAGAAACGTATAACTCTAGGGTCGATCAGATCCTGGGAGCTCCACCAATGATAAAAGGGTTGGATTCCAAAAAATTCGTGCAAAAACCTTTTCCCTCGAGCGCTGCCCCAAAACCAATCCCCAAAAAATTCCGTATGCCTGAAATTCCCAAATATAACGGAACGATCGACCCCAACGAACACGTCACTTCTTACACGTGTGCCATCAAGGGCAATGATTTAGAAGACGATAAAATCGAATATTTGTTGTTAAAAAAATTCGGAGAGATCCTCTCGAAGGGGGCAATGATTTGGTATCACAACCTACCACCGAATTCCATCGACTCGTTTGCCATGTTAGCGGACTCATTTGCCATGTTAGCGGATTCCTTTGTAAAAGCAAACGCCGGCGCCATAAAAGTTGCAACAAGGAAATCGGACCTTTTCAAGGTAAGATAAAAGGATAACGAGATGTTGAGGGAGTTTGTATCTTGTTTTCAAATGGAACGGATGGATCTGCCACCAGTCACAGACGATTGGGCTGTTCAGGCTTTCACTCAAGGTTTAAACGAACGAAGTTCAACGGCTTCATGGTGGTTGAAGCATAACCTGATCGAATACCCAGCCATCACGTGGGTCGACGTGCACAATCGGTACCAATCAAAAATCACAGTCGAAGATGATCAATTTGGGTCTGAACCCGCTGCTCGAAGGGATATTAATCGAGAACAAGGTCCGATCGGGGATCGATATCGACCGTATAATGGAAACTGCAGAATTAGTGAATCGAGACATAACCCCGGGCAAAATAACAAAAGAAGTGATCGAGGTCAAGGGTCCTGGGGGTTGATGAACAGAAGTAGGTTTGACAGGCCTGCCGGATCTAAGGAAGCGCCTCAGTTATCGGAGTATAACTTCAGCATCGATGCATCCGCCATTGTGTTGGCTATCGGACGCATCAAAGACACTAAATGGCCTCGACCCATGCAGATCGATCCTGCTCAGAGGAATCCCAATCAAGTGTGTGAATATCATGGCACCCATGGCCATAGAACGGAAGATTGTAGGCAAATAAGAGAGGCGGTAGCCCGGTTATTCAACAAAGGGCACCTTCGAGAATTTTTAAGCGATAGGGCGAAGAACCATTTTAAAAATATGGATTTTGGCAAGCAAAACGAACAAGAAGAACCACAACACGTTATTCACATGATCATCAGCAACGCCGATACCCCTCAGGGACTGGTGCTTAAATGTACTAAGACATCGATTGTGAGGGAAAAGCGATCTCAAACTCAAGATTACACACCCATAGGAACTTTGTCCTTCAATGATGAAGATGCAAAAGGAGTCACACAACCTCATAACGATGCACTGGTAATATCCGTAATTATGAATAAAACTAAAGTTAAGCGTGTGTTGATTGATCCAGGTAGCTCGGCCAACATCATCAGATTGAAGGTCGTAGAACAACTCGGCCTACAAAACCAGATCATACCTGCAACCCTGGTTCTAAACGGATTCAATATGGCATGTGAAACCACCAAAGACGAGATAATTCTACCGATAAACCAAGCTTCTCCATTTTAAACCCGAGGACTTATTGCTAAGGAAAGTCACCCTCAATACCCGAAATCCAAATGAAGAAAAACTAGGACCGAACTGGGAAGAACCATATCAGGTTCTCGAAAACATCGGAAAGGGATCATATAAGCTCGGAATTATAAATGGCAAACAACTATTAAGCAATTGGAATGTGTCGCATCTAAAACGATACTACTGCTAAGGTACGACCCTCCTATATTCGTTTACATTTCAAAGCTAACCCCTGCAGGAGTCCGATCAGGAGCTAGGATGGATCCTTCAATACGAAGCCCTAGGTCTGAAAGCACGCGTTGCACTCTTTTTTCCTTAGACCGATTTTATCCCAATTGGTTTTTTTGGCGAGGTTTTTAATGAGGCAACCAGTGATCGTGCTAAACCTAGAAATAATTCGACAGTATCTGAGGCCTCTTTACAATCGACCTCGAATACTGGGGGGGCATTAGCCCTCAAATATATCAAGGTCTGATGCAAGAAAGTTATTTCATAATAACAGGGTTCCAATAGGAAACGTTGTAAGAGCCAAATAGTCAAAACGAACCATGCTCACGTAGTTGGACCGAGCCCTAACGCAAAATATGAACACATGTATAATGACTTGCAAAGAAAGTTCTCTTCTTTACCGATATCTCATATCCAAGAAAAATTCCTCTATTTCGAGATTTATTATGCAAACAGGATTGAGTTCGAGCAAGCGCTCACTCAACCATTACGCCTACGGGCTACATTACTTCGAGTTTGAATCATTCACTCGACTACTAAACCTACGGGCTACTTTTGTTTCGAGTTCGAGCAAGCACTCACTCGACCATTATGCCTACGGGCTACATTACTTCGAGTTTGAATCATTCACTTGACTACTAAGCCTACAGGCTACTTTTGTTTCGAGTTCGAGCAAGCACTCACTCGACCAATACGCCTACGGGGTACATTACTTCGAGTTTGAATCATTCACTCGACTACTAAGCCTACGAGCTACTTTGATTTCGAGTTCGAGCAAGCACTCACTCGACCATTACGCTTACATGCTATATTACTTCGAGTTCGAATCATTCACTCGACTACTAAGCCTACATGCTATTTTTATTTCGAGTTCAAGCAAGTACTCACTCGATCATTACGCCTACGGGCTATATTACTTCAAGTTCGAATCACTCACTCAACTAATAAGCCTAAGGGCTACATCACTTCAAGTTGAGTAAGCCTATGTCCAAACAATTACTCAACTCGACTACTAAGCCTATGAGCTACCTAATTTCAAGTTTGAGTAAGCACTCACTCGATTATAAAGGCTACGAAGTCCAAATTTGATCAAGTTGCCTAAATACCTGTGAAAAAATTCATAAGGCATGAATAAAATCTTCAAAAGACAGGAAACAGAACAAAAGCAAGTCGGCAAAAGGGGATATTTTTATATATACAAGATTATTTACATGATTGATTACAACATAAAAATTAAGGACTAAGCTTCCTGGTTCTCCCCAGGAGCGGTCTCTTCTCTATTCGGCTCCCCCCGTTCTCGGACCTGCTCTTACTCCTACCGTCATCATCATCGGAAACCAAGGTTTTAGCATCGGCTATCGGCTTCGAGTTCTTTGGCCATTTTAATCTCTTTAGCGAGGTCGAAACCTTGGGCATGGATCTCCTCGAGGGTCTCCCTCCGAGATCGGCACTTAGCAAGTTCAGCGACCCAATGTGCTCGAGTATCGGCAGTCTCGACTGCCTCTCTTGCTTGGACCTGGGCAGCTTGAGCATCGACCCGATAGACGACCACGAGTGCATCCGCATCGGCCTTTGCCTTTTCGGCGTCTGATTCCGCTTTGGCAAGTTCAGAGGCCAACCGAGCCTCGAGCTCCTCTATTCTTTTTGCTTGGACCGAGCCTTCTCCTTCATTTTCTGAAGTTGGTTTTCGGCCGATGACAATAGGGCTCGAGCAGTTTTTTTCTCTGCAGCAAAGCGGTCCATTCCTTCTTTCCGCTTCAAAGACTCCGCTTTTATCACATCGACTTCTTCACGGAGTTTTTCGATCATCTCAATCTTCCGCTGCAGCTGTGAGACCGAACAATTAGCCATCATTCCGGTATCGAGCCCATAGGCTTTTAAAAGTATTATTACCTGCTCGAACAAATGGATCTGATCTTGGTGAGCCTTGGTCAACTCAACTCGAAAGGTCTTTTATTTCCTCTTCCCTGTGGCCTAAGAGAAGTTTTAAGGAGTTCCTCTCCTCCGTAACCCGTTGAAGCTCGGCCTCATATCGACGGAACTCAGTTCGGGACCGAGAACATGCTTCCCGATTAACTGTCACGGCCTTCAAAGAAAGAAGAAACGAAGTTAGAAAAGAAAAACAAACTTAAGGATAACGCCATATAATGCAAGGCTTACCTGATTCAAAACCTGCTGCACTCCGTGAAAAAGACCTGATGGGTCACTTGTACCGGTAGCGTCCTCGACACCGATAAACAGGTCACGAAAAGGATCCTCTCTATCATGAGGCCTATCTAATTTGAGGGCCCCCAAAGCTTGGGCCTCCCGAATCGCCCCTGCGGAAAAAGCAGGGAAAGTGGGCAAGTTTTTGATTTCTACTGCCCTAAGTGAATCACCTGGGGCATTCTCTTCAGTTCGAAAAGATTCGAGAAGAGCCCCTTCAAACATACCCCCCATCCGTTGGCTTCGATGGGAAGCATCTTCGATCTCCAACAACTCGGGGACTCTGCCCGAATCTTTCTCCGATATATCCTCAGTTCGAGGCCGAGCCTTATGAACCACCATCGATCCAGCTGCCTGTGGAACGTCGGTGGTCTTCTTCGTTCGGGCCGCCAGTGCAGACCCATCGTTCTCTTCTTCTTCTTCTTCTTCTTCTTCTTCTTCTTCTTCTTCTTCTTCTTCTTCTTCTTCATCCCTCAAACACAAAATTGATTCTACGGTCAAAGGAATGATATTCTTGTTTGGCTTACGAGCTGTCCTCTTCTTCGGTTTTTGATCTTCGAGGACGGGAACTCTTTTCCTCTTATTATCTTTCACCGGCTTTGGGACAGAGGCCGAAGCCTCTTCCTCGACGGATGAGGGGCTCAAAATCGCATCTTTGCCTACACCTACATACGGAAAATTTTATTAAAGTGTGTGAAAATCATCTTATTCAAATTACCAAAAGATATGAGAAAGTTGTTTACCGTGATTTTTGGCCTCCTATAGGCCCTTTGACAAGTCGCGCCATGAGCGCTCGACGTAGGAGGAGGTTGAAACCAGATCACGCACCCAGTTCTTGAGATCGGGCACTGCGCCGGGCATCCTCAGAACCACTGCATCACAGAAGGGGAATATTGGTGATAAAGGAAATGAAAGGATAAAATAGTAGGAGATAACAACAGAATTACACTTACGCTTTATGTTCCACTCCTCGGGAAAAGGCATCTTTTTGGTCAGAATCAGGTCCGAAGTCCTTACTCGAATGAATCTGCCCATCCACCCTCGATCCTTATCCTCGTCTATACTCGAGAACAGAGCCTTGGTAGCTCGACGTTGGAGTTTTATTAACCCTCCTCGTAAAATACGAGGACGGTATAATCGGACAAGATGATCGAGGGTGAAAGGCATCCCCTCGATTTACTCACAAAATATCGGATCAAAATAACTATCCGCCAAAAGGAAGGATGTATCTGGCCTAGGGTTATTAGGTATTTACGACAAAAAATTATGATAACGGGGTCGAGGGGACTGTTAGTTTACAGCATGTATATAGTGTAGTATGGTCCCACATTGGTAGATGAGTAGTATGTCCTTGTATAGTATTGCTATAAATAAGGACCTCTTATATTGTACTGTTCATCCAATATCAATAACATATTTTCTCCCGTGCCTTCTCATATGGTATTAGAGCAATTGTGAGAGACTTATCGCTGTGCATAAATTCCAGTAATTCCGGAAAAGAGAAATCAGTACTTTTTTAAGGCTCTTTTCTATCTGCTTTATTTTTGTCAGTGTTGTACAAAATCCAACACTACCACAAGAGTCGTCACTGTCTGGCGACCAAACCCCAGTGAAAAGCTCCGGTAGCAGCCTCCTCACGCACCACCAGAAGCTTACGCACCGGCGCGTACGACCACTTCCGGCCATTTTTTGAAAATCTTCCTTTAAAACAGTTGGGTCGCCTGGTAATTACGATCCTACCCCTACTGTTTTCATTTCATTCCGACAACTTTGAGTTTTTCCGGCAGCTAGAGTACTATTCCGACAACTACAGTAGATACCGGCAGCTACAATATTTCAGTATTCTCTTTCTGTGTTTCCGTACTCTGTTTTAGTGGATTACAGTTGATTCTTTCTCTTATTTGGTAATAATTTGCAAAAATGTTTTTGGGATTTGATGCTTTTGGGTCTAGAAACATGAGTTCTGGAAGCTCTAGTGCTATTATTACCTCGGAACCTTTAATGGGAGGTTCAAACTACTTAGCTTGGGCTTCATCTGTCGAGTTGTGGTGTAGAGGTCAAGGTGTTCAAGATCATCTAATCAAACACTCTAGCGATGGATATGAAAAGGCAATAGCACTTTGGGAAAAAATCGATGCTCAGTTATGTAGCATTTTGTGACGATCTATTGATTCCAAGTTGATGCCCTTGTTTCGTCCATTCCAGACATGTTATTTGGTTTGGGCAAAGGCACGCACCTTATACACTAATGACATATCTCGCTTCTATGATGTGATATCGCGGATGACAAACTCAAAGAAAAAGAAGCAGGAATTGGATATGTCTACTTACTTGGGTCAAGTACAGGCAGTCATGGAGGAATTTGAGAAGTTGATGCCAGTTTCTGCTAGTGTGGAAAAACAACAAGAGCAGCGACAGAAGATGTTTCTCGTTCTTACTCTCGCTGGACTTCCTAATGATCTTGATTCAGTACTCGACCAGATTTTGGCTAGTCCGACTGTCCCGACAGTTGATGAATTATTCTCTCAATTACTCTGCCTTGCTGCAGCACCAAGTCCACCAGTGATCTCATCACAGATACTTGATTCCTCTGTTCTTGCATCCCAGACAATGGATGTTCGGGCATCTCAAACTATGGAGCATAGACGAGGAGGAGGTCGTTTTGGAAGATCTAGACCCAAGTGTTCTTATTGTCACAAACTTGGATACACTCGTGAAATATGCTATTCCTTACATGGTCGTCCACCCAAAAATGCTTACATTTCTCAGACCGAGACTCCAGGTAACCAGGGATTTTCTTTATCTAAAGAAGAATATAATGAGCTCCTTCAGTATCGAGCAAGTAAGCAGACATCTCCACAAGTAGCCTCAGTTGCTCAGACTGATACTTCTGTTACTAGTAATTATTTTGCTTGTGTTTCCCAGTCTAGCACTCTTGGCCCATAGGTCATGGACTCAGGCGCTTCTGATCACATCTCTGGTAATATATCACTTTTGTCAAATATTGTATATTCACAGTCTCTTCCCACTGTTACTTTAGCCAATGGATGTCAAACTAAGGCAAAAGGAGTTGGACAAGCTAATCCCTTGTCTTTTATCACCCTAGATTCTGTTCTTTATGTCCTTGGTTATCCTTTTAGTCTTGCATCTGTTAGTCGTTTGACTCATGCCCTCCATTGTGGTATATATTTTATTGACGATTCTTTTATTATGTAGGACCGCAGTACGGGACATACAATTGGTACAAGACGTTAATCAGAAGGCCTTTACTACCTTAACTCACTCAGTCCTTCCATAATATGTCTAGCTACAGATCCTCCAAATCTAATCCACAGACGTTTAGGACATCCGAGTTTATCCAAACTTCAGAAGACGGTGCCTAGTTTATCTAGTTTATCTACATTAGATTGTGAGTCATGTCAACTTGAGAAACATACCCGAGCCTCTTTTTCGCGTAGTGTTGAGAGTCATGCAGAGTCTGTCTTCTCCTTAGTTCATTCTGATATATGGGGTCCTAGTAGAGTCAGTTCATCCTTGGGATTTCGTTATTTTGTTAGTTTCATTGATGATTATTCAAGATGTACTTGGCTTTTCTTAATGAAAGATCGTTCTGAATTATTTTCTATATTCCAGAGTTTCTGTGCTGAAATCAAAAACCAATTTGGTATTTCTATTCGTATTTTTCGCAGTGATAATGCCTTAGAATATTTATCTTCTCAATTTCAACAGTTTATAACTTCTCAAGGAATTATTCATCAGACATCTTGTCCTTATACCCCTCAGCAAAATGGGGTTGCTGAGAGAAAGAACATGCACCTTATTGAGACTGCTCGCACACTTCTAATTGAATCTCGTGTTCCGTTACATTTTTGGGGCGATGCAGTTCTCACAACTTGTTATTTGATTAATCAGATGCCTTCATCTCCCATCAAGGATTAGATTCCGCATTCAGTATTGTTTCCCCAGTCACCCTTATACCCTCTTCCACCCCGTGTTTTTGGGAGCACGTGTTTTGTTCATAACTTAGCCCCTGGAAAAGATAAGTTAGCTCCTCGTGCTCTCAAGTGTGTCTTTCTTGGTTATTCTCGTGTTCAAAAGGGATATCGTTATTATTCTCCAGATCTTCGTAGGACCTTATGTCAGCTGACGTCACATTTTTTGAGTCTAAACCTTTCTTTACTTTTGCTGACCACCATGATATATCTAAGGTTTTACCTATACCGACCTTTGAGGAGTTTACTATAGCTCCTCCTCCACTTTCGACCATAGACGTTTTATCCATACCAACCGTTGAGGAGTCTAGTGTTGTTCCCCCTAGTTCCCCAGCCACAAGAACACCACTCTTGACTTATCATCGTCGTTTGCGTCCTCCATCAGGCCCAACTGGTTCTCGTCTTGCACCTGACCCTGCTCCTGCTGCGGACCCTGCTCCTAGTATACCGATTACACTTCGGAAAGGTATACGGACCACACTTAACCCTAATCCTCATTATGTCGGTTTGAGCTATCATCGTCTGTCATCTCCCCATTATGCTTTTATATATTCTTTGTTCTCGATTTCCATCCCTAAGTCTACAGGTGAAGCGTTGTCTCATCCAGGATGGTGACATGCTATGAGTGATGAGATGTCTGCTTTACATACAAGTGGTACTTGGGAGCTTGTTTCTCTTCCCTCAGGTAAATCTACTGTTGGTTGTCGTTGGGTTTATGCCGTCAAAGTTGGTCCCGATGGACAGATTGATCGACTTAAGGCCCGTCTTATTGCCAAAGGATATACTCAGATATTTGGGCTCGATTACAGTGATACCTTCTCTCCCGTGGCTAAAGTGGCTTCAGCCCGCCTTTTTCTATCCATAGTTGCGGTTCGTCATTGGCCCCTCTATCAGCTGGACATTAAAAATGCCTTTCTTCACGGTGATCTTGAGGATGAGGTTTATATGGAGCAACCACCTGGTTTTGTTGCTCAGAAGAAGTCTCGTGGACTTGTATGTCACTTGCGTCAGTCACTTTATGGTCTAAAGCAGTCTCCCCGAGCCTGGTTTGGTAAGTTCAGCACGGTTATCTAGGAGTTTGGCATGACTCGTAGTGAAGCTGATCACTCTGTGTTTTATCGGCACTCTACTTCAAGTCTCTGTATTTTTCTGGTAGTCTATGTTGATGATATTGTTATTACTGGCAATGATCAGGATGGTATTACCAATCTGAAGCAGCATCTCTTCCAGCACTTCCAAACTAATGATCTAGGCAGATTGAAGTACTTTCTAGGTATTGAGGTTGCCCAGTCTAGCTCAGGTATTATTATTTCTCAAAGAAAATATGCTTTAGACATTCTTGAGGAGACGAGGATGATAGGTTGCAGGCCTGTTGACACTCCGATGGATCCGAATTCTAAACTTATGCCAGGACAGGGGGAGCCGATTAGCGATCCTGCAAGTTATAGGCGGCTGGTTGGAAAATTAAATTATCTCATAGTGACTAATATTTCTTATCCTATGAGTGTTGTAAGTCAGTTTATGAATTCTCCCTGTGATAGTCATTGGGATGCAATTGTCCGCATTATTCGATATATAAAATCGGCTCCAGGCAAAGGGTTACTCTTTGAGAATCGAAGTCATGAGCAGATCATTGGATACTCAGATGCTGATTAGGCAGGATCACCTTCTGATAGACGTTCTACGTCTGGATATTGTGTTTTAGTAGGAGGAAATTTGGTGTCCTGGAAGAGTAAGAAACAGAATATAGTTGCTCGGTCTAGTGCAGAAGCAGAATATCGAGCAATGGCTATGGCAACATGTGAGCTAGTCTGGACCAAACAATTGCTCAAGGAGTTGGAATTTGGTGAAATCAGTCGAATGGAACTTGTGTGCGATAATCAAGCTGCCCTTCATATTGTATCAAATCCGGTGTTCCATGAGAGAACTAAATACATTGAGATTGATTGTCACTTCGTCAGAGAAAAGATACTTTCAGGAGAGATTGCTACAAAGTTTGTGAGGTCGAATGATCAACTTGTAGATATTTTCACCAAGTCTCTCACTAGTCCTACTATTGGTTATATATGTAACAAGCTCGGTACATATGATTTGTATGCACCGACTTAAGGGGGAGTGTTAGTTTACAGCATGTATATAGTGTAGTATTGTCCCACATTGGTAGATGAGTAGTATGTCCTTGTATAGTATAGCTATAAATAAGGATAGCTATAAATAAGGACCTCTTGTATTGTATTGTTCATCCAATATCAATAATATATTTTCTCCCGTGCCTTCTCACAGAGACCTAATGTGAAAGGGTAAGTATACACGCTTAAAAACCCTCTCACGTGAGTAGTAATATCCTCTTCGGGAGACGACACTACCACTTTTTTGTTCTCCCAGTTATAATCTTTTTTTATCCGCTCGATGTGCTCCCGGGTTATCGAACAAATATATCTCGATACGGGCTCACATCGGCCAGGAACCGACGAACCTTTATCGAGTTTGAAATCGGAGGTAAGAACACACGCCGCCGGAACACACTCCTCAGGCCGTGGATCCACCAGTGTTTTGTCGGCGGTAGATTAAGAAGAAGAAGCTTTTTCTTTTTGGAGGACGGTTTTTGATGTCTTCACCATTTTTGATTTAAAGAAGGTGACAAAGATTTGGTAGTTTAGAAGAAGAATTTTGCAAAGAAGAATCACAGATTTGCGAATAAACTCAGAGAATACGAAAAGGACTTGGGAAATTTAGAAGATTGAAGATGTAAAAGTGGTAAATGATAAAAGGAAGGGCTATTTATAGATTAAAGCAATGGCGGTTCAGTATCAGCGGTGGCCGACCACCGTTTGACATGCATTAAATGCCTTGAAAGATTAAATCGACGGGACAGCTATCACGTGCGTCATGGTCGAGCCCAATGTAAACGTCATCTTATAATCCGATCGAGCCGTTGAAAATCATATCATTTCTCACCACATCCTTCCCGAGAAACGAGGGGACTATCTGTATACGGTCGAAATAGATTTCGGCCTTCGTACGATTGATCGAGGTCAAAACATGATGGATCGAAGTAAGACTTCGAGATGGGTTCCGAAGATGGTACAAACAAGCTTCGAGCCCGAGGGACCGATCAATGTCGAGTTCGATATCATTATCAAGCTCGAATCCAAGTCGAACTATGATGCAAAGTAAAGTTATCGAGCTTATGATTCAGAGACCGACCAACACTGACTCCGGATCAATGCAAGGATCCGAGTCAGAATCGAGAGCTTGAGTCAAGACCGAAAACTCGAGTCAATATCGAGTTTATAGACAAGAACCGTTGCAATCCCACTAGAGGAGAGAATCCTGATAGGAATTATGGAAAAACTGATTTATCATGGATCTCTCACTATGTATTTTTAATTATATCTAAAGTAAGATCCCTCTACTATAAAGGGAATGGTTATTATTTCTGTAAGGACCAAGTTTTTACTTACATTGTAATTCAAACATCATATTCTCTTATAGTGAAGAGTTGTTCTTTCAAGCTTCATAAATTGATCCAACTTGTTTAGTCCTAAAAATCATCTTCTTTACAACCTTGTTTACTTTGCATTCTTTGCAATCCATAATTGATATTTCTATTTCTCCTTACGATTTGTATTAAATTATACCACATATCCTTAGAACTACGTACAAATTCAACTCCATCCGTTTTTCGGGTAAACATTTTCGGGTAAACAAGAGTATTTGAAAAACTCATCATCAACTTGATTGCAGGGTGAAACAAGAAGAAAAAGAAGCCAGAAATGAAGAACGTAAATACAACTTAGGTATAAGTAAACCATTTTCAATTATTAGTATATCATTCATATAGACTGAACTATACACCACTGTGCCTTCACACACAATCACTTTTTTTTATCAACTCATATTTATTCTTTTATTCATCCTATAGCTAGCTAATAACACCATGCATGCTACTCGTAATTCATTGGTCCAACTAATAGTACGTCTGAAAATCGAACAAAAGATTCTCAGTCCTCAACATTAGTGTCCTGATTTTCCTTCTCCGCAAGATTGGTCTCTCCATCTTGTTTTTCCTTATCTCCATCACCATTTATGTTTATCTTTTCCTCGGACCTAATTGGCTCTCCATCTTGCTTTTCGTTTTCAGTAGTCTTGGGCTGATGATTCTGTTTTTCCTTGTCATGAGTTAGTCTGGAATTTCCATTTGGGCAGCCATAACTAGGTGGTGGCTGACATCCATATGGACAAGGAAATGGGAATGTTGGTTGAGTTATTGGACAATTGCATATAGGTCCAATTGTTTGTGGGGGTCCAGGTATAACGGGTGGGTAATTACAATTTCCATTTTCACCATAACCACTACCATATCCTCCACCTCCACCTCCGCCACCACCACCGCCTCCTCCACCGCCACTTCCGCCATTACTGCCGCCTACCCCACCACCACCTACGCCACAACCAGGCATGCAATAAGGGTTTTCGCCTGTTTGTGGAGGTCCAGGTACAACGGGCGGGTAATTACAGCCATTTTCACCACACCCGCTACCATAGGCTCCACCTCCGCCACTGCCACCGCCACCACCTCCTCCACCGCTGCTGCCTCTATTACCGCCGCCTACCCCACCACCACCTACGCCACAACCAGGCATGCAATAAGGGTTTTCGCCTGTTTGTGGAGGTCCAGGTACAACGGGCGGGTAATTACAGCCATTTTCACCACACCCGCTACCATAGGCTCCACCTCCGCCACTGCCACCGCCACCACCTCCTCCACCGCTGCTGCCTCTATTACCGCCGCCTACCCCACCACCACCTACGCCACAACCAGGCATGCAATAAGGGTTTTCGCCTGTTTGTGGAGGTCCAGGTACAACGGGCGGGTAATTACAGCCATTTTCACCACACCCGCTACCATAGGCTCCACCTCCGCCACTGCCACCGCCACCACCTCCTCCACCGCTGCTGCCTCTATTACCGCCGCCTACCCCACCACCACCTACGCCACAACCAGGCATGCAATAAGGGTTTTCGCCTGTTTGTGGAGGTCCAGGTACAACGGGCGGGTAATTACAGCCATTTTCACCACACCCGTTACCATAGGCTCCACCTCCGCCACTGCCACCGCCACCACCTCCTCCACCGCTGCTGCCTCTATTATCGCCGCCTACCCCACCAACACCAGGCATGCAAGAAGGTTTCGTGACTCCATTTTGGTCATGCATTTCGTCTGATTTTTGGGCTTTCATAGGGTCCAACAAGTCGTTATTACGAGCAGAGCCAAGGCTTAAACATAGTAAAAGCAGTAAGCTTAAAAGGATAAATTTTAGAGAACCCATTCTTGCAAGTAATTAATGAACTAATTAATGACTTATGATGCTTTGAATTACCAAGGGAATATTCATATCATCTATATATATAGTTTGAAAAGAGAAGCCTAGTTATTAGCAGTTGATTCTTGTAAATTAAAAAAACACTCTTTACATTGCTCGCTCTTTTTTCGGTCTACCATTACGGAGTCGGAGTCATCAACCTTGGCATGGGACATTACATGAACATGAGTTCTATATGTACGTCAATATAACGCCTATATATATATATATATATATATATATATATATATATATATATAATGATTCGAACGAATCTAATAGTTTTGCTTAGATTTAGTATATGTACTATAAAAAATTTGTATAAATATTTAATTGTGAGCCTGATAATTAAGACGAGTTATGAGTTTGATCACGAGTTCATAATACATATACTTTAAATTTTGGCTCCAGTCTCCCTTCCTCGATTCCTCCCATCTACTCGAAGCCCGAGACTGAACCATAAACGTCATCGTTTTATTAAAATACCCCAGATGATAACACTATGGATAATTAAGTACCGAAAAAGAAGGAAAAATATATTCAAGTAACGCATTCTGCTAAATATACTCAAGAGTCGACTGTAATTGTGGGTTTGGAAAGTGAAAATAACACGTGCTACCTAGTTTTTGTACTGATAACTGAAAAATAGTGAGCATTTATAAAGTCATTGAAAAATAGTCACTATTTTGCTGAAACACGGAAAGATCCAGCATAAATGCGAGATTATGGAGCTCATGCGTATAAACTTCTAGCATATTATGTTGGAACTCCAGCACACAGAAAGTTCCAGCATAATATGCTGGATTATGGAGCTTCTGCATATAAACTTGCTGCATATTATGTTGGAACTTCAGCACATTATGAAATTCCAGCACATTATGCTGAAAGCTCATATGTAAAATTTCGAATTCCAACAGATTATACTGGAATATTTTTACATTTTTAAGGATATTTTTATTCAGGTTTTATTTTTATATGAAAAAGTGGCTAAATTTTAATTATCTTTTAAATTGTAGCTATTTTTCAATTACCAATTGTAAATCTCGCTATTTTTTATTTTTTCCCGTTTGGAAATGATAAATGGAATCGGAAAGTGATTGCGTGTAGAGTCCTTTTTATTCCCGCTCTAAACACTTGAGTTTGTTCCATTGTATAAAGGATTGGATTTAAGTTATATATACTATTACTCTAAAGATTTTTGGAAGTATTTAATCTTCGCTAACAAGTTAGTTTCACCATTTTTTACTAGGTTATCAATTAGTAATAATTATAAAAATTTACCTATAATTACTTTATGCTTGACCTGATTGTATTTGTACATATTATTTTTCACCATAGTGCATAGATATATATATACGTAAACTCGTAACAATTTATTTTATATTCATTTAAAAAATAAATATTGTTTTACATTATCGGTACAAATTTAACGAGCTCAAAAACTTGCCTTTTGTTTTTTCAAGTTACTAAATCCACTATTAATTGTAGTGATTTTGGATACCGGGATGGGTCGTTTGGTAAGCGGACTAAGTTATCCTGAGATAATAATCCATCTACTATTTTATCCCACCTGGGAGGTGGGATAAAATAATCCCAAGTTTGATGGGATAAGGTGGGATATCCAATATTAAGTTTGGGATTAAATTTATACTATATT
Organism: Nicotiana tomentosiformis; assembly: GCF_000390325.3. Classification (NCBI taxonomy): domain Eukaryota; kingdom Viridiplantae; phylum Streptophyta; class Magnoliopsida; order Solanales; family Solanaceae; genus Nicotiana; species Nicotiana tomentosiformis. The sequence continues at coordinate 5,567,333 of NC_090819.1, read as the reverse complement.
TGGTTGATGGTATAAATTTATCCGACATGGTATAAATTTAATCACTTACCTTATCCCGCATACCAAACCACCCCTAATGTCATTTGGTAGTGTAAAAGAATTTCACTTCAGTTGAACTTGTTTTTCAGTTTTTATATTTGCTCCTTCTTGTCTATCGAAAATAACTTATCTATCTCTATAATATAAGGATACGGGTCTACATACACACTACCCTCCTCAGACTCTATTTATAAGATCAAACTTGGTATATTGTTGTTGTATATTTGTTCCTTCTTAGTAGATGCAGTCAAAACCTTTAGAACTTTAATATATAATACTAACAGTTGATGAATGCAATCCGATCAATGCAGACCTTTTGGAATATTATTTTTTTCGGACTTTTTGGAATATTATTAAGATAACCATTTGACAGTCAATAGTAGTATGCCTGATATTCTAAGTTCAAATTGTGAACCTTTTTGAATCACAGCCATTATGAGAAGATTCCATATTCACATTGTTAAGATCATTGAAGTCAGTTGTCATCTCTTTAGCGATAGATATGGATCTGTTATTGTCCAACTGGAATTGGTATATTATTGAACTTTATATTTCCATTAGAAAATAGAAAATTCTGTTATTTGTATTCAGCTGCTAAACAATACACAAAATTCTAAAATCATATTACATTTTAGTTACATAGTTCAATAAGGAAAGAGTTAATAGCAAAAAATTTAGTTAATCTCAAAAAATTTAGATACAAATAGTAGAACTTGTAGCATGTCGGAGAAAGAAACACCGACAGAATTCAATACACAATCAAAGAAATTAAGTGTGAACTTAACTAAACTCATTGCCTAGTTCCATGAAAGAATAAGGGATTTTGCGCGGATAGCTAGTCGGATTCATTGTTTAATTTTTCTACCAGATTACATAACATTATACAATGATTATATACAGTTATACTTATATTATATATGACTATACATATATATATATATATATATATATATATATATATATATATATGTATAGTCTATCCCAAACTACTCCCTAGACATGACTGGCACCTAGCTAACACCACCTGCCAAGCGAACTCCTTTCTCTAACGTTTAACCATTTACATAAATACTAAGAGAAAAAGTGCAGTCCTAAAAGTATTATTAATAATTAAAGAAGAAATGATTATCGCCCAATACCTTAGTCAATTGATAGAAAAACCAACAATCACTCAAATAATAAGACTCTAGCCCAAATCCCATAATATGAGTTTTATTGACGGGTATGCAAACCCTAAAGAAAAAGGAAATAACTAACACGAACTAGGTAAGTCTAAAATGAAAGCCTCCATGAACAATGTGGTGGCTCACCTCATCAATAGGATCCACTCGAACAAACTCGTCAGCCACTAGTTCTATCTCCCACAACGGTATCTGCATAGAGATGCAGGTAAGGAGTGAGTTATATATAAATATAACCCAGTAAGATCCTCGACCCGCCACTTTAAATACCTTTGGAACAAGTGTTAGAAAATACAAACACACCACAACACGAATGATATAGCAAATTAATATGATAATTATATAATAACTTAATATATATGTATCAATAGAGTTAATAAGAATTAACCAACAAGAGTACCCACTAAGGACTTGTCATAATTGCAGTGAAAGAAATTTACCAACACATCTACGAGTCCACAACGGCACCACAATGCCTCCAATATGTAACAGAGCATACACACTGCCCCAAATATATCAAGAAGTATACACAATTCTCGGGTGATGTACAAAGGCATACACAATGCCCCAACATCATGGCGCACAACCATATCAAACTCAACACCATGGCTCACAACCGTATCAAACTATCAAACTCAACATCATGGCGCACAGCCGTATCAAACTCAACACCATGGCTCACAACCGTATCAAACTCAACATCATGGCGCATAACCGTATCAAACTCAACACCATGGCTCACAGCCGTATCAAACTATCAAACTCAACATCATGGCTCACAACCGTATCATGCCATCAAACAACTTATAAAATAATTTTTTTTGTATTTTTCATAAAATAATATATTTGTGGCTAGTCTAAGACCACCGATTCTGCCAAGTGCATGCTTGTCCCAATACATGAACCAGGCACAGAAAATGCACTTTCAAAATGAGTTTTAGAAAAGTAAGTATCAAAGTTTAAAGTCTCACTTAACTCGCTAACGGAAAGTTCTCCAACCTTGAAAAGCCTAGAATACAACCAAACGGCCTCCAATGGTCTCAATCTATTCAAAATATTGAATAATACATCCTAATTAGTCTAGGTGAATAATTTTCATAATCTTAGGACAAGTCAAAACTAGAGTAACCACCGGTCCAATTACTAAAATCTGTACAAACTGTTATTATTCTGTATTTGTAAAATAATTCTGGAGAAAATAAAATAACATATAAACAGAAATGTAAAAGAAACAGAATTTAATCCGAGCCCACTGAATTCACAGTGTTTCCTCAAAGAATTTATTCCCCTTCTAGTACCCAAGGTTGTGGATTATTTTCTCCCAGGATAGAACGAATTATACACTGGTGTAGTGATACTTCAAACCCCAGTGTTTCAGCGAACACAAAGATCGGTAGTAAATCACACTTATTGTTGCTTTCTTTGTAGTTAAAACAATGCAGAAAAAAGGAGGAAAAGTCAGAAATTCGTATGGAAAATCTGAGAGAATGGACTGGTATTTATAGCCAATGTTGAGCTCAAACTGAAAAGGTGCAACTCTTCAGAAGGGCTATTTGTGTAAAACGGCCATAAATTAAATGGCTTTTACAAAAAATAAAGGGCATATACTATTCCGTTGGATTTAATATTAATTTTCCGTTTAAAAAATAGATATTTAATAATATTTCTGTTAATATTTACTATTAACAAATAAATTTGGTCCAAAAAATTAATTAATCTATCGATCATTTGACCAAATCCAAATCCAAAACCAAATCCAAATCCAAATTCAAATCCAAATCCAAATCCGAAGCCGTAGCCGAGCCGAGCGAGCGAGCGAGCGACGACGACGACGACGCGAGGCTTGACTTCTTCTTAACTCCTTAAGAGCTAGAAGATGTGCAATTGTATATATATATCTATCAAAACCTTTTTGTCACAACCCGAAATTTCTCACCGACGAGACTGTGATGGCGCCTAACATTTCACTTGCTAGGCAAGCCAACGTTAGAGAATCATTAAACTAATTCCTTATTTTCTTTCAGTAAATAACAATAATTAACTAAGAGGAAATATAATAAGTGCGGAATATTATAAAACTATATTAATTACTACCACCCGGATCTGGAGTCACAATTCACGAGCATTCTAGAATTTACTACAAGTAATAGTCTGAAAAAAATACAACCGTCTGAATGAAAGAAAACAGTAGGACATAAAAGATAGATGGGGATTTCAAGATCTGTGAACGCCGACAGATCTACCTTGAGTCTCCGGACAGCGGACCAATAGCAAAATCTCGATCAACCTGAGCCGCTATCAAAATCTGCACAGAAAGTGCAGAGTGCAGCATCAGTACAACTGACCTAATGTACAGGTAAGTGTCGAGTCTAACCTTGGCGAAGTAGTGACGAGACTAGGACAAGACACCCACATATAACCTGAACAGTATAATCATGCTAGTGGCACCAACAGTAAATAAAGAAATAACGCAGAAATAATAGGAAGGGAACATACAATGGGGGAATACAATATAAAGAGTGAGAATAATAAAAAGACAGAATTAAACCGAAAATCCTTAAACGAATTGAGCAAATAAAACAGCAAAGGAAAAATACATGGCATCACCCTTCGTGCTTTTACTCTCAGCCTCACCAAATAAATAAATAGAACGGCACGGCATCACCCTTCGTGCATTAAACCTCTCATAATATATACGGCATCACCCTTCGTGCTTTATCACTCACAAATCATGGCACGACATCACCCTTCGTGCATTAACACTCACATATCATGGCACGACATCACCCTTCGTGCTTTACACTCTTCCTCACAATATAAATAATGCATGCACGACATCACCCTTCGTGCTTTACACTCCTCCTCACAAATCACAGAATCAATAACAACGGAGAGATATGAGTATCATAAAGAAACCAGTATTTTACCCATAATCAATAGCACAATATAACCTCAACCTTGAATCAATATTCGAAAGTCACCAAATCTCAGTGAAACCAGATATAAGTCACCCAACATTTTAAATAACCCGCTAAGCATAGATATTAGAATTTAAGGCTACAAAATAGACAAGAATAGTATTTCACTCGCATGATATTTAACAACCAAACACGTAGCAAATAAACACATAATACCTATTCCCTCAAGCCAAAGTTAGACATGACACTTACCTCGATTCGCAGGCCACTCACTGCTCAAGTACCACTTTTCCCTTAGAATTCACCTCCAACTCACTCGTATCTAGTCACAAATAGCTTAATACCATCAATTATTGCTAAAGGAATCAACTTTAATGAATAATTACAGATTTCCCAAATTTTCTAAAAAAAAGTCAAAAACCGGCCCCGTGCCCGCTTGGTCCAAACTCGAGGTTCGGATCAAACTCCGGTTACCCATTCACCTCCGAGCTCGAATATGTCATTAGTTCCGGAATCCGACCCCAAATCGAGGTCTAAATTTCCAAATTTACAAAATTCTCAATTCTCCTAAAATCCCTAATTTCTACCCTTAAAGAACAAGATTTAGGCCTAGAAATCTAGTGGGTGTTGATGGAAATTGAAAGGAATGAGTTTAAGAACACGAACCTATGATTTGGTGTTGAATTCCCACTTCAAAAATCGCCCAAGGTTGAGTTCAAGTGAAGAAAATGTGAAATTTTGAACAAATTCCGTCTTTGAAGTCCGTTTCAAAATATTGGACAGGCCTTCATCGCGTTCGTGAGAGGCCTGTCGCGATCGCGATACACAGCGGCCTAAGGCCTTCGCGTTCGCGAGTCTTTCTATGCGTTCGCGTAAGGCAGCTCCCCCAAAGCCTTTGCGTTCGCGACCCAATGGACGCGTTCGCGTAGAAGAACATGACCTCCCTCCCCCAGGTCCCTTAAACTATCGCGTTCGCGGGAGACTTATCGCATTCACGAAGGGTACCACCCCCAATGCTTTGCGTTCGCGACCAGTCCTTCACGTTCGCGAAGAAGAAAATTCCCCTGCCCCCATTTTACCTTTCGCGTTCGCGACACTACCTACGCGAACGGGAAGAAGGGCACACCAGAACAGTTGCTGCAGCAAAAATCTCAAATTTTCTAAGTGCAAATCACCCCGTAGCCTATCTAAAACTCACTCGAGCCCTCAGGGCTCCAAACCAAACATGCGCACAAGTCTAACAACATCATACGGACTTGTTCATGCGATCAAATCGCAAAAATAACACCTAAAACTACGGATTTAGCACCAAAATCAATGAAATTTTCAAGAACACTTAAAGTTACTATTTTCTCAACCGAAGGTCCGAATCACGTCACTTAAACTCCATTTCTCACCAAATTTCACAGACATAGTTCAGATATTATAACGGACCTATACCTGTCTCCAAAACCTAAATACGGGCCCGATACCATCAAAATCAAGCATTAAGAATATACTTTAAAACCATTAATTTTCTGAAATTCAATTTTAGTCAAAAATTTATTTCTCGGGCTATGGACCTCAGAATTCGATTCCGGGCATATGCCCAAGTCCCATAATTTGATACGAACCCATCAGGACCGTCAAAATATGGATTCGGGCCCGTTTACCAAAAATATTTACCGAAGTCAAATAAAACCAACTTTTTAAGGCATAAATTCTTGTTTTCAACATAAAGCTTTCCGGAAACATGCCCAGACTGCGCACTCAAATCGAGGAGGATAAATATAAGATTTTTAAGGCTTAAGAGCGCATATTCGAGGTCTAAAACATAAGATGACCTTTTGGGTCTATCTGAGACTCCATTGCTGGGGCTGCTACTCGGGCTCTAGGCTGAGCCCTGCCCCTGCCTCGGTCTCTGGCACGGCCTCGGCCTCGACATCTGCCCCGCGTAGGAGCTGCGACTGGAGGCTCTAGCTGCTGCTCAGCTGAGGAAGTGGTACGTGTTCTCGCCATCTGCGAGAGTATAAGAGTAGAAGAGTTCAATCAGTATTGAGAAAGAAAAATCGCACGAAAGAGAAGAATAGAAGTGAAACTTGTTCCTAAACTTCATAGCCTCTGGAAGATAAGCACAGACGTCTCTGTACCGATCCTCCAGACTCTACTAAGCTTGCTCATGAATCGTGAGACCTAGGAAACCTAGTGCTCTGTTACCAACTGTCACGACCCGAAATTTCCTACCGACGGGACCGTGATGACGCCTAACATTTTTCTTGCTAGGCAAGCCAATATTAGAGAATCATTAAACCAATTCCTTATTTCCATTAAGTAAATAATAATAATTAACTAAGATAAAATATAATAAGTACAAAATATTATAAAACTGTATTAATTACTACCTACGCGAACGCGAAGAATGGCACACCAGAACAGCTGCTGCAGCAAAAATCTCAGATTTTCTAAGTGCAAATCACTCCGTAGCCTATCTGAAACTCACCTGAGCCCTCGGGGCTCCAAACCAAACATGCGCACAAGTCTAACAACATCATACGGACTTGCTCGTGTGATCAAATTGCCAAAATAATACCTAAAACTACGAATTTAGCATCAAAAACAATAAAATTCTCAAGAACACATAAAGTTATTATTTTCTCATCGGAATCACGTCACTTAAACTCCATTTCTCACCAAATTTTACAGACATAGTTCAGATATTATAACGGAACTGTACCGGGCTCCGGAACCAAACTACGAGCCCGATACCATCAAAATCAAGCATTAAGCATATACTTTAAAATCATTAATTTTCTGAAATTCAATTTTAGTCAAAAATTTATTTCCCGGGCTATGGACCTCGGAATTTGATTTCGGGCATACGCCCAAGTCCCATAATTTGATAAGGACCCACCGGGACCGTCAAAATACTGATCCGGGCCCGTTTACTAAAAATATTGACCGAAGTCAAATAAAATTAACTTTTTAAGGGATAAATTCTTGTTTTCATAAATTTTCAACATAAAGCTTTCCGGAAACATGTCCGGACTGCGCACACAAATCGAGGAGGATAAATATAAGATTTTTAATGCTTAAGAGTGCAGATTCGAGGTCTAAAATATAAGATGACCTTTTGGGTCATCATATTCTCCACCTCTAAAACAACCGTTCGTCCTCGAACGGACATAGAAGTACCTAGGCTGGTGAAAAGTTGGGGATATCTACTTTGCATATCGGACTCGGACTCCCAAGTAGCTGCCTCAATAGGCTGACCTCTTCAATGCACTCGAATTAAAGGTAACTTTTTTATCTCAACTGGCGAACTTGCCGGGCTAGAATTACCACCAACTCCTCCTCGTAAGTCAAATCCTTGTCCAACTGGATAGAGCTGAAATCTAACACATGGGACGGATCACCGTGATACTTTCAAAGCATGGACACATGGAATACCGGATGAACAACTGCTAAACTAGGTGACAACGCAAGCATGTAAGCCACCTCTCCCACTCTCTCCAGAATCTCAAATGGTCCGATATACCTATGGCTCAGCTTGCCCTTCTTTCCAAACCTCATTACACCCTTCATGGGTGATACCCGAAGTAACACTCTCTCTCTAACCAAGAATGCAACATCATAAACTCTACGGTCGGCATAACTCTTCTGCCTTGACTGAGCTGTTCGGAGTCGATCTTGAATAATCTTGACCTTATCCAAGGCATCCTGTACTAAGTCTATGCCCAACAACCGAGCCTCTCCCGACTCGAACCACCCAACTGGGACCGACACCGCCTACCATATAATGCCTCATAGGGAGCCATCTGAATGCTCGACTGGTAACTATTGTTGTAGGCGAACTCTGCAAGGAGCAAGAACTGATCCCAAGAACCTCCAAAGTCTATGACACAAGCGCGAAGCATATCCTCCAAGATCTGAATAGTACGCTCGGACTGCCCGTCCGTCTGAGGATGGAATGTTGTGCTTAACTCAACCCGCGTACCCAAAGCATGTTGTACTGCCCTCCAAAAGTGCGAGGTAAACAGCGTACCTCGATCAGAAATGATAGACACGGGCACACCGTGAAGACGGACGATCTCCCGAATATAAATCTCTGCTAACCGCTCCGAGGAATAGGTAACTACCATAGGAATGAAGTGTGCAGACTTAGTCAGCCTATCCACAATAACCCACACGGCGTCGAACTTCCTCTGAGTCTGTGGGAGTCCAACAACAAAGTCCATAGTGATATGCTCCCACTTCCACTCAGGAATCTCTATCTGCTGAAGCAAACCACCGGGTCTCTGATGCTCATATTTCACCTGCTGACAATTCAGGCACTGAGCCATGTAAGCAACTATATCTTTCTTCATCCTCCTCCACCAATAATGCTGTCGCAGGTCCTGGTACATCTTGGCAGCGCCCGGGTGAATAGAATATCGAGGACTGTGAGCCTCCTCAAGGATCAACTCATGAAGCCCATCCACATTAGGCACACAAATGCGACCCTGCATCCTCAAAACTCTGTCATCTCCAACAGTAACCTGCTTGGTACCACTGTGCCTCACTGTGTCTCTAAGGACAAGTAAATAAGGATCGCCATCCTGCCGATCTCTGATGCACTCAAACAAAGAAGACTGAGCAACTGTACAAGCTAGGACACAGCTGGGCTCAGAAACATCTAACCTCACGAACTGGTTGGCCAGGGCCTAAACATCCAATGCTAGTGGTCTCTCGCCAACTGGAATATAAGCAAGGCTGCCCATACTCACTGCTTTTCTACTCAATGCATCGGCCACCACATTGGCCTTTCCCGGATGGTACAATATAGTGATATCATAGTCTTTTAATAGCTCCAGCCACCTACTCTGCCTCAAATTGAGTTCTTTCTGCTTGAATAAATACTGCAAGCTCCGATGATCAGTGAATACCTCACATGGCACGCCGTAAAGATAGTGCCTCCAAATCTTCAATGCGTGAACAATGGCTGCCAGCTCTAGATCATGAACATGGTAATTCTTCTTGTGAACCTTCAGCTGCCGCGAAGCATATGCAATAACCTTGCCACCCTGCATCAACACCGCACCCAGACCAATACGAGATACACCACAATATGCTGTATAAGATCCTGAACCTATGGGTAACACCAATACCGGTGTCGTAGTCAAAGCTGTCTTGAGCTTCTGAAAGCTTGCTTCACACTCGTCTGACCACCTGAACGGGGCACCCTTCTGGGTCAATCTGGTCAATGAGGCTGCTATGGATGAAAACCCCTTCACAAATCGACGGTAATAGCCCGCTAAACCCAGGAAACTACGGATCTCTGTAGCTGATGTGGGTCTAGGCCAGTTCTGAACTGCCTCAATCTTCTTAGGATCCACCTGAATACCCTCTGCTGATACAATGTGACCCAAGAAAGCAACTAAACTCAACCAAAACTCATGCTGCTCATGCTCCTCTCGACTGTAAGAGTAGATCAAGATATCATCAATAAACACAACCACAAAGGAATCCAAGTAGGGCTTGAACACCCAATTCATCAAATCCATGAATGCTGATGGGGCATTTTTCAGCCCAAATGACAACAATAGAAACTCGAAATGCCCGTACCGAGTCCGAAAAGTTGTCTTAGGGACATCTGATACCCTAATCCTCAACTGATGGTAGCTAGATCTCAAATCAATCTTCAAAAATTGGATACTTGTTTTTGATAGTGACTTTATTCAACTGCCGATAATCTATACACATCCTCATCGATCCATCTTTCTTCTTCACAAACAACATAGGTGCACTCCAGGGCGATACACTAGGTCTAATGAAGCCCTTATCAAGCAAATCTTGCAACTGCTCCTTCAATTCTTTCAACTCTGGCGGGGCCATGCGGTATGGCAGAATGAAAATGGGCTGAGTGCCCGGAGCCAAATCAATGCAGAAATCAATATCCTTGTCAAGTGGCATCCCCGGTAGGTCTGTAAGAAACACCTCTGGAAACTTACGAATAACCGGCACTGAATCCATGGAAGGAACCTCCGCACTAGAATCGCGAACATAAGCCAAATAAGCTAGACACCCCTTCTCGACCATATGTTGGGCCTTCACATTAGAGATAACCCTACTGGCAGAATGGCCAAGATTGCCTCTCCACTCTAATCGAGGAAACCCCTGTAAGGCTAAGGTCACCGTCTTGGTGTGATAATCTAATATAGCATGATAAGGTGACAGCCAATCCATACCCAGTATGACATCAAAATCAACCATGTCGAGAAGTAGAAGATCTACACGAGTCTCAAGACTCCTAATGGTGACCACACACGAACAATAAACATGATCCACAACAATAACATCCCCCACTGGCATGGACACATACCCAAGAGCACTCAAAGAATCATGGGGCACAACCAAATAGGAAGCAAAATAGGATGACACATAGGAGTAAGTAGATCCCGGGTCAAATAGAACTGAAGCATCTCTACTGCAAACTAAAGCAGTTTCTGTGATAACAGCATCAGATGAATCAGCCTTAGGCCTGGCTGGGAAAGCATAACACCAGGACTGGGCCTCACCACCCTGAACTACGTCCCTAGGACGACCTCTAACTTGCTGGTCTCCACCTCTAATGACCTGACCTCCACCTCTAACAGTCTGGCCTCTACCTCTGGCTGCCTGACCCCTATCTCTGGCTGGCTGAGTAGGTGGTGCATCAACTGGTGCCGGAACCATGGCACGAGAACTCTGATGCTGTGAGTTTCCCGTTGCCCGAGGGCAAAATCTAGCAACGCGCCTCGGATCATGACAAGTATAACATAACCTCGGCTGCTGTGACTGCTGACCTTGAAACTGACCCTGTCGACCTGAATAACCACCCTGATAACTCTGGAGTGGAGGTGCACTAATAAGAGCTGGTGGTGCACTGTAGGCTAGCTGGTCGGAATAATGCATCTGAGAGCCACGACCACCTGAGGCACCGTGGGATGCCTGGAGCGCTGAATGAAACGGCATGGGAAGATGTCCTATACCAAAAGTACTCCTGCCTCTAGATGAGGCACCAGTGAACTCACTGGAATGACGAGGTCTCTTGTCAAACCCCTGACCTCCCTGAGTAAGAACTATTTCGGCTCGTCTGGCGACATTAGCAGTCGCCTGAAAAGAAATCTCACTCCTAGTCTCCTTAGCCATATGCAATCTGATAGGCTGAGCAAGTCCATCAATAAACCTCCTCACCCTCTCTCTCTCTCGGTGGGAAGCAGAAGAATAGCATGACGGGCTAAATCCACAAAACGGGTCTCCTACTGAGTAATAGTTATACTGCCCTGCTAGAGACGCTCAAACTGACAGCGATGCTCCTCTCTCAATGTGATAGGCAGAAATTTCTCTATGAAGAGCTGTGAGAATTGGTCCCAAGTAAGAGCAGGCGACCCAGCTGGACTGGTCAACAAGTAATCTCTCCACCATTTCTTGGCGGAACGAGTCATCTGAAATTCAGCAAAATCGACCCCATTAGTCTCCACTATACCCATGTTCCGTAGAACCTTGTGACAACTGTCAAGATACTCTTGGGGATCCTTTGAAGGAGCACCACTGAAGTGAACAGGAAAGAGCTTGATAAACCTGTCCAATCTCCATAAAGCCTCAGAAGACATAGCTGGCCCATCTTCGACCTGTGCCACAATAACCGGTTGAACTAATCTGACTGGCTGAACTGCTGGAGTCTGATACTGGGGAGCTATCTGCTCTGGAGTGAAAGTGGTGGGAGTCTGGGCTCCTCCTCCAGCCTGAGAGACTGCTGGTGCCATGGGAAATGCGCCAGTCTGGGCCACACTCTCCATAAGGCCCACCAAATGGACCAAAGCGTCCTGAAGTACTAGGGTGGCAATGAACCCCTCCGGAACCTGAGCTGGTCCTGTAGGAACAGTCTGGGCTGGAACCTCCTCGTCAAGATCTATTTGAGACTCCATTGCTGGGGCTGCTACTCGGGTTCTAGGCTGAGCCCTGCCCCTGCCCCTGCCTTGGCCTCTGGCACGACCTCGGCCTCGACCTCTGCCCCGCGTAAGAGTTGCCACTGGAGGCTCTGGCTGCTGCTCAGCTGAGGAAGCAGTACGTGTTCTCGCCATCTGCGAGAGTATAAGAGTAGAAGAGTTTAATCAGTATTGAGAAAGCAAAATCGCACGACAAAGAAGAATAGAAGTGAAACTTGTTCCTAAACTTCATAGCCTCTGGAAGATAAGCACATACATCTCTGTACCGATCCTCCAGACTCTACTAAGCTTGCTTGTGAATCGTGAGATCTAGGCAACCTAGTGCTCTGATACCAACAGTCATGACCCGAAATTTTCCACCGACGGGACCGTGATAGCGCCTAACATTTCACTTGCTAGGCAAGTCAACATTAGAGAAACATTAAACCAATTCCTTATTTCCATTCAGTAAATAATAATAATTAACTAAGATGAAATATAATAAGTACAGAATATTATAAAACTGTATTAATTACTACCACCCGAATCTGGAGTCACAATTCATGAGCATTCTAGAATTTACTACATGTAATAGTCTGAAAGAAATATAACTGTCTGAATGAAAGAAAATAGTAGGACATAAAAGATAGACGGGGACTTCAAGGTCTGTGAACGCCGACAGATCTACCTTGAGTCTCCGGACAGTGGACCAATAGCAAAATCTTGATCAACCTGAGCCGGTACCAAAATCTACACAGAAAGTGCAGAGTGCAGCATCAGTACAACCGACCCCATGTACTGGTAAGTATCGAGTTTAACCTCGGCGAAGTAGTGACGAGGCTAGGACAAGACAACCACATATAACCTGAACATTATAATCATGCTAGTGGCAACAACAGTAAATAAAGAAATAACGCATAAATAATGGGAAGGGGACATACAGTGGGGGAATACAATATAAAGAGTGAGAATAATAAAAAGACAGAATTAAACTGAAAATACTTAAATGAATTGAGCAAATAAAACAACAAAGGAAAACTGCATGACATCACCCTTCGTGCTTTTACTCTCAACCTCACCAAATACATAAATAGAACGGCACGACATCACCCTTCGTGCATTAAACCTCTCATAATATACACGGCATTACCCTTTGTGCTTATTCACTCACAAATCATGGCACGACATCACCCTTCGTGCATTAACACTCACATATCACGGCACGACATCACCCTTCATGCTTTACACTCTTCCTCAAAATATAAATAATGCATGCATGACATCACCCTTCGTGCTTTACACTCCTCCTGTCGCGATCACGATGCACATCGGCCTAAGGCCTTCACGTTCGCGAGTCTTTCTATGTGTTCGCGCAAGGCAGCTCCCCCAAGCCTTCACGTTCGCGACCCATTGGACGCGTTCGCGTAGAAAAACATGACCCCTCCCTCCCCCAGGTCCCTTAAACTATTGCGTTCGCGGGAGACTGATCGCGTTCGCGAAGGGTACCACTCTCAATGCTTCGCGTTCGCGAAGAAGAAAATTCCCCTGCCCCCATTTTACCTTTCGTGTTCGCGACACTACCTACGCGAACGCGCAGAAGGGCACACCAGAACAACTGCTGGAGCAAAAATCTCAGATTTTCTAAGTGCAAATTACCCCATAGCCTATCCGAAACTCACTCGAGCCCTCGGGGCTCCAAACCAAACATGCGCACAAGTCTAACAACATCATACGGAATTGCTCGTGCGATCAAATCGCCAAAATAACACCTAAAACTACGGATTTAGTATCAAAATCAATGAAATTCTCAAGAACACTTAAAGTTATTATTTTCTCAACCGAAGGTTCGAATCACGTCACTTAAATTCCGTTTCTCACCAAATTTCACAGACATAGTTCAGATATTATAACGGACCTGTTCCAGGCTCCGAAACTAAAATACGGGCCCGATACCATCAAAATCAAACATTAATCATATACTTTAAAACCATTAATTTTCTAAAATTCAATTTTAGTCAAAAATGTATTTCTCGGGCTATGGACCTCGGAATTCGATTCCGGGCATACGCCCAAGCTCCATAATTTAATACGGATCCACCGGGACTGTCAAAATACTAATCCAGGCCCGTTTACTAAAAATATTGACCGAAGTCAAATAAAATCAACTTTTTAAGGGATAAATTCTTGTTTTCATCAAGTTTCAACATAAAGCTTCCCGGAAACATGCCCAGACTGTGCACACAAATCGAGGAGGATAAATATAAGATTTTTAAGGCTTAAGAGCGTAGATTCGAGGTCTAAAATATAAGATGACCTTTTGGGTCATCACACTTTTTCTCTTCTAATATGAGACAATGTACCTTTGTCAAGGTGGGAAACTCAAATATTTTCAATTTGCCTCTATTTCCCATTCAACCTCTTTTAAGCTACATTTAAGCTTAAAAACCCAACAATCCCCCACATGAATGGGGAATGGCTATATCACGAAAATATGCATGAAAAATTATGTGATTCGCAAGCAAGGATTAATTACATCTGGATACGTAGGTTTCCCTTTGAACTTTCCATAGTGAACTTATGTCGGATATACTCGGTTAATCGGTAGATTTGATATCTTTAAATCGTCGAACTTTGGTGTATACCTAGACAACCATAAGTCACACAACCAACCCTTAACCGTCTTTGGCTCTCATTGTTGTGTTTGTTTCAGCCATGAACACTGCCTGGTTTCATAAATGCTTAGAGAATTGGCCTTATAAAATTCTCCTTGAAGCGGCTAACACTTCACACTTACATAGGTGATTCCTAAACGTGTCATCCCGTAGATACACTATTTGATATACCCCGTATCAAATTTAGAAATTATTAAAAAGCCTTAATGTTTTATCCTTGGTACTGAACATTGTCTCATCACGAGAATGGAGCAAACTTTTAGTTGACAGTGTTGAACCGTCATTAATGACTTTGTTGTATCTCCTTGAACCTAGATCTTGGGATCTCCAGTCTTCTAGGTAGAGTTACCGCCACAATGGCTTGTTCTCGGCCATAGTCCCATTCCCCTCGATGATTTCTCAACTACCTCTCTAGTTAGGCATTTTGTAAGTGGATCCGACACATTATCGCTTGACTTTACATAGCCAATCATGATAATTCCTCTAGAGAGTAATTGCCTAACAGTTTTATGTCTTCATCGTATATGACAAGATTTACCGTTATACATCACGCTCCCAGCCTTTCCAATTGTCGCTTGACTATCGCAATGTATGCATATTGGTGCCAACGGTCTGGGCCAAAATGGAATGTCTTCCAAGAAATTCCGGAGCCATTCAGCTTCTTCACCGGCTTTATCTAAGGCTATGAACTCAGCCTCCATAGTAGAGTGGGCAATACAAGTTTTCTTGTACGACTTCCAAGATACCGCTCCTCCACTAATAGTGAATATATATCTACTTGTGGACTTAGAATCAGTTGAACCGGTGATCCAATTTATATCACAGTATCCCTCAATCACTGTAGGGTATTTACTGTAGTGCAAAGCAAAGTCTTGGGTATGTTTTAAATATCCCAAAACTCGTTTCATTGCCATCCAATGAGATTGACCTGGATTACTCGTGTATCGACTCAATTTACTTATAGCACAAGTTATATCTGGTCGTGTACAATTCATGATATACATTAAGCATCCCAACACACGAGCATAATCCAATGTGATATGCTTTGGCCTTTGTTCTTTGCTAACGCAAGATTCACGTCAATTGGAGTCTTTGCAACTTTAAACCCTAAGTTCTTGAAGTTTTCAAGTACTGTCTTAATATAATGAGATTATGACAATGCTAGACCTTGAGGAGTCTTATTGATCTTAATCCCCAGAATTAAATCAGTAACTCCCAAGTCCTTCATATCAAACTTGCTAGTTAGCATACGCTTAGTCGCATTTATGTTGGAAATGTCATTACTCATTATCATCATTTCATCCACATATAAGCAAACAATGACTATGTGATTTGGAAAATTTTAAATGTACACACATTTATCACATTCATTTATCTTAAAACCAAATGACAACATTGTTTGGTCAAATTTCGCATGCCATTGTTTGGGCGCTTGTTTTAGTCTGTAAAGAGACCTAACAAATCTACATACCTTCTTTTCTTTACCTGGAACCACAAACCCTTCAGGTTGTTCCATGTAGATTTCTTCCTCCAAATCTCCATTTAAGAAGGTCGTCTTAATGTCCATTTGATGAATTTCAAGACCATAAACTGTAGCTAATGCTACTAACATTCGTATGGACGTAATTCTTGTAACTGGAGAGTATGTATCAAAATAATCAAGACCTTCTCGTTGTCTATACCCTTTGACTACAAGTCTTATCTTATATTTATCAATAGTGCCATAATCTTTCATTTTCTTCTTAAAAATCCATTTAGAACCCAAAGGTTAATTTCCAGGAGGAAGATCAACCAATTCCCATGTATGGTTGTTCAATATGGATTCTACTTCACTATTGACTGCCTCTTTCCAAAATAATGATTCCGAAGAAGACATAGCTTCTTTAAATATTCGAGGCTCATTTCCAATAAGCAAGTCACAAAATTTGGTCCAAATGAAGTAGACGTTCTTTGACATTTACTACGTCTTGGATCCTCATGATTAAATGTACTTTCTTTTGTTTCTTCCCGAGGTCATTTAGATCCTTCACCAATCGACTCACATTCCTTTTTATACGAGTATATATTTTCAAAGAATTCGGCATTATCTGATTCTATAACCGTATTATTATAAATATCGGGATTTTCTGATTTATGAACCAGAAATCGATATGCTTTACTATTGGTCGCATATCCTATGAAAATACAATCAACGGTTTTCGGTCCTATTTTTACTCTTTTGGGTTTAGGAATTTGCACTTTTGCCCAAACACCCCCACACTTTAAAATAATTTAAATTGGGCTTTCTTCCTTTCCATTTTTCATATGGAATGGATTGTGTTTTGCTATGGGATACTCGATTTAGTATCCGATTAGCCTTAAGAACGGCTTCCCCCCACAAGTTCTGTGGCAAACCAGAACTTATCAACAATACGTTCATCATCTCTTTTAATAAACAATTCTTCCTTTCCGCAATCCCATTGGATTGGGGCATGTAAGGGGTCGTTGTTTGATGAATTATTCTATATTCTAAACATATTTCTTCAAAAGGAGATTCATATTCACCACCCCTATCACTTCTTATCATTTTATTTTTCTTGTTAAGTTGCGTTTCAACTTCATTTTTGTATTGCCTGATTGTGTCTATTGCTTCATCTTTACTATTAAGTAAGTAAACATAGCAATATCGAGTACTATTGTCAATAAAAGTTATGAAATACTTCTTTTCACTGTGAGATGGTATTGACTTCATGTCGCAAATATCTGTGTGAATTAAGTCTAAAGGATTTGAATTCCTTTCAACTGACTTTTAAGGATATTTAACATACGTAGATTCCACACATATTTGACATTTTGATTTGTCTCATTCAAAAATAGGCAATACTTCCAAATTAATCATTTTTCGCAAGGTTTTATAATTGACATGACCCAAACGTATATGCTATAATTCATTTGACTCAAGTAAGTAAGAAGAAGCTGAAATTTTATTATTATTCTCAACAACTATTACATTCAGCTTGAAAAGGTCCTCAGTGAGGTAACCTTTTCCTACAAACATCTCATTCTTACTTATTACAACCTTATCGGATACAAAAACATACTTAAACCCATTCTTAATAAGAAGTCCAACAGAGACTAAGTTCTTTCTAATCTCGGGAACATGAAGGACGTTGTTCAAAGTCACCACCTTACCAGAAGTCATTTTCATAAATATCTTCCCACATCCTTCAATTTTGGCCGTTACAGAATTTCCCATAGAAAGCGTCTCTTCGGGTCCAACAAGAGCATATATAGCAAGCGCTTCTCTAACAGCACAAACATGACGAGTGGCTCCAGAATCAATCCACCACTCCTTAGGATTTTCCACAAGGTTGCATTCAGAAAGCATAGCACACAAGTCATCGACATCTTCGTGCTTTTCAACCATGTTTTTTTGCTTGACCCTTCTTCTTGTCTTTCTTTGGAGCACGACAATCTGCAGATCTGTGTCTAGCTTTTCCACAGTTGTAGCAATTTTCGTTGAACTGCTTCTTGCTTGGGTTGCTTTTCGGTTCATATGCCTTCTTCCTCTTTCTATCCTCAACAATGTTTGCTCCCATTATTGTTGAGTTTCCACGGCCTTTCTTTTCAGCAACTTTGTTGTCCTCTTCGATTCTCAACTGAACAATGAGATCTTCAAAGGACATCTCCTTGCGTTTGTGTTTCAAGTAGTTTTTGAAGTCCTTCCACAAAGGAGGCAACTTCTCAATCATTGCTGCAACTTGGAATGCTTCATTGATGACATGACCTTCAATGAAAATTCTGTTAGTAGAAACAATATAATTAATACTTTCAACATTAGTATTAATTTGACTTATACCTTCAGCAAGGAGATCGTGAATAATCACTTGCAATTCCTAGACTTGTGTAATAACAGACTTGCTATCTACCATTTTATAGTCCAAAAATTTAGCGGCAACAAATTTCTTTAACCCGGCATCTTCCGTTTTGTATTTTCTTTCAAGCGCTATCCACAGTTGTTTTGACGTCTCCATATTACTATAGACGTTATACAGATCGTCCTCTAGTCCGCTAAGAATGTAATTCTTGCATAGAAAATCAGAATGCTTCCACGACTCAGTCATGAGAAAGCGTTCATTTTCTGGAGTTTCGTCGGGCAGAACAGGAACATCTTCCTTAATGAACTTCTGCAGACTTAAAGTCGTCAAGTAGAAGAACATCTTATGCTGCCACCGCTTGAAATCAATCTCGGAAAATTTTCCAGGTTTTTCTGCCGGATGCCGGTATTGTTCGGCTTGTCGATGCATTGCCAATCACCATAGGAACAGTCTGGTTCCTGTTGTCATTCGTCATTTCTGTAAAAGAATGACACAAACAAACGTTAAAATCACGTAGATTTTAATCTCCACTGGAGTAGAAAATCACACAGGTTTTAGTCTCCAGAAACAATGAGTATAACACAAATACAGAAAATATTAAATTCCTTAAGCTTGTTATTATTATGTATTTGTAAAATAATTCTGGAGAAGATAAAATAACATATAAACAGAAATGTAAAAGAAATAGAATTTAATCTGAGCCCACTGAATTCACAGTGTTTCCTTAAGGAATTTAATCCCCTCCTAGTACCCAAGGTTGTGGATTATTTCCTCTCAGGATAGAACGAATTACACACTGGTGTAACGATACTTCAAATCCCAGTGTTTCAGCGAACACAAAGATCGGTAGCAAATCACATTTACTGTTGCTTTTTTTTGTAGTTAAAACAATGCAGAAAAAATGAGGAGAAGTCAGAAATTTGTATGGAAAATCTGAGAGAATGGACTGGTATTTATAGCCAATGTTGAGCTCAAAACTGAAGAGGTGCAACTCTTCAAAAGGGTTGTTTGTATAAAAAGGCCATAAATTAAATGGCTTTTACAAAAAACAAAGGGCATATACTATTCCGTTAGATTTAATATTAATTTTTCGTTAAAAAAAATAGATATTTAATAACATTTCTGTTAATATTTATTATTAACAAATAAATTTGGTCCAAAATCCAAAATCCGAAGCCGAGCGACGACGACGACGCGAGGCTTGCCTTCTTCTTAACTCTTTAAGAGCTAGAAGAAGTGCAATTGTATATATATACCCATCAAAACTTTTTCCTCTTCCAATATGAGACAATGTCCCTGTGTCAAGGAGGAAAATATTTTCAATTTTTCTCAATTTCTTGTTCATCCTCTTTTAAGCTACATTTAAACTTAAAAACCCAACACAAACTTATTAAACACAGTACGTGAATGCCGAAGAAGTGCAACTGCCGAATGTATTTCAATGGCTTAATCCACCCAACCTCATTATTCTAATCATTGTCAATAATAAAATAATCATTACTTTATTCCCTTATTATTACAAATTATTGGCTAATCATTAGTATCCAAATTTTAAAAGCAGCAGAAGAATGATTTCTGATGCATTCTAAGGTTCCCAAAACTTAAATCATTATTACTACCATCAAAGTGCCAATCATCGGCAATCATTACATCTTATAAACCAAAATCAAGAAATTTTTACCAAAATAACTCTGCATAGCAGTAGCTTTTAACCCAACCCAATATTTTATTACTACCTTTACTTTCTAATCATTACCATATCACTAGCTAATTATTACAAACATCTTTATAATTATTAAACATCTTTTTAAAGAACCCATTTGTTTATACTTATATTCTAAGTCTAAAGTTGGACTAATTTCAAAAATTACCTATGAAAGCTCACACAGTGACGGCTTTGCTCGCCGACGGGTCCTGACTGTTTTGCTTCTTCTTTTGTTCTGTTTCTTCTTCTCTCTCTCTTTTTTTTTTTTTTTTTTTTTGGGGTTACGCCTTGTGTTTCTTTTCCTTTTTTCCTCTAATCCCTAGGTTACTAAAACATAGCAGCCGCAAAAGAATGGGCTTGGCCTACTCCTTATTTAATAACTAGTAAATTTATTCGCGTTACGCACGGATATAAATAAATAAATTAACATTTTCTTTTACATATTATAAATTTAATCCGTATACATATAAATTTTGCATGTGTATAAGAAAATTGATTTTATATCTAACACTCTTCATATCATTGATTTTATAGAGAGTGGATCACTAGAAGAAAGACAATCATATTGTAGCAAATTGGAATACATATTTAAGATAACACTACAATCAAGATTTAGTTCAAAAATTGATCATCTAATGTCTGATTTCTGGAAAGAACTTGTAAAAGCCTTTACCTATTTCCTAGTAGTGTTATAAACTTTTAAAAAAAAGAACCTTTATTCAAAACTCTTTTAAAATCTAATAGACATGCAATTTCAGAAAGTTCAAAAGCAAGCATCACGAACCCAAGTGGAGAGAACAAAGAAGTAAGATCATAATAGCTACGGCTTGATCCTGAGACCTGTGCTATCTTCGGCCTAAATGCTACCTAGCTAAATCAAACATACATAAAATAGACCTCATCGCATTCCCGCAGCACATCAATCTTCTCGTAAATTCACTTGTCTGCTTCTAAATGGACGATTTAGCTTCAGAATGTTGACCAGCTTTCTGAGGATCGAGGAAGCAATCCAATTTTCAATAGTTTCATACTTTTCAATGGGCATTTCCTCACATTTATCTTACAACATCAAGGTGTTCTACCCGTTTGTATTATCCCTCTTTCTTTTCTTGCCTTCTTCGTCTTTTTGTGTTGTTATTTTAGAAGCATCATCGTCAAAACTTGAGAGGACAAGTAACAATATCCCAACACAAAGTTTACACTTTAAGAAATTACCAATTCGAATTGCTGGTCAGTTAAAAAAGGAAAAAAAGATCTCTAAACATCATATATATTATGTACCTCATATTATTGTTCTTAGTAACAGAATAACTCCACGGTTTTGAACAGGAAAGTCTCATTTTCTGTGTCCACATTTTATCCAGATCTCATGATTATATTTAGTTTAATCCATGTTGATGAAATATCTATAAGATGGTTGAGTAAAATATAAACACACGGTGGAGAATGAATAGAAATTCTTTCTTGTAAAGAATCTCTAGTATCCTCATATTCGATATTAATGGAAAATTCTTTCTTATAAAGTAAAATCTAAAATAAAGAGAAACAAATCTAGAGTTAGTTAACAAATGCAACTCAAGAATATTCATATATTAGAATAAAGCAAATCCGAGAAAGAGAAGCACAAAGAGTAAGAGGTCAGTTGCCAATAATACTTTAAAGGAATTGTGTATCCAAATCCGTAACAAAAGAGAGTCGAGAGATCAGTGAGTTCTCTCATTTTTATTGCATCTACAATTCAATTAAATTCTATCAATAACAGTTTAATGGTAAGCCGGTGAGTTCTCTCGTTTTTATTGCATCTACAATTGAACTAAATTCTATCAACGACAGTTTAATGGTAAGCCGGTTAAACATTTCTCTTTCAACAACTCAACAGTAAAGTTGATGAAACATTCAATTCGCTATCCACGGCCAAAGCTTATCACACATCTAATAAGGTGATATCAAATCTTATCACACAGAAATTGAGAAGGAAATATAAAATTCATCTTCTAAAGCACTTCCAGTCACTATACTTAAAGTACTCAAAAAACCATTACTGACATCTCAGTCAGAATTCAAGAAATAGTTCTTATACCATGACTGATATCTAGGAACAGTAAATATGAACTTCAAAAGTTATATGGATTTTTAATTCCAAAAAAACTTAAAAATAATGATTATCCACCTCTGTTATGTAATATAACTCTATGAAATTTGTTTGCCAAATGCATCCAGTAAAATCTACCATGCAAATAATATGATCAAGATGTACTTTGGCTATTTCTTATAACTGTATATTTGTTGACTAAAACGTTAAACTGTATTTTGATTTATTCATATTTAACCCTACGTTTAAGTTCAATATAAAAGTTATAACATAAAGGTAGATTTGTAGAGAATTTCTCTTCTTATTGATTATATTTTGCTTATTATTTCTTTAGACCATATTGTCAAACACATAAAGAACATGATATAGACTATTGTTTCTTTCAACTTTTCATATTAATAAGAGTAGTTACCTAATATTCAACAAATTGTTAGGAAATTAATGCTTCCAAAATCCCAAGAAACACTTCATAGAGACCCACGTAATTCTTAAAATTTTAATTAAAAGAAGATATGAGATAGCTATGAGCACCTAATTTTTGACTATATTTGAATTTTTATCACCTTCTACTATGTAAATATTTACAGAATTTAATATATATATATATATATTTTAGCTTTGTTACACTTATATATATATATATATATATATATATATATATATATATATATATATATATATATATATATATATATATATATATATATATATATATATATATATATATATATATATATATATATTATTAATAATTTAAAAGGTCAATTATTACTATTAGTATTATTTTTATCTTTATTTTTAAATAAAATGAATTAAAAACCGAAATTAAATAAAAATTAATTATTATTATTATTATTTTTTTTTTTAAAAAAAAACAAATTTCGGATGGGAATTAAAAAATAGAAAAAGTAGAAATATAAAATTAAAAAATAAAAGTAAAAGTAGGTAGAAATTGTTTAATAAAAAAAGTAAAAGAAAGTGGAAAATTTAAAAAATAAAAGTAAAAGAATGTGAAAATTTTAAAAATAAAAAAGTAAAATAAAGTTGGAATTTAAAAATAAAAGTAAGGGTATCTGATTTTGTTTTTAAAAAAAAAGTAAAAGTAAGTGGGAAATAAAAAAAGTAAAGTAAAATAAGTGGGAAATAAAAAAAGAAAAGCAAAAAATTAGGATTTTAAATATATTAAAAATAAAAAAAGTGAGAAATTTAAAAATAAAATTAAAGGAAAGTGGGAAATTATTTTTTTTAAAATAAGAAAAATGGGAAGTGGAAATTCTTTTTAATTAAAAATAAATAAATAAAAAATAAAAAATAAAAATCTAAAAATTCCGAATTTTTTTTCTATAAATAGAAGAGAAATGTGATAAAAAAATAGAGAGAGAGAGAGAGGAAAAAATAGGGAGGAAGGTATTGAGAAAAATTTATTTTCTTCTTCTAGGATAAGAAAATTTCTACTCGTGTCATTCTTTCTTCGGCTTTCTTTCGAAAAATCTAGCAGCTTCACTACCCCAAAACCACCAGCCCTTGACCACTTTTGAGCCATCATTAACCTCTCCCCCCTCCCCCCCCCAAACAAAGCTCCAAAAATAGCCACTAAATCGTCAGTTTTGCAAGGTCGATTGAGGTTGCAAGTTGAGATTTGCCGCTCGAGTTTTCCGTGGTCCGAATGGTCCAGTTGAGAGCTATCCGATCATTGAGTGGTTGTAATTTAAATCCACAATCATCAATACAAAGGTTCATTTCTCTTTCTATTTTTTTTTCTCGTTAATATTTTGGGTCACTCTGTTTTAATTTAACTTTGAGTATGATATGATCGAGTTCGCATCTGAGTGTGCTAAGATTAATTTGTTCTCATGTTGAGTATTTATTAAGATTAATTTATTGTCCTTTTTAGTAGTTCATATGGTTAATTTTATTGATGAATATGTATTAATTTGTTACTTTTCTTATTTATTCAATGAAGTAATGGCTTTCCATTTTAGCATGCTTTAGTTTCATTTTAATCTCCTATCTTAGTGACTAAATTGATCCTGCCTGTATCTATCTTTTCCTGCCATAAATTTAGTCTAATTTCAAATATTGATTAGCAGTAAAATTATAAGAGATTAGGTTGGGCCATGATTGGTGTAAGACTTTAATTGAACTTCCCTAGCGTATTTATGGGCTAATTGTTGCACATGACCCAAAACAAATAAACATTCACAAGCTAGCCAACGTTTTCCATAATTAATTTACTTCATTTCCTCCATAACAATATACATACCTCATGACCTTACAATAATGTCAAAATTAGTAATTGAATAATATTCGAACACCGTAGCTTGATTTAGGCGCGATTAATAATAAATCATCGTGACTATGAGTACGATTCCTGTGGCATAATCATGATACGTAAACCTCAATTCAAGTGCGCGTTTCACGCGACTTGACCATAACTTCAAATAATAATAAAAACAAACATGTTGTAAATCGCGGGTGCGTTTCACGTGGCGCGGTTCGCAATGTGTACCAAAACGACAAGTGTGCGACATCGCGACTTGTTCAAATAAATTTCATAAATATTTAAAAGCGATAAAACATAAAAATGCACAATGGGTTTAAAACATGTAATAAATCAGATAATTACGCCAAGTATTAATTGTTAAGCGACCGTGCTAAAACCACGGAACTCGGAAGTGCCTTACACCTTCTCCCAGGTTAACAGAATTTCTTACCCGGTCTTCTGTGTTCGCAGACCAAAAATAAGAGTCAAATTTCCTCGATTTGGGATTCTAAAATAAATCGGTGACTTGGGACACCATAAATTATTCCAAGTGGCGACTCTGAATAAGTAAATAATCCCATTTCGAATAATGTCACTTAAATTGGAAAAACTCCCTATCCCCTAATCCCTCGGGAAAAAGGAGGTGTGACAGCTCTGGCGACTCTGCTGGGAATAAGAACCCAGAATCTCTGGTTCAGGGTTCAGAATTTGAGCTTAGAATAGCTGTTATACTTAGCTTTTATTTATTATCTGATTTTTACGTGTTTGAGCCTAATGTGCTAAATGCCATTTGTTACCGCTTTGATATTGCTTGAACTGTATATAAACTGTTACGAAACCTTCTTCTCTCTGAGTTTTCTAAATCTTTTGGGAAGCGTACGCTTCGCGTGGTTTCTTTTTTGTTAGAGTCATACCCTAATTTTAGAACGAGGTTCGGACAAGTTGCAAAGCCGGTGAAGCTTTTGTATTCCCGGTACGTTGCTCCCTTCCCCCCCCCCCCCCCCCCGGCTCGAGTTGTCTGCTCGGGTAAGCCAGGTCTAGAACAACACACCTAGGATCTAAACCTAGAATAACATAGCCTCATGCCGGATCCCTAGTAGAAACTTTTATTTGCATCACGTGCATTTGACTTTGGGGACTCAACATAGGGGTTGGGTCCGTCTAGGACAGGTGTACCAAATATATTGGACCATCTTGATGCATTTTACGTGCTATTTGTGCATATGTTTGTTTCGTCTTGCATGTTGACCGACTTCTAGAATAGGGAAAGGGAACCAAGAAAAAACAAAGAGTGATGTAAAAAAAATAAAAAAATTTACCTGGTTTTGAAAATCCAGGTATTTGAAAAATACTGAAACTCTGAAAAAAAAGTCATTTTCAAAATAAGTCGTATTTTCCTATTGCTCCAAAACCTACCGAATTACGCGGGTCTGATTCTCATCGGATGTGAGATACGTAGGCAACCCCTATCAGGTCCGACCATATTTTTTCAAAACTAACCAAAATAGGAACCTTTTGAAACATGATCATCACCCGGGGTCGTTCTTGTCAAAATAGCCTGAAAACATTCTCATGGAGCGCCGGAAGGCTGTTTTTACAAGAATAGCCACAATGTAAACCCAACTCAGTCTTTTCTCCTATAACCAACCTCAGTTGGCAGAAACAACCCTAAAAACTTTCCTCAAGTGCTGAAAGGGCCGTATTTGCAAAAAAAAAAAAACACTTTTTGTTACGAAATTTACTGATTTGGATTTTTAAAATTAACCACTTTGTGTTTTTGGAAAATGTGTCGGTTTTGATTTTTGTCCTCAACTTGTGTACAGAATGAACACCGTTGAGAATGTACCTTTTCGAGTCGTAGATGAGATTCCACTGGGACTCCACATGTAGTGGAATGACCTGGGGGACGTCAGCAAGCTTTATGTGACAAAGGCTTTAGGTAGGCTCACCGGGCTTATGAAAATTAAACCAAGGGTTGATATAATTGAAGCTTTGATACCGTTTTGGGACCCGACGCACAATGTTTTCCATTTCTCTGATTTTGAGTTGACCCTTTTGCTAGAAGAGATGGCAGGTTATGTTCGTCTTGACGGGAATCTCAGGCACCGATATACAATAGCACCAAGACATGTAACTCCTCATAAGTGTTTGGACCTTCTGAGCATTAGCCGACAGGTTAAAGATGGAAATTTGGCTAAAGGATTTTGCACATTCCACTTCTTATACAGCCGGTATGGGGATCCCCGAGGATTTGAGGCTCCAGACAATGGTTTGAGTCATCAGGGAAATAAAAACAAATGGGAAGCACGCAGAGGTTTAGCCTTCGTAGTTGCCTTTTTAGGAACTCTGATATGCCCAAGGAGTGACAGACATATAGAGCTAGGACTTGCAGGAATGGCCGACTTTATGGTCAAAAAGGCAAACGACACTCTTATACCGATGATTCTCGCAGAAATCTATCGAGCTCTGACCGTCTGTCGAGCTGGGACAAAGTTCTTTGAGGGTTGCAACTTGCTTTTGCAAATGTGGCTAGTGGAACATCTTTGCCATCGCCCTAGGTACATGAACTACGGTCTGACCGGACTCGATTGCATTGAAGAATACGAAAATCGGGTAAACGGTCATGAGTTACCGGAGGGTATTGAAGCTTGGTTCGCGTATTTGGGTTTTTTGACCGCAAACCGAATTGAGTGGACTTTTAGTTGTCTTACGGTCAACGAGGTTATTTACATATCTGCCGGAGTGTGCTTTCTTTTATTGATGGGACTTTGGAGTATTCAGCCATATGCTCCACATCGAGTCCTACGCTAATTGGGAAGATACCAAACAGTCCCTTATGATGAAGATTTGAGTCCACAAGTTATAGAACTATGCCCAAAAGCCGCATTCCCAGAAGAAAAGGTTCGCCAGATTTGGCACCAATGTAGGTTTCTGGAGCCACAGACTCAAGTACGAGATTGTTCCTCGGGTGAAGTAGAATCTAACTACACAGCCTGGTATGGTAAGAGAGTTCGAGTCGATCAAGAGACAGAACAGCCCGCCAAAAGACCCCATGTCCAACAATTCACCGATGGAGCGCGAGAACAGTGGGTTTGGTTAGCTAAAGAAAAGGAATACCGGACCACCATAAGCAAGCTAGAGGATCAAATCAAAAAACTCAAATTTAACAGTAGTTTGCAGGTTGCTGAGGATGAAGGAGAAAAGAAAAGGTTGGCCCGAGAAAATGAAGCCCTCTGAGCTCAGATTCAGAAAATGAAAATAGTTGCTGAAAACCCAATAAAAAGCGAAAAAAATGAAAGACTCATAAGCAATCTGAGACGGAAAGTTCATGATTATGGGTTTGATTTGACAAAGGCCGAGGATGAATTGGCAAAAGCTCGGGCAAAATTGGCGAATAATGCAGAAGAACGGGCAAGGTGTATTCAGCATTTAAAGAAAAAGTATGATAGAGGGGTCGCGATCTTAAGGGAAAAGCTGACTAATCTCGAAAATAAAATGGTCCAACAGACAAAGGATTTCAAAGCTGAAAGAGAGTATTGCTATACATCGATTTTTCGATTGGAAGAAGTCATACAACAATTGCAAGACCAAAACCATATGGCCACACAAGTGTTGGAGGCCCGGTCTCAGCAAATTAGACGCTTACTCCAAGAAAAGGTCGTCATTAGAATGGGGATTAAATAAATCGTTGATTACGTCGTAATGAAATGCCATGAATGCGAAGATATGACCAGGTCCATGTTCTTTACTTCTATGATGACTTTTGTTCGTCATGTGATGGATGATTTAGAGTACCTTCAAGAAGAGATTGTATGCAGGCCCACGTCGAGACCGAGTGATGTACCACGAGGCCCCGGAGTAGTATTAGAGGCTCTTATGTATTCCTATTTATTTATTTATTTATTATTTTTGGCTTTGAGTCTGTATTTTTTACCTTTTCGAGTCTGTTTTTTTGTTTTGAGTATGTATGTTTAATCATTAGTATTTTCAAAATCTTTGTAATAGAAAAACCCAAAAAGATTTTATTTAATGAAATGTTGAAAAAAACCAAAAACCAAAATTTTCTTTTATTTTATTCTGCATTTATTTCCTGAACTACGTAATGATCTGATTCATGCGGCGTCATGATACGTAGGCAATCCCCATCGGATTCGATCGTAGCTATAGACAATCTGAGTGAAAAATAAAGAAAAAGAGAGAAAAAGAAGGAAAACTGAGTGAACAAGAAAGAAAAAAGAGTGAAAAATAAAAGAGCAAAAACAACAATAAGGGAAGGAAAAAGAAATAAGGATTCGAAATTTGAGAAAAGAGATAGTAAAGCCGGGATAAAACATACAGTCGTTGCAAAGACATTTAAAAACATTTAATTTTTTAAGTGCATTGCATCCCCAATATGCAATTCCTTATCTCTTAAATATCTCAAACTAACCAGATTGTTGTGTATGCAAATAACAAAGGTCCTGTTTAGGTGGTTGGTTTTGTGGTAATCTGGCTTCCCATCCTTACTTCACGAGATCTAAAGGCAGTGTTCCTATGGCCTCTGAAAGTCATCTACCAATTATTGAGCCTGAGGATAGTCCTGTATCGGCTATTCCACAGTCAGAGTCTGCAGCCACTGAGGAAAATAGGAGGTTGCGCGTCCGCATGTTAGAAATGTAGGACGCTTGGTCTAATGGCAAAGAACCACCCAGTATAATCCCCGGATTTCCTTAACTGCTTCCCAGGACGAGTGGAATCTCTAATGTCCCAATCCCCGTAACAAACCCATTTATCCCGTTTGGGTACCCCACTATATCGTCCAATTTCACCGGTATGCCTTCTGAGGGTCGCCCCCAGGCACCGTTTTCAGGGGTACCTTCTACATTATTCACCGCACCACCAGTCTCTACTACGGCACAACCAACAGTTCCCAGGCCATGCTTCAAGCCTTCAACTTTCACTTTTCAAGTCCCACAATTTTAGCTAGACAACGCTCATGTTACCCCAAACTCTTACCCTCAGCACCCGCAGTTTGAGTCTCCTATGGAACAGGAAAGAGCTATGAGAAACCCTGAGCAAGAAGAGATGGTTCGGAAGATGAAAAGCCTCGAAAAAGGTCTGAAGAACATGCAAGGCCTGAGTGGCCAAAAGAGTGTCTCCTACTCCGATCTGTGTATGTTTCCTCATGTTCATTTGCCCGTTGGTTTTAAAATGCCAAAATTCAAAAAGTACGACGGGCACGGAGACCCGATCGCTCATTTGAAAAGATATTGCAATCTGCTGAGAGGGGCAGGTGGAAAAGAAGAACTTTTGATGGCCTATTTCGGGGAGAGCTTGATGGGAATTGTGTCAGAATGGTATATAGATCAGGACATCTCCCATTGGCAAATATGGGATGACTTGGCCCGAGATTTCGTCAGGCAATTTCAATACAATATTGATATAGCTCCAGATAGGAATTCTCTGACCAATTTCAAGAAGAAAACCGCGGAAAGCTTCCGTGAATATGCTATCAAGTGGCGTGAGCAAGCATCCAGAGTGAAACCGCCTATGGATGAGGCAAAAATGGTCAATGTTTTCTTGCAGGCCCAAGAGGCCGATTACTTTCAGATGATGATGTCTGCAATGGGCAAACCTTTTGCAGAGGCCATAAAAATCGGAGAAATGGTAGAAAATGGCTTGAAAACTGGCCGAATCATAAGTCAATCTGCTTTGAGAGCCACCTCCCAAGCCATCCAGAACGGCTCGGGAGGTTTAGCAAATCGAAAGAAGAGGGAAGAAGGAGCCATGATGACTTCAGGTTTGAGAGGCCCCCATCGATCCTGCGATCATTCTTACCTGCCTTCCAGAACCCCACAACACTACTACTCCCATCAAGATGCAGCATATGCCGTGGCACCGCCTCCCTATGCGGTGATGAATGCCCAACTACACGGCCACAACAACACTACAACCAAAACCGAGCTCCACCTCCCAGAAATAACCATCCTTACCAAGCTCCATATAACCCCCGTCCCCCCAAAAAAATTACCAACATAATACACACCCTCGTGAGCATCCTAGGAGAAACGACTTCAGCCCTATTGGTGAGTCCTACTCTAGCTTGTTTCCAAAATTAGTCCAGATGGGTCTATTGCAACTTGTGCCTCCAAACCGGAAAAATCCGGAATCTCCATCATACCGGCCCGGTACTAGGTGTGCCTATCATTCAGGGGTAGAGGGTCATGATACGAAGGATTGTTGGACTCTCAAGAGAGCCGTTGAGAATTTGATAGAACAAAAACGAGTGGTGCTGAGGGACGAGGAAGTCCCCAATGTGACTAACAATCCATTACCGACTCACAACAACGAGTTGGTCATTAGAATGATTTGTGATGATAAAGAGTTTTATCCAGCTTTGAAAGCTATTATCGCCATTGTCGATTCAGAGGCAAGACCTAAAGCGGCGGTGAAACAAGCCAGAAATGAGAAGAAAATCACTCTAACTCCTCAAATTACAGAAACAAATACTGAGGCAGCACCTGCTAAGGACGCAATTCTCTATGTTCCTAGGGCCCCAAGGAAAGAACAACTCATGTTGAACACTCCCAAAAGATTTGAGCAGAGGAAAGTTACGCTAAATGTGCCAAAGTTGTATGTGCCAAAAGGGACTTATGTGGTGCGGGGGCCGGTAATTTCACCAAGGCTGAATGAGCCCGTGGTTATTAGCCACGCACCACAGAGCCCTATGAGAGACCCCATTGCAGTCCCCTGGAATTATAGCAAAATAATGGTTACTTACAAGGGGAAAGAGATTATGGGAGAGGTGAACGAAATGAACCAACCTAGGAAGTACCACAAACCAGAAGAGCAAAAGATGTTAAAACTGAGCAAGGATAAACGGTTTCCTCCTAAGAAGCCTGTGAGTTCTGAGGAAGCAGAAGAGTTTTTCCGAAAAATAAAAACTTCGGAATATGCAATAATTAACCAGCTCAGGAAGACTCCTTCCCAGGTTTCACTTTTATCTCTTTTTATTAGCTTAAATGAACATTAGAAGGTACTCCTGAAAACATTGAACGAGGCATATGTCCCGGTTGAAACTTCAGTTGAACAACTGAAAAGAATGGCTGAACAATTCTTTAAAGTTAATAGGATTTCCTTCAGCCGTGATGATTTGACCCAAGAGGGAGCCACCCACAACAAAGCCCTTCACTTGACTGTCAAATGCGAAGGTTATTATATGAAGAGAGTCATGCTAGATGGTGGGTCTGGGGTTGACATTTTCCCTCTCTCAACGCTCCAGAGGATGAAAATTAGAATAGAAAGAATCCGACCAAACAATGTATGTGTGCGTGCTTTTGATGGTGTCAAACGAGACACAATAGGGGAAATTGATTTGATTTTGACCATTGGCCCTGTGGATTTCGAAGTAACTTTCCAAGTTCTGGACATGGATACTTCATATAATTTTCTCCTAGGAAGACCATGGATTCACACTGCAGGAGTTGTGCTCTCCACTCTTCATCAAATGGTCAAATTTTAACATGAAAACCAAGAAATTGTTGTCCACGGGGAGGATGAACAGTCCATTTACAGGGACCCTTTAGTCCCATGTCTCGAAGCTAGAGAAGAAAGTGAGCACATTGTCTACCAAGCCTTCGAAATTGTGATCGCTGATCAATGCAAAGAAGGGCCCCCATTCCCTCATCCTTGCTTATCTAATGCCTCGGTCATGGTAGCCACTGAAATTATTAAACATGGGTACAATCCCAGAAAGGGGCTCGGGGTATATCTATAAGGCATCATAGAGCCCGTTACGTCAACCGCCAATGAGAAGTTCTTCGGCGTAGGTTTCCGAGCTACAAAGGCCGATAGAAAATGGGCTGATGAGCGCAAGAAAAATGGGTGGGTCCTGCCTCAGCCCGTTCTGCATCTCATCAAGTCATTTATTGATCCCAAATATGTAGAAGAAGAAGAAGAAGAAGAAGAATAAGAAGAAGAAGAAGAAGAAGAAGAAGAAGAAGAAGAAGAAGAAGAAGAAGAAGAGGCCTTCACAGCTGAAGAGATTGAGGATATTTGTGAAGCCATGAAACGAATGTTGTATGAGTTCCACATGGTCCAGCCGGGGGAAGGAACGAGCACTGCTGAGGTGTTATACATGGGGCCAAATGCCAAGCTTCAGAATTGGAAAGCTACCCCATTCCCTGTCAGGCGGAAATCCCGGTAGTCCAGTCTTGCCATCTTTTCTACATTACGAGTTATTTCAGGGTGTAACTCGAATTTTTTTATTTTATTGTCTTTTGATTTTGATGTAAACCCTCTTATCTTCAATTCAATGAAATGAAATCAATATTTCATCATCAATGGATGTTTCCTTTTTCTTTATTCTAATTTTGCTATTTTTCTTATCTTTTCCTTTTCAGTTCTAATAATGCGTACTTAAATGACATGACATGCTTGCGGACTTCATGCCCAGATCCTAAAACGATGTCTAACTGTGAAATAATGAATCAAGATCCAGAATATGATGAAGATGAGGCTTTTAGGGAAATAAATCGAGAATTGAAACAATTTGAGAATAAGCCTAAGCCAAACATAAATGAAACCGAGCCAGTTAATTTGGGCAGTCCAGAAGAGGTCCGAGAAACCATGATAAGCATTCACGCCGATGAAAGAACTAGGGATGTATTGATCCAACTTTTGTTTGAATTCAAGGATGTGTTTGCATGGTCCTATGATGATATGCCAGGTTTGAGCGTTGACTTGGTAGTATATAAATTGCCAACTTACCCCCGTTACCCACCCGTACAACAAAAGCAAAGAAAGTTTAAAACGGAAATCAGTGATAAGATCAAAAAAGAAGTCTCCAAACAATTAAAAGCTGGTGTGATTCGGGTGGTCCGATACACCACATGGTTGGCTAATGTGGTCCCAGTGCCAAAGAAAGATGGGAAAACCCGAGTGTGTGTTGATTATCAAGATTTGAACAAAGCAAGTCCCAAGGACAACTTTCCACTGCTAAACATTCATATTCTTGTTGATAACTGTGCCAAACATGAGATACAGTCTTTAGTGGATTGTTATGCTGGGTATCACCAGGTTCTGATGGATGAGGACGACGTAGAAAAGACGGCTTTCACCACGCCGTGGGGCACTTATTGTTACAGAGTCATGCCATTCGGTTTGAAAAATGCCGGGGCAACTTACATGAGAGCCATGACTGGCATCTTCCATGACATGATGCACCAGGAAATTGAGGTGTATGTGGATGATGTGATCATTAAATCCAGAACACAAGAAGGCCATGTGCAAGATCTGAGAAAGTTCTTTGAGCGTCTGCGCAGGTATGATTTGAAATTGAATCCAGTCAAATGTGCATTCGCAGTTCCATCTGGGAAACTTCTGGGGTTTATAGTCAGCCGGAGGGGTATTGAGTTAGATCCGACAAAGATAAAGTCTATTCGGGATTTGCCACCTCCGAGAACAAAGAAAGAGGTCATGAGTCTGCTAGGGAGATTGAATTACATCAGCAGGTTCATTGCTCAGCTTACTACCACGTGTGAGCCCATATTTAAGTTGCTGAAGAAAGATGCAGTGATCAAATGGACAGATGAATGTCAAGAGGCTTTTGATAAGATCAAAGAATATCTGTCAAATCCGCTAGTGTTGGTTCCACCCGAGCTAGGAAGACCTTTGTTCTTGTATCTGACAGTCTTGGAAAATTCCTTTGGCTGTGTCCTGGGGCAACATCATGTGACCGGGAAGAGAGAGAAGGCCATATACTACTTGATCAAGAAGTTTACCATTTATGAAGCCAAGTATACTTTGTTGGAAAGAACTTGTTGCGCCCTAACTTGGGTCGCCCAGAAGTTCAAACATTATCTTTTGGCCTACACCACATATCTCATAACTAGAATGGATCCTCTGAAGTACATATTCCAGAAACCAATGCCCACGGAAGGTTAGCAAAATGGCAAATCCTGCTCACTGAGTTCGATATTGTCTATGTCACCCGTACATCGATGAAAGCTTAAGCCTTGGCAGATCATCTAGCTGAGAACCCGGTTGATGATGAATACCAACCCCTAAGTACTTACTTTCCGGACGAGGAAGTAAATTCAGTTGAAGTAATTCTAGAAGACACCAATGCTTGGAAAATGTTCTTTGATGGAGATGTAAATGCAAAAGGTGTCGGGATTGGGGCAATTTTGGTTTTACCCACCGGTCAGCACTATCCGGCCACAACCCGACTTCGGTTCTTCTGTACCAACAACACAGCTGAGTATGAAGCCTGCATTATGGGCATGAATATGGTAGTTGATCTGGATGTGGAAGAATTGTTAATCATGGAGATTCAAATTTGATCATTCGGCAAGCCCAAGGTGAATGGGAAACTCGAGATATCAAGCTTATCCTATATAGGCAACATGTGGAAGATCTTAGCAAACGATTCAAGTCCGTCGAGTTCAGGTATATTCCTCGATTCCACAACGAGTTAGCTGATGCATTAGCTACTTTGGCCTCAATGCTGCCGTATCCGGGCAATGTCCATATTGACCCACTGGAAATCTAAATTTGAGAGAGGCATGGTTATTGTAATACAATTGAAATAGAACCAGATGTTCAGCCATGGTATCATGATATCAAAAGGTTTATGAAAATAAAGAAATATCCCGAACATGCTAGTGGAGACCAAAAGAGAACCATTAGAAGGCTTGCCAGCGGTTTCTTCTTGAGTAGAGAAATCTTGTACAAAAGAACTCAAGATCTGAATCTCTTGAGGTGTGTAGATGCCCTAGAAGCTGAAAAGATCATGAATGAAGTGCATTCGGGAGTATGTGGACCTCACATGAACGAATATGTCCTTGCAAAGAAAATCCTTCGGGCAGGTTATTACTGGATGACCATGGAAAATGATTGCTTTAGTTTTGTCCGGAAGTGTCATCAGTGTCAGATACACGGTGACCGGATTCACGCACCGCCTTCAGAGTTACATCCTATGTCAGCACCTTGGCCATTCGTTGCCTGGGGTATGGATGTCATTGGGCCAATCGAACCGAAAGCTTCAAATGGGCACAGATTCATCTTGGTTGCCATTGATTATTTTACAAAGTGGGTTGAAGCAGTCACTTTCAAAGCCGTCACCAAGAAAGCGGTGGTGGACTTCGTGCATTCCAACATTATTTGTCGTTTTGGTATTCCTAAAACTATCATTACAGATAATGCTGCAAATATGAACAGCCACTTGATGAGGGAGGTATGCGAACAATTTAAGATTACGTATCGTAATTCTACCCCTTATCAGCCCAAAGTTAATGGCGCTGTTGAAGCTGCAAACAAGAATATCAAGAAGATCCTCAAGAAAATGATTCAAAGTTCTAGACAGTGGCATGAAAAGCTGCCTTTCGCTTTATTGGGATATCGCACAACCGTGCGCACATCAGTTGGGGCTACGCCTTACTTATTGGTTTATGGCACTGAAGCCGTAATCCCTGCAGAAGTTGAAATTCCCTCTCTTCGAATCATTGTTGAAGCCGAGATCGAGGATGATGAATGGATCAAGGCCCGATTGGAATAATTAACTATGATTGATGAAAAGCGATTGACCGCAGTTTTCCACAGGCAGTTGTACCAACAAAGAATTGCACGTGCCTATAACAAGAAAGTGCGACCCAGGAAATTCGAAGTGGGGCAACTAGTTCTGAGACGTATTCTCCCGCATCATGAGGAAGCAAAAGAAAAATTTGCTCCAAATTGGAAAGGTCCGTACATTATAAGAAAACTGTTGCCGAAAGGAGCGCTGTACTTGGGAGACATTGAAGGAAATGACCCCGAAACAGCTGTCAATGCAGATGCGGTCAAAAGGTATAATGTTTGACCCTTTTTTGTTTCTTTGATCACCCTCTTTGGAACCTGGAAGTTACTACGGGAAAAAAAAAGATAAAAAAAAAAACTTTCCTTGAACTACGTTTGACTTGATTCCGAAAGGATACGTAGGCAGCCTCTCTCTGGGGTTCGGTCACACCAAAACAAAAACCCAAATTCCCTCAAAAGTGAAATTGGGGCAGATATTATAATGGTTTGGCGATGGTTTTGTCTGAAAGGTTCCAAAGTTGTAATTCAATCCAAATCCTTTTTACCCAAATCCTTTTCAAGTCCTTCCGATCAATCGAAAAAGAGATTCAAAATGGGAGCATACAGTTACTCGGATCTGATACAACAAAATAAGAGAAATAAAATGAGAGAGTCTTATTGGTGAAAACCTCACGGGCACCATAAGGCGATGGTAAGCAGAGAAGTTCGAAAATGAGAGAGTCTTGTTAGTGAAAACTCACAAAGAGCACTACAAAGCGATGGTGAGAAGAGAAATGAGAGAGGCCAGCTGGTGAAAACCCACAAAGGGCGCCACTGATCGAAAAGAGGATCCTCACAGTCACTGACATCGACACATCCTGGGCAAAGTTTCTCAGTCTCAAAGCAAGAGTTGTGATGAATTTCTGAGAGTTGGACAGTTTACACAGATCAGGCATCTAGTCCTAGAGGCATGTCATGTTCATTGAAGTTTGTATACACTCCAGATAAGTCCTTCTTTCTTTTCCCCGAAAGGGATACCTCTTGTCTAAATTCATTTGTCCATTCCATTGTTTGCTTTTCTTTGAATCCTTTTCGGTTTAACTCTGTTCTGAAACTAAGACAAAGAAGGGAAGGCAGGACTGATTTACAGGGTTCTCACTTGATACAAGCCAATATGCAAAAGAAAAGGCACCCAATCTCGGCAAGGGCATCAAGTTGACTCCAACTGGCCATGTTGGCCGATGTTTCGAAATCAAAAACTGTTGAAAGAGGAAATTCAAAGTCAAATGCCCACAAGGGCAAAATAAAAGTTTAAAAGGTTAAGTCCCACGTAACTAACCATCATGGCAAAGTTCGGAAAAGCCAGAGGTTCTCCGAGGTTAGAAATGCAATCGATATTCAGGAAACAACCAGTTGCAACTAAAAAGACCGAGACCAAGTGACTGAAACAATCAAGGCCACAAAACCAACCACCATTTCAAACTGACAAATTGTTCTTTGTTTGAAAAAAAAAATAGGGAAACAGGTGCAATCCAAAAGCAACCTTGCAAGAAGCAGGTGCAACCAAAACGAAATTACGCAAAGGCTAGAAACAATTTTGCAGCAACTACTACAAAAGGGAGGTCTTCTCCAAACTCTTTCCCGCATTTGACTCATTATCTTAAAAAAAATATGAAATTAAAAAGAAAGAAAAAAAAATCATGGTAGTATAGGGTCTCCAATCCCTAGCTGCGTTTTCCAACATAGGGTCTCCACATCCTAGTTGATGATTTTTAGATATAGGGTCTCCACTCCCTAGTCACTTTTCCAACATAGGGTCTCTACTCCCTAGTTGATTTTATTTTAGACATAGGGTCTTCACTCCCTAGTCGTTTTCCAACATAGGGTCTCCACTCCCTAGTTGAAGTTATTTTGGACATAGGGTCTCCACTCCCTAGTCGCTTTTCCAACATAGGGTCTCCACTCCCTAGTTGATGATTTTTAGACATAGGGTATCCACTCCCTAGTCTCTTTTCCAACATAGGGTCTCCACTCCCTAGTTGATGATTTTTAGACATAGGGTATCCACTCCCTAGTCTCTTTTCCAACATAGAGTCTCCACTCCCTAGTCGATGATTTTCCAACATAGGGTCTCCACTCCCTAGTTGATGATTTTTAGACATAGGGTCTCCACTCCCTAGTCTCTTTTCCAACATAGGGTCTCCACTCCCTAGTTGAAGTTATTTTGGACATAGGGTCTCCACTCCCTAGTCACTTTTCCAACATAGGGTCTCCACTCCCTAGTTGATGATTTTTAGACATAGGGTATCCACTCCCTAGTCTCTTTTCCAACATAGGATCTCCACTCCCTAGTTGATGATTTTCCAACATAGGGTCTCCACTCCCTAGTTGATGATTTTTAGACATAGTGTCTCCACTCCCTAGTCTCTTTTCCAACATAGGGTCTCCACTCCCTAGTTGATGTTTTTAGACATAGGGTCTCCATTCCCTAGTCTGCTTTTCCAACATAGGGTATCCACTCCCTAGTTGATGTTTTTAGACATAGGGTCTCCACTCCCTAGTTGATGTTTTTAAACATAGGGTCTTCACTTCCTAGTCGCTTTTCCAACATAGGGTCTCCACTCCCTAGTTGAAGTTATTTTGGACATAAGGTCTCCACTCCCTAGTCGCTTTTCCAACATAGGATCTCCACTCCCTAGTTGATGATTTTTAGACATAGGGTCTCCACTCCCTAGTCGCTTTTCCAACATAGGGTCTCAACTCCCTAGTTGATTTTATTTTTAGACATAGAGTCTCCACTCCCTAGTCGCCTTTTCCAACATAGGGTTTTCACTCCCTAGTTGATTTTATTTTTAGACATAGGGTATCCACTCCCTAGTCGCCTTTTCCAACATAGGGTCTCCACTCCCTATTTGTTTTTATTTTAGACATAGGGTCTCCACTCCCTAGTCGCTTTTCCAACATAAGGTATCCACTCCCTAGTTGATTGATATTTTAGACATAGGGTCTCCACTCCCTAGTTTCTTTTCTAACATAGGGTCTCCACTCCCTAGTTGATTATTTTCCAACATAGGGTATCCACTCCCTAGTTGATGATATTTTAGACATAGGGTCTCCACTCCCTAGTCTCTTTTCAAACATAGGGTCTCCACAACCCTAGTTGATGATTTTCCAACATAGGGTCCCCACTCCCTAGTTGATGATTTTTAGACATAGGGTCTCCACTCCCTAGTTTCTTTTCCGACATAAGGTCTCCACTCCCTAGTTGATATTTTTAGACATAGGGTCTCCACTCCCTAGTCGCTTTTGCAACATAGGGTCTCCACTCCCTAGTTGATGTTATTGTAGACATAGGGTCTCCACTCCCTAGTCGCCTTTTCCAACATAGGGTCTCCACTCCCTAGTTGATTTTATTTTCGACATAGGGTCTCCACTACCTAGTCGCTTTTTTCAACATAGGGTCTCCACTCCCTAGTTGATTTGATCTTAAATGCAGGGTACACCATTCCCCGATATCTTTGCCAATATAGGGTATCCCATTCCCTGGCCACATTTTTCCAACATAAGGTACACTAATCCTTAGTTGAGACATCCTTTTGACAATAAAAGAACACAATCCCAAAAAAAAAAATTATATTTTCAGGGTACACCACTCCCGACCTTTTATTGCTTTAAATAAAGAAGTAGTTTAGAATTTTCTTACAATAACTCACAAAATTTTTCTAGTGCAAACTGGGATAGAAAAATTTTGTTCGATTGTTTGTTTTGGTGTCTGAGTAGGTTTTACCTCGAGGCACAAGATTCGAGATGACCAAAAAAAGAAGTCTCAATTCAGAATAAAAGAAAAGAAAAAAAAAGTGAATCCAAAATGCAAAAGCAATTGAAAAGATATGGAATGCTAAGACACGACTGAAGCCACGAGCATTGGAGTTCCGTTTTGATTAGAAGAAGCTATAGAACAATGAACTAGAACCTACAGCTAGCGAGCATCAAGGTTTAGATCAGAGTCTGCATGAAGAACCAGTCAAGACTCAAGATCAAATTTCTGAAGACTCATAGATAGGAATCTTGTAACTCATAATTGATATGCTTGTTTAGTTTTTTTTTTTTTATTTTGATATAATAGCAGGACCGCGGACCGGAGCCTCGACGGAACCTCACTCGACTCCTCAACTCATCATTCTACCATTCTCCTTGAACTACACGCGACCTGATTCCCCTATAACCCGGGATATGTAGGCTGTCTAAAACAAGGACTCGGTTGCACCCTATCTTTTATTTCTTTTCCTTTTGAATAATGGTTTGGTAAAAAATTAGTCACGTGGCTCACCTAGTCTTTGCCTGAAATCTCTTCATGTTTTCAAGCAAAGAGGTGCAGCTGTGAGCACCTAATTTTTGACTATATTTGAATTTTTATCACCTTCTACTATATAAATATTTACAGAATTTAATACATATATTTTTTAGCTTTGTTACACTTATATATATATATATATATATATATATATATATATATATATATATATGAGAGAGAGAGAGAGAGAGAGAGAGAGAGAGAGAAATTATTAATAATTTAAAAGGTCAATTATTACTATTAGTATTATTTTTATCTTTATTTTTAAATAAAATGAATTAAAAACCGAAATTAAATAAAAATTAATTATTATTATTATTTTTTATTTATTTTTTAAAACAAATTTCGGATGGGAATTAAAAAATAGGAAAAGTAAAATATAAAATTGAAAAGTAAAAGTAAAAGAAGGTAGAAATTGTTTTATAAAAAAAGTAAAAGAAAGTGAAAAATTAAAAAAACCACCAGCCCTTGACCACTTTTGAGCCATCATTAACCCTCCCCCCTCCCCCCCCCCCCCTCCCAAAAAAAAAAGCTCCAAAAATAGCCTCTAAATCGTCAGTTTTGCAAGGTCGATTGAGGTTGCAAGTTGAGATTTGCCGCTCGAGTTTTTCGTGGTCCGAAGGGTACAGTTGAGAGCTATCCGATCATTGAGTGGTTGTAATTTAAATCCACAATCATCAATACAAAGGTTCACTTCTCTTTCTATTTTTTTTCTCATTAATGTTTTGGGTCACTCTGTTTTAATTTAACTTTGAGTATGATATGATCGAGTTCGCATCTGAGTGTGCTAAGATTAATTTGTTCTCATGTTGAGTATTTGTTAAGATTAATTTATTGTCCTTTTTAGTAGTTCATATGGTTAATTTTATTGATGAATATGTATTAATTCGTTACTTTTCTTGTTTATTCAATGAAGTAATGGCTTTCCATTTTAGCATGCTTTAGTTTCATTTTGATCTCCTATCTTAGTGACTAAATTGATCCTGCCTGTATCTATCTTTTCCTGCCATAAATTTAGTCTAATTTCAAATATTAGTTAGCAGTAAAATTATAAGAGATTAGGTTGGGCCATGATTGGTGTAAGACTTTAATTGAACTTCCCTAGCGTATTTATGGGCTAATTGTTGCACATGACCAAAACAAATAAATATTCACAAGCTAGCCAACTTTTTCCATAATTAATTTACTTCATTTTCTTCATAACAATATACATACCTCATGACCTTACAATAATGTCAAAATTAGTAATTGAATAATATTCGAACACCGTAGCTTGATTTAGGCACGATTAATAATAAATCATCGTGACTATGGGTACAGTTCCTGTGGCATAGTCATGATACGTAAACCTCAATTCAAATGCGCGTTTCACGCGACTTGATCATAACTTTAAATAATAATAAAAATAAATATGTTGTAAATTGCGGGTGCGTTTCACGTGGCGCGGTTCGCAATGTGTACCAAAACGACAAGTGTGCGACATCGCGACTTGTTCAAATAAATTCCATAAATATTAAAAAATGGTAAAAGACAAAAATACACAATAGGTTTAAAACATGTAATAAATCAGATAATTACGCCAAGTATTAATTGTTAAGCGACCGTGCTAAAACTACGGAACTCGGGAGCGCCTCACACCTTCTCCCAGGTTAACGGAATTTTTTACCCGGTCTTCTGTGTTCGCAGACCAAAAATAAGAGTCAAATTTCCTCGATTTGGGATTATAAAATAAATCGGTGACTTGGGACACCATAAATTATTCCAAGTGGAGACTCTAAATAAGTAAATAATCCCATTTCGAATAATGTCACTTAAATTGGAAAAATACCCTATCCCCTATCCCCTCAGGAAAAAGGAGGTGTGAAAATAGTAACCCTACAATTGAGGACATTTGAATTCAGGGCTGGATTTTCCGAGTCGTAGTTACTGGAGCATCAAGGCACATACTCTAGACAACGACCTGAAAGAGTGGCAAAAGTCTAATATGAACATAGCATATTTAGGGAAAAGCCCCAAATTTGTATCTTCAAGTTCTAATAGCATCCCAAACCCTGTTTCAGGAGAACCCATGACAATTCCTAATAAAAATTGCTTACAAAAATAAGTGAACATCAAGAAAGAAAGGAAAAAGAATGTACCTTTAAGAAAAGAACTACCTCTTTCACCATTGAAATTTATACACCGAAAAGTTTGATATTCGTCACTCCTTTTCCTTAAGCTTACTTTGAACCCTTCTTTGTTCTCTCTCTTCATCTTCTCATCAAATATGAAAGCCATACGCAGGATTTGTGAAAATCGAGATGGGATCAAGAGGGGGACGCTGTCATCTTGCGCTCTTCGGTAATATTTGTGAAGACCGACGATATAATGATATCGATGTTCATGTGGAAAACAGACATATAAACAACCATTTCGGAAAAAGGCGTATAAAAAATACTTTGTAACCGAATATATATGTGAAGAGAAGTTCGGAATTCGGAGAGAAGAAAATGAGGAAAAAAATGACAAAAAATGGAAAAATCAGATAAATGCAATTCCTAGTCCGTAAGAGTGCCACCTCACCGGGCTTAGGGCTCTCTATTTATATATATATATATATATATATATATATATATATATATATATAAGCAATTAAGCATAGTTAACTATATATATAGATTAGCCAAAGTTAACTATATAAGCAATTAAGCATAGTTAAAAAGTTAGCCACTAGCCACTTATTAGCATAATATCTTACATATTATAATAAATTTCCTTCACTAGCTTAATGTTTAATCCAATATGTATAAATAAAAAAAATTAGTTCTCTGGTTTCACAATTAATAAGTATATAAAATATTTCAGATTATTACAATATCCGCTGGTTATTTTTAATTTAAGCGGTTGACTGAGCGACTATTTAGGTTAATTCTTTCAAGAATAATTGGTTTGAAAATATTTTCGTGCCGTTAATGTACACAAATTGCTTTTGCTATTCTTATTTTTGTTTTGTTTTTCTATAAGGAGGAATATCCAGAAACCAGGAGGGAAAAAAAAGAATGAGGTTTTCAAGTTTTAGAAGTTGTAAAAATATATCTAATCTTTAACATTATTCGATGACGAAACCAATATACGATAATCAAGTAAACCAATATTATTTTTATGCATGTATGGCTGCTACTTGCGTATACAAAATTTGTGAAAGCAACTTTAGTTTTATTACATAGTTTTACAATTATGGTAAGGGGACAGCAATTAAGTGTTATTATACATTGGCGGAATCATAATTTAAAATTTATTAGTCCGCTATTTTAGTTTTTTAAGTTACTAGAATTATAATATAATTAATAATTTGTACATGTTTAATGAATTTTTTGATAAGACCGAACTAAAACTAACCGAATCCGTAAACATATACTCTAGCTCCGCCAC
The DNA here is from genome assembly GCF_000390325.3 of Nicotiana tomentosiformis. Taxonomy (NCBI): domain Eukaryota; kingdom Viridiplantae; phylum Streptophyta; class Magnoliopsida; order Solanales; family Solanaceae; genus Nicotiana; species Nicotiana tomentosiformis. The sequence goes on along the minus strand of NC_090819.1, from coordinate 5,523,384 downwards.
TATTATTACATATTTTTAAATTTTTTGTTCGCCTTTCTTCTATGATTCTGTCCATCTTGGAATGCTCCAGAAATACTTAAGACCATTCTATTTTTATATAACTTTAAAAAATTTAAATTTTACTAAACTATTTACACTATGATTAATTGATTATGATGTGATGTTTGTTCCCTTTTTCAACCACAACTTTAATCTTTTAGTCCATTTTCACTAGCAAATTGAATTCATATTCGGTTAAATGCCGTCAAACAAAATAAAACAGTTAAAATATCTTCTTTAATTAAATAAAGGCAAGCATAATATTACCGACATAGTTGATTAACCAGCTGCATTATAATGATTAATGAAGATGAAGAATTAATGTACCCGAAATTCGTTTATTAAAATTAAGTTGACTACTAATTGAAGGCACTAGAATTCAACTTTAAAATGAAAAAGGACGTTAATTCTCAAGACCAACTAATTCTCGTTTTAGTTGACAAGGAAAAAAAGAATCAAGAAGCATGAAAAGAAGTCTTTTTTAGACTTTTTGACCAATTCTAGTTCTTATCACTATAGTATAATGATATTTCCTCTCTTTTATTTTATATTACGTTTATTCTTGTTTGATTCATTTTAATTTTTTTCGTTATTGATATGTTCATAAAGAATGAGATGCCATGAATTTCCTCGCACCCTAAAAAGGAGAAAGAATTTTTTTTTACATGTTTCAATTACTGATAATTACTTGTAACTACCTTCGGTAAGAATTACACGTCTCTTTCAAGAGACTTTTGTGGCCTAACATATTATGGTAATTAATTTGATTAACTTGTCTCCCAAGTAATTACCTTATCAGATAAGATTTTATTGTTATTGTAACGACCCGGTCGGTCGTTTTGAGCTTATTAGCCCCGATCCCCTATTTACTGCATTCTCCGTATCTAATTCTACTTATGTGACTTACCGAGAGGTCTTGTTTTAGGTTTCAGAGTATTTTTGGACACTTAGTCCCTATAACGGAAGATTAAGTCTTAGGATTTTGACTGTAGTCGGAATGGTATGAAGATGACTCCGGAATGGAGTTTCGTCGGTACCGTTAGCTCCGTTGGGTGAATTTGGACATAAGAGCATGTCCGGACTGTGAATTTAAGATTTGTAGCTGATTTAAGCTTGAAATGGCGAAAGTTGAATTTTTGAAAGTTTGACCGGGGGTTGACTTTTTAATATCGGGGTCGGATTCTGATTCCGGAAGTTGGAGTAGGTCCGTAATGTTGAATATGACTTGTGTGCAAAATTTGACGTTAATCGGGCGTGGTTTGGTATAATTCAGCATCGTTTGTAGAATTCGGAAGTTTAGAAGTTATATAGGCTTGAATCCGGGTATAATCGGTGTTTTGTTGTTGTTTTGAGTGATTCGAAGGTTCGACTAAGTTCGTATTGGTTATATGACTTGTTTGGCATGTTTGGCTAAGGTTACGGGGGCCTCGGGTAGATTTCGGGTCGTTAACGGACTTGATTTTTCAGTTGATGAAGCAGCTGAAGAGTTGCTTCTAATAGTGTAACCACACCTGCGGAGTGGGCACCGCAGGTGCGAGCATGCAAAAGCGTGGCATGAATCGCAGATGCGGGCAAGGACATGAAGGGCAGGGGTCGCAGGTGCGAAGAAATTTCCGCACCTGCGGTAGCGCAGATGCGGACAAGTGGACGCAGGTGCGGGGGCAGCTAGGATAGAGTGACTCCGCAGAAGCGAGGCTAGGGCCGCATATGCGTGTTCGCAGGTGCGGAACCTGGAGAGTAGGTGCGGGCCCTGGAGGTGGAAGTGACTTCCGCAGAAGCGACATTTTCACCGCAGATGCGGCGTCGTATGTGCGGCAATAGGTCCGCAGGTGCGAAAAGTCTGGGCAGAAGGTTTAAAAGTAAGGGTTCGCGATTTTAGTCTTATTTCAATATTTTGGACTCGGACTTAGGCGATTTTGGAGAAGATTTTCGAGGTGCTTATTAAAGTAAGCTTCTTGTACTTGTTTTGGATCATAAAACTTGTGTAATGATCCAACCGGTCATTTTAACTTTTAAAACCCCGTTCCCTAAAATAAAACTTTCTGTAGGTGCTTGTAATGATTTATGACTTGCGGGGATGGTTGGTTCGGGATTTGGAAGTGTTTGAGGTGAAACCGGAACACTTGGTTCCTTAAGTTGGCCTTAAAGTGCTAAGTTTGACTTCGGTCAATATTTTGAGAAAATAACCCCGGAATAAAATTTTAATAATTCCAACAGCTCCGTATGGTGATTTTGGACTTAGGAGCGTGATCGGAATTTTATTTGGAAGTCCGTAGTGAAATTAGGCTTGAAATGGCTAAAATAGGAATTTAAAGTTTGAAAGTTTGACCGGGGAATTGACTTTTTGATACCGGAGTCGGAATCCAGTTTCAAAAATTTTTATAGCTCCATTATGTAATTTATGACTTGTGTGTAAAATTTGAGGTCAATCGGAGTTGATTTGATAGGTTCTGACATCGAATGTAGAAGTTGAAAGTTCTAAGTTTCATCAAGCTTGAATTGGAGCATGATTCGTGATTTTAGCATTGTTTGATGTGATTTGAGGTTTCAAATAAGTTTGTATGATGTTTTAGGACTTGTTGGTGTTTTGGGTTAAGGTCCCGAGGGCCTCAGGTGAGTTTCAGATGGTTAATGGATCAAAAGTAGGACTTAGCTGCTGCAAAAGCTGCTGCAATTTTTCTGTTGGAAATGCTGTCAAAATCGGGCTGCCTGTCAAAATCAAACTGCCTGACAAAAATTGAACCCCTGTCAAGATCGACCTCCCGAGATCGAGCTCCCAAGAACGAGCTCCCAAGATCCCGAGATCAAGCTCCCAAGAACGATCTCCCAAGAACGAGGTCCCGAGATCGAGCTCCCAAGAACGAGCTCCCGAGATCGAGCTTCCGAGATCGAGCTCCCAAGAACGAGCTCCCGAGATCGAGCTCCTGAGATCGAGCTCTCAAGATCGAGCTCCCAAGAACGAGATCCCGAGATCGAGCTCCCGAGATCGAGCTCCCAAGAACGAGCTCCCATGAACGAGCTCCCGAGATCGAGCTCCCAAGAACGAGCTCCCAAGAACGAGCTCCCGAGATCGAGCTCCCAAGAACGAGCTCCCGAGATCGAGCTCCCGAGATCAATCTCCCGAGATCGAGCTCCCAAGATCGAGCTCCCGAGATCGAACTCCCGAGAACGAGCTCCCAAGATCGAGCTCCCAAGATCGAACTCTCAAGATTGAATTGGACAGATCGAGCTCCCAAGATCGAACTGGGCAGATCTGTAAGTTATAAAAACAGAGGCATTCAACCCATTTGCCATTTTTGACAAACTTGAGCTTGAACAGAGGCGACTTTTGATAGATTTTCAAGGAAAGACATTTGGGGTAAGTGATTCTAACTCAGATTTAATCAATATACACGAATATATCATTGTTTTCACAATTTAATTAGTGTTTTGAGATTGAAATTTGGAAAAGTTTAGAAATCTCATAGAAACCAAATTTTGAGATTTCGGTATTGATTCGGAGTCGGATTTGAGTGAAATTGGTATGGTTGGACTCGTAATTGAATGGGTTATCGGATTTCATAACTTTCGTCGGATTCCGAGATGTGGGCCCCGCGAGCGAATTTTTAATTAATTTCGGATCTTTTCTTTAAAATGTAGTATTTTCTTATAGAATTGATTCCTATAATATTTAGTGATTGTATCGAATAATTTTGGCTAGATTCGAGCCAGACGAAGTTGGATAATCGTGGAAAAGGCCTTATAGTGGATTAAATTGGAGCAAGACGAGGTAAGTCTCTTGTCTAATCTTGTGAGGGGAAAATTACCTCATAGGTGATTAAGATTAAATAATTGTTGCTAATTGTGGGGGCTACGTACGCACGAGGTGACGAGAGTCCGTGCGTAGCTACTATTAATGCTAAAGTCCGGGTAGTTTAGGACTCAAAGCATGTATTACTTGTGTAAATTATATTCTTTGATTAATTAATATTAATTGATATATATGAATATATTGTGAATTGTTTGATAAAGATATTAAAGGATGAAAATCTCATAGGCTTGATTTTCTATTTAAATCAATTAATTGATAAAAGAAATTTTTCTCCTTCCAAATTTATCTTATAATAAACATACTGTCCTTCCGGAGGCACATAAGAAAATGTCCTCCTTTCTTGTGGAGCGGGCCGAACGCCTCGGCAGGATAGATGCATCTATGGATTGCGCCGCACGTCCCTCGGCAGTGTACACGACACTCTGGATCGGGCCGCACGTCCTCGGCAGAAATCGTGCTTAATAATAATAATAATTACACGATACTTGGACAGTTCATTACAGCTTGTAAAGCTATTTGATAAACTGGAATTTTTATTGAAATTGAAGGATTTACTTAATAGATTAAAAATTATTTGAATTGAAGGAATTTAATTATTATACTGAGAATTATTGGAATTGAAGGAATTTAATTACTTCTACTGGTTCAATAAATTATTGTTAATTATGTGAATCATCGTTGATATAAATATTTCTATTTTCATGATTATTTAATATTATTGACCCATAGTGAGTGTCATAGTCGGCCATCTCGTCTCTACCTCTTCGAGATTAGGCTTGATACTTACTGGGTACACGTTATTTTCGTACTCATACTGCACTTGCTGCACATTTTATTGTGCAGGTACATATATGTATAGCGGCCTTGTGGGCGCAGAGGTGTTATAAAAATTGTGGGGACATAGGTGAACTGCATTCTATATTACGATCCGCAGCTAACAGAATCTCCTTCACAGTTATTATATTTTCCTGTCTAATTTGTATTCTGGACAGATGCTGTATTTTATTTTAATTCCCTAGTAAATGCTCATGCACTTGTGACACCGGATTTTGGGAATGGTTGTGAATTGTTTTGAAATTTAGCTGCAAAAGTATTTATCATTTACTCAATGAGTTTTATCTCTACAATTTTATTAAATAAATTTTTATTTCAAAAATACTAAAATGGGTAATTAAGTTAATTGATTATGGTTGGCTTGCCTGACAGTGGTGTCCGGCGCCATCACGACCTTTTGGATTTTGGGTCGTGACAACATGGTATCAGAGCACTAGGTTCACTTAGGTCTCACGAGTCATGAGCAAGTCTAGTAGAGTCTTGCGGATCGGTACAGAGACGTTTGTGCTTATCTTCGAGAGGCTATAGGGCTGCTAGGAATACTTCCCTTTTTATTCTTCATCGTGTGATTCAATTTCTTTGAGGCTTATGCCTACATTTCCTTCCTATTCAATCTTATGCGACGTGAAGCACTTGTTATACATTGACGATCGAGGAAAATTTTAATGGTACTACAGATGTAGTACAAGATACTTCTCCTTGTGTAATTAATTGGGCTATTGTCATTGCCTTGCGAAAGGCCGCTCTGTCATTTCAAATTAAATATCAGTACTACCTAAGGTTTGAGATTTGGCATTGATTGTTATGACGATTCGTGTGTTGTTATCGCACAGTGTTTATGAAATAGAAAAATGCATGTCTATGTGTCAGGGCAGTAAACGACTTGAAAGAAGGTTTTCTCAGTACATGATTCAGAGGTTCCATGTTTTAATTCCAGCGGAGAAAAGGCAACCGGACTATGAATGTTCATGTTGGGGGTTGATGGAGTAACGAAGCTTGATATTTTCGAGTGTGGTAGAGTTCTTAATTTTGATGTGGTGTCATCGCCTTGTAAAATGCGTTAAGGTTCGCCAGTATTATGGTTTTCTTCAACTCGCCTTCACGACGGGGTGTTAGGAATTGGTATAGGGGAAGCAGTCGTTAGAGATCGCGGTGCGCAGTAATTCAGGATTGAAGCAGCATTTCTAGTATTGATGTCTCGAGAAGGATGATCGTCAGAAAGGTTTAAAGCTGGTAACGAGCTATTGGTTCAAATGCTACAGAGACGGATTTTGAGTCAAGGCAACAACTGGGCAGTGAAGGATGAGGAAGGACATGTGGAAGGTGCCTTGCGGTGGTTAGGTTCCGAAAAGGCCAAGTGTAAGAAAACAAAAGCATAGTAGTTGCTTAAAGGAGATGGTTGACCAGAGTGGGAAAGTGGCAAGGTAGCACATGGGTTACGTGGTAGGATGATTACATGTCTTGAGGAACATTATGAGTGATTTGGGATGTAAAATGGACAGTGACTAGGTCTACGGACTTAATTTAGAATATTGGCTGCTATATTGAGGAAGATTGGATAAAACAGGAGGGAGTTGCTTGATATGAAGAAGGATACAACATGACTTTGGATTGGAATGTATTGTCGCACCTTTAGTTGACGTCCATGAGGAGTGAACGGACTGGTGCAACTGGTGAATGAGCTCGGACTCAGGATGATCTACTGATTTCGTAGTAATTGCACCCAGTGCAGCAACGTTGGAATATGTCGGCATGTAATTTTCACAGGTGGGTTATCTCCTGTGAGCAGGTTAGCAGTCGCGTGGTGTTGACGAAGCTTCTGCGAAAAATTCTACTGCCTACCCGGTAAGAGATTTAGTATGTAAATGTGGCTAGTGGTTCAGAGTGTTTATTAAAGGTTAATAAAAGGATTTCGAGGAAATTTGGCGAGTTGCGTGTGCAGGATCATGTCAACGATAAAGAAAGAATCTCGGTGGATTCCAGAATTTTGTAATTGTAGCTTCAAGCTAAGTGGGAGAGCCCCATCGTCTATGATTGGATTGCGTAGTATCAAGTTGTGCGGTTTCTGGTTATCAGTGTATTGGTGGGTCATTGCAACTAAGGAAAGAAAACATCATTGGTAATTTGAGCAAAGGATTTGGGGAATGTGTGCCATATTTGGCCTTATCAATTCATATTCAGGTTTTTGGAAGGCTCAGAGTTTATTCTTCGTGTAGATGTAATGCACAGGAAAATGAGACAGTCAGATGTTTCCTTGATAAAGTGCCCATGTGCTAGCAGGGCCTTGGAATTGATCATGTTTGGGAACAAGTCAGAGCAAGTGACTCTCAATAACGGTCTTAGCGGGTTCAAAAATTTAAAGTGCGGTGTCTAAGGATATCGAGTTCGTAGTATGGTTGAGTATCGAGCTTTTACAGCAGATTATGAAACAGGGCTTGGAGTACTCTGCGTTATCTTTAGGTTGTGGTGTAGCATTTGAGAAACGGAAGAAAATAACTTCAGATTCATAAAAGAAGTATCAGAATGGGTGTAACAGTTGAAGATGAAAAAGTGCGCACAAGGAGGGGTATGCGATGATTTGTGGATTTTGAAACAGCGTGGTCTCGTGAAATAAGGTCACTTGGGATGAGTGCGGATTTGAGTTCATGATGTAATGAATGAAGCTATTATTATTTCTAAGGCAAGTTGAGAATAAATTGAGAAAAAGACTGGTCGGCTAACAACGGTTGAATCGTCATGATGGTGGCAATGATCAGTTCCTTCAGCGCATAGAGTTATGCATGTAATTTGTGGCGCTACGTGCGAGGCTTGGCGGCCGCCGTAATTGATTTTATCTGGAGAAATTCAAGTATTATGGCATGTTATGTGTAGAGGGATCCCGAAAAAGTTATGGTGGCTTAGACCACTACTTGAGGTCGGTATTTTCTACGGATATGGGAATTCAGTTATATGTTGCAATGGTTCTCTTGAAATGAGTTAAGAAGAAGGTTTCTATATGATGAAGTGCTTACTCTATTAGTGGTTCGGGAGTTATGATGGAATTCTTGTACTCCTGCGTATTGGTGTGGTTAAGTGCACTAAGTAGCATGGGATTCGAAAGTTGAGGATTTAAGATTTCGGTTCGGTGTTGACAAGGATGTTATAAACTCGGATGAACAGGAAAGGGATTTAGATTTTTAAAGTAAGATGGTATTGTTTTTGGCATCATCTAAGGTCGATGTCAAGTGCAAGAGACCTTGTGTATTGATTTGTGGATTTTTTTATATGCTTTACAGCATTAGTGTAACCGGTAGCATGGATGTGTAGACTTGTTACCTGGTGCAAAAGGTCGTGGGAGCGTGTCTCACGAAAATATTGTGGAAGAGTGACATGTAGTCACTTGATTGAGTGAAGATTGTAACCAAGTATGAAATCTCCCTGTATCAGAGTGACATGTGTCTCTATATCAGGCTGGATGTGTTCAATTCAGCATAAAAGCTCCCTATGTTGGAGTATTCGGACGTGGGATGTCGTTTTGTCGTCGGTTATTTCATGTAATACTATATTGTGCCGTGTGAGTTATGAAATGGCTTGATAAATTTCTTATGTGATGAGGTTCCGCATAGCGATGGTGTTATGTGAGCAGGATGGCTCTCGAGATTCAGATCATATATCGTACCTTAGTTGTGCTTGAGTTTTGTAGCGTATGGCGCTGTCGGTTCTTCCAGGGATGATATTATGCATTGAGCGTGCTTGTGTCCGTTATTCAGATATTTTGTAGTAATAAGCATTTTAGCTCGGTAAGTATTTTCTTATAGATTCATTTTGTGCGGATCGGGTGGCACGTCGCCACGGGTATGTTGTTTGGATCGGGTTGCACGCAGAAACGATATCATGTGTGGATCGGGTTGCACGTCGCAATAATGTGATGTTGAGTACAGTCTCCTATATTCTATTTTGTGTGTTTGTGTCCCTTTTTCTAAGGAAGGTTCATGACACCTTTTCAGTTGTCTAATTAGTCACGTGGGTTGAGAAATCCTTTACAGAGTTCGTTTTTCTTATGTATCGCAATCGAGTCCGTAGCTTATTAGCTCATCGTGGCATCATATGAGGCTTATTAGTTCGTTTTATCGTGTCTGAGGTGGTTTATTGCCTGAGCAACTTATACTTGGTGAGACGAGATTATTGGATTTTGGATCTGTACGATCAGATTATATGGAGTGTAATAAAGAGCAAATACCATTATTTGGTTATAATGAGGCAATGGTTCTTGTCATAAGGAGAAACTCAATAATTGTTGACTCGACAGTTGATTATGAATTTCTACACATTTCTTCCATCGTGGAAGAATTTCAAGAGTTGTAACATGACTTATATGTATCATGAGGTGTGTTGTGAACATCAGATTCGTGAAATTTGGCTATTGTTATCGAAGGATGTTATTATAGTCATGTGAATGATGCGGTGCATGGTCTAAATTCAAAAAAGGTATGCAATCCTGTATTAGTGCATCGTGTAGTGATTGATACGACATTCATAGGTTGGAGACAGGCATGGTGGACAATTCTTGATGTTAGAATTGTGCTCTAAGGCTTATTTGCTTAAATAAATGAGAGAATTTTAAGATTGGATCGAGTTAATGTGCTCAACTGGGTGTGGTAGCACGGGTAGGTGCACGAGGTGTTAAACAGTAATTTTGGATAACTCCAGAACACTCCTTAGCACGTTCGAGGACGAACGCATATTTAAGTGGGAGAGAATGTAATGACCCAACCGGTCATTTTAACTTTTAGAACCCCGTTCCCTAAAATAAAACTTTCTGTAGGTGCTTGTAATGATTTATGACTTGCGGGGATGGTTGGTTCGGGATTTGGAAGTGTTTGAGGTGAAACCGGAACACTTGGTTCCTTAAGTTGGCCTTAAAGTGCTAAGTTTGACTTCGGTCAACATTTTGAGAAAACAACCCCGGAATAAACTTTTGATGATTCCAACAGCTCCGTATGATGATTTTGAACTTAGGAGCGTGATCGGAATTTTATTTGGAAGTCCGTAGTGAAATTAGGATTGAAATGGCTAAAATAGAAATTTAAAGTTTGAAAGTTTGACCGGGGAGTTGACTTTTTGATACCGGAGTCAGAATCTAGTTCCGAAAATTTTCATAGCTCCATTATGTAATTTATGACTTGAGTGTAAAATTTGAGGTCAATCGGAGTTGATTTGATAGGTTCCGACATTAAGCTTGAATTGGTGCATGATTCGTGATTTTAGCATTGTTTGATGTGATTTGAGGTTTCAAATAAGTTTGTATGATGTTTTAGGACTTGTTGGTGTTTTGGGTTAAGGTCCCGAGGGCCTCGGGTGAGTTTTGGATGGTTAACGGATCAAAAGTAGGACTTAGTTGCTGCAAAAGCTGCTGCAATTTTTCTGCTGGAAATGCTGTCAAAATCGAACCGCCTGACAAAAATCGAACCCCTATCAAGATCGAGCTCCCGAGATCGAGCTCCCAAGAACGAGCTCCCAAGAACGAGCTCCCGAGATCGAGCTCCCAAGAACGATCTCCCAAGAACGAGCTCCCGAGATCGAGCTCCCAAGAACGAGCTCCCGAGATCGAGCTCCCGAGATCAAGCTCCCGAGATCGAGCTCCCGAGATCGAGCTCCCGAGAACGAGCTTCCAAGATCGAGCTCTCGAGAACGAGCTCCCAAGATTGAACTCCCAAGATCGAACTGGACAGATCGAGCTCCCAAGATCGAATTGGGCAGATCTGTAAGTTATAAAAACAGAGGCATTCAGCCCATTTGCCATTTTTGACAAACTTGAGCTTGAACAGAGGCGACTTTTGACAGATTTTCAAGGAAATACATTTGGGGTAAGTGATTTTAACTCAGATTTGATCAATATACACGAATATATCATTGTTTTCACAATTTAATTAGTGTTTTGAGATTGAAATTTAGAAAAGTTTAGAAATCTCATAGAAACCAAATTTTGAGATTTCAGTATCGATTCGGAGTCGGATTTGAGTGAAACTGGTATGGTTGGACTCGTAATTGAATGGGTTGTAGGATTTCATAACTTTCGCCGGATTCCGAGATGTGGGCCCCGCGGGCGAATTTTTAATTAATTTCGGATCTTTTCTTTAAAATGTAGTATTTTCTTATAGAATTGATTCCTATAATATTTAGTGATTGTATCGAATTATTTTGGCTAGATTCGAGCCAGACCGAGTTGGATAATTGTGGAAAAGGCCTTATAGTGGATTAAATTGGAGCAAGACGAGGTAAGTCTCTTGTCTAATCTTTTGAGGGGGAAATTACCTCATAGGTGATTAAGATTAAATAATTATTGCTAATTGTGGGGGCTACGTACGCACGAGGTGACGAGAGTCCGTGCATAGCTACTATTAATGCTAAAGTCCGGGTAGTTTAGGACTCAAAACATGTATTACTTGTGTAAATTATATTCTTTGATTAATTAATATTAATTGATATATATGAATATATTATGAATTGTTTGATAAAGATATTAAAGGATGGAAATATCATAGGCTTGATTTTCTATTTAAATCAATTAATTGTTAAAAAAAATTGTTCTCCTCCCAAATTTATCTTATAATAAACATATTGTCCTTCCGGAGGCACATAAGAAAATGTCCTCCTTTCTTATGGAGCGGGCCGAACACCTCGGCAGGATAGATGCATCTATGGATCGCGCCGCACGTCCCTCGGCAGTGTACACGACACTCTGGATCGGGTCGTACGTCCTCGGCAGAAATCGTGCTTAATAATAATAATAATTACACGATACTTGGACAGTTCATTACAGCTTGTAAAGCTATTTGATAAACTGGAATTTTTATTGAAATTGAAGGATTTACTTAATAGATTAGAAATTATTTGAATTGAAGGAATTTAATTATTATACTGAGAATTATTGGAATTGAAGGAATTTAATTACTTTTACTGGTTCAATAAATTATTGTTAATTATGTGAATCATCGTTGATATAAATATTTCTATTTTCATGATTATTTAATATTATTGACCCATAGTGAGTGTCATAGTCGGCCATCTCGTCTCTACCTCTTCGAGATTAGGCTTGATACTTACTGGATACACATTATTTTCGTACTCATACTGTACTTGCTGCACATTTTATTGTGCAGGTACATATATGTATAGCGGCCTTGTGGGCGCAGAGGTGTTATAAAAATTGTGGGGACATAGGTGAGCTGCATTCTATATTACGATCCACAGCTAACAGAATCTCCTTCACAATTATTATATTTTCCTGTCTAATTTATATTCTGGATAGATGCTGTATTTTATTTTAATTTCCTAGTAAATGCTCATGCACTTGTGACACCGAATTTTAGGAATGGTTGTGAATTGTTTAGAAATTTAGCTGCAAAAGTATTTATCATTTACTCAATGAGTTTTATATTTACAATTTTATTAAAGAAATTTTTATTTCAAAAATACTAAAATGGGTAATTAAGTAAATTGATTATGGTTGGCTTGCCTGACAGTGGTGTCCGGCGCCATCACGACTTTTTGGATTTTGGGTCGTGACAACTTGTTTCCTCACTGATTTTCCCACCTAATTAGTGAAATTTTGAAGTGAAATTTTGGGGTTTAAGGCTTGAGAATTGGAGAGTGGATGACCAAATTGTGTCGTATTTCGATAAATTTGGTATGATTAGACTTGTGAGTGAATGGGCTTTCGGGTCTTGTGACTTTTGTCAGATTTTGAGGCATGGGCCTGGGGGTCGGGTCAAGCCTATTTCGGATTTTGACTTTTAATTTCGTATTTTTCTTATGGAATTGATTCCTTTAGCCTATATTAATTATATCGTACTGCTTGTGGCTAAATTTGGGGCGTTTGGAGACTGATTCGAGGGGAAAAGGCATTTCGGAGTAGGATTTGCTCGGTATGAGGTAAGTAACGCTTTCAAACTTGGTTCTGAGGGTTCGAAACCCCGAACTATATGCTATACGATTGGTATTGAGGTGACGCACATGCCAAGTGACGGGCGTGCGAGCGTGCACCGTGAGAATTGTGGCTTAGTTGATTCCATGGCGCTTTATAGTGACTCTATTTTGTTGATATCCGTGTTTTCATCTTGTAATAAAGTAATTGAGCTGTCAATCATGCTAGATATCATGTTTAGGCTTTATGTCGGTACTGTTGGGACCCCTAGTGGTCGTTTCTTGCTGTCATCTCACTGATTTCATTGATATTATGTACTCAGTCATGTTCATGCATTTCGTATCATATCTCCGTCTTAGTTGTTATTTATTGATACATCATATCATTGTTTCGGGCTAGTTTTCATGATATTGTGACCCCGTGAGTGAGACTAGAGAGATTGATAATTGAGTGAGGCTGAGAGCCTAATTATGAGTGACAGTTGTGGGATCGGGTTGCATGCCGCATCGGTTATACTGATTATATGATAGCGCTTGGGATGTAGGAGCCCCTCCGGAGTATGTACATCCCCCAGTGAGCGCAGATGATATTATTGAGGGATGGATCTTCCCCGAACATGGATCTTGTCCGAAGCACTTGATACCTGGAGATGGATCTTCTCCACAGGGCTGGATTGGCATTCCTCGGTACTGGGTGACTTATAGCCAGTGATGTATATGTTTCAGGATGGATCTTCCCTGGGCCATATACAGTACCGAGTGCTTGAGCATTCGAGAGCATGAGCACATGAGGCTGACAGCATGGTGCATCACATACAGCATGTGCATTGGCATGTAGAGATAGTAGAGTTATATTCTTTACACTGTTCGGATCTGCTTCCCTTTTTTGTTTTGAGTTGCCTATTTAATTTGAAAGCATGCCTACGTTTCTGTTCAGTTATTTCTATTTTATCTGTACCGGTTGAGTTCGTTACTACCTTTCAGTCCAAAGTTTGGACTTGTTACTTACTGAGTTGGATGTACTCACGTTACTCCCTGCACCTCGTGTGCAGATCCAGACATTTTTGGTCACGGCGATAGTTGTTGATTGCGGCTTTAGAGTTCGGAGACTACCAAGGTAGCTGCATGGCGTTTGCAGGCCTTGACTCTCCTTCTTTATCGCTAGTTGTATTTTCAATTTATTTCTCTAGACACTGTAGTGGACTGTATTCTGATATAGACGCTCATGTACTCCGTGACACCCCGGTTTTGGGAAGGATTGTATCATATTTTTGGATATTTCTGTTTTCAAAAAGGATTTCCTAAATTATTAAATTACTTCCGTCTTTATATTCAATGATATTTTGTGTTGAGATGTTGAATTATGGCTTGCCTAGTTCCACGATAGGCGCCATCACGACGGTTAGATTTTGGGTCATGACAAGTTGGTATCAGAGCCTAGGTTACATAGGTCACACGAGTCATGAGCATGTTTAGTAGAGTCTTGTGGATCGGTACGGAGACGTCTGTACTTATTTTTGAGAGACTACCGAATCATTAGGAAACTTCACGTTCTTGAATTCTAGTCGTGCAAATCTTTTGATTCTGGTAACTAAATTTTTGTTGTTCAAATTCTCTCACACATGGTGAGGACCCGTACTATGGGGCAGGATGGATAACCACTAGTACCACCAGTCACGACTGCGAGAGGCCGAGGTCGCGGTAGAGGCTGCGGTAGGGGTCAGAGGTGTAGCTCACACCGCAGCTAGGGCAGCACCTGCAGATCCACCCGTTGCCCTAGTTTAGGAGCAAGCTCCAGTTGTGGATGAGCCTGTGGGACCAGCTCAGGCACCACCTGTGCCTATTGTGATTCCAGGCCTTCGAGAGGCCTTAGCTCAGATTCTGACCATGTGCACCAGTCTTGCTCAGGCGGTCTCTGTTTCGGCCGCAGCAGCCACTTCTCAGGCCGGGGGAGGCACTTAGACTCCCGCCGTCCGCACACCAGAGCAAGTGGTACAGGGACTCCAGACACCGGGGGCACTACCAGCCCAGCCGGTTGCAGCTGCTTAGGACTATGTGGTTCCTGCTATGCCCGAGGATGAGCAGCGTAGATTGGATAGGTTTGGAAGGCTCCGGCCTCCATCTTTCAGTGGTGCAGAGGAAGAGGATGCGCAGGGCTTCTTGGACAGGTGTCAGAGGATACTCCGTACAACTGGTATTCTAGAGACCAGTGAGGTCTCGTTCACTACTTTTCAGTTCTCTGGGGCTTCCTTCAGTTGGTGGGATGCTTATGAGAGGTGTAGGCCAGTCTGCGCAGCACCCCTTACCTGGCAGCAGTTCTCCTTTCTCATTTTGGAGAAGTTTGTGCCTCAGTCCCACAGAGAGGAGTTGCGAAGGCAGTTCGAGCAACTTCGTCAGGGTGATATGTCCGTGACGCAGTATGAGATGAGATATTCAGAGTTGGCCCGTCATGCTATCTGGTTGGTTCCCACAGATAGGGAAAGGATCAGGAGGTTCATAGATGGCCTCATTTTTCAGCTGCGATTGCTTATGACTAGAGAGAGAGAGAGTGTGTCTGGTGCTACATTTGATGAGGTTGTCGATAATGTTCGTCAGATTGAGATGGTTCGCAGCCAGGAGAGGATTGATAGGGAGGCCAAGTGGCCTTGTGGACAGGGTGGATTCAACGGTGTTCCTTCTGGGGGTCAGTTCCACCATGGTAGGGGTCATCCATTCAGACATGCTCAAACGACTCGCCCGGTTCACCGTGGTGCATCATCTGGTCATGGTGCACATAGCTATTGGCAAGGCCAGTCTTCAATTAGTGTACTACCAACTCAGAATTTGTCTCATGCACCATCAGCTCAGGGTTCATCTGTGTCAGGACCTTCTAGCAGTTATTCCGGTACTCAGGGTTCCCTTCAGTCCCCACAGCCATTTGTAGAGAGAGGTTGCTTTAAGTGCGGAGATTTGGGCCATATCAAGAGGCATTATCTCCGCCTTTCGGGAGGTTCATATCAGCAGAGGAGTCGGCCTTCGACTTCGGCACCAGTTACTTCACCACCCGCCCAGCCAGATCGGGGTGGAGCTTAGTCAGCTAGGGGTCGCCCTAGAGGGGGAGGCTGATCAGGTGGCGGTCAGGCCCGTTTCTACGCACTCCCTGCCAGGCCAGATGCCATTTCTTCGGATGTTGTGATTGCAGGTATTGTCTTAGTTTGCCATAGAGATGCCTCTGTATTATTTGACCCTGGTCCCACTTATTCATATGTGTCCTTGCATTTCTCTCATTATCTGGATATGCCCCGTTAGTCTTTAGTTTCACCTGTTCATATGTCTACGCCGGTGGGCAATACTGTCATTGTGGATCATGTATATCGGTCCTGTGTGGTGACTATTGGGAGTCTGAGACTAGAGTAGATCTCTTATTGCTTAGTATGGTCAATTTAGATGTTATCTTGGGTATGGTGAGTCATCAGATGTTTTGTTATATGGCTTTGAGCCAAGTGGGGAGCCTGCTATCTATGATTTGATTGCACAGTTTTGTACGGTATTAGTTTTTGGCCTGAGGCATACTTGTTGATTGGTTATGACTTGCAGAGGTTGATATGGATGACTTGAGTAAGAAAATTTCTTGAATGCGGTTTATATCGCACTTTATGAAAAATCATGAAATGATTAAATTGTTATTTTGAAGGATGTAGTGCGCACGGAGTGTGAATTTGATTGGTGGTGTTAAGGCAGGGTTACCCCTTCGAGTGTTGCTGTGCTAATAAGGCACATGTCTTTCAGCCCGTTTGGGCAGTGCAATTTAGAATCTGAAATTACATTTAATGGTGCCGGGATTTGCGGTAATTCTGTATGATTATGGATTCTGTATTTTAGTATAAGAAAGGTAAGAAGAAGAATTTTAAATTCGCATAAGGTATTTTTAGAGTGAGCGTTACAGTTGAGGTATTTATAGAGGTACTTAAGAAGAGTACAATGGCTTACGGGCCTTATGGTGGTGTGGTGTTATGTTAGGGTGTCTTTAGTAAGCTTTGGGTAAGGATCATGGAGTTATGACAAGGAGAAGTATCAAATTGAGGATAATTCAGAAGAAACTCGAAGTAAATAGGACAACTTGGTAGTAGACTAGACCAGTATGGTGATAGCATGATAGATGTGGTGTGTTGTGCAGGATTAAGATTTACATGTACTAAGTGACAGTTCATTCTTGAAGGTAAGTTAATGAATTCTGGACAGAATGGTCAGTGTTGTATATTTAGATGAATGTTATAGTTGCTCGATAATCCCTGAGAGGGGTGCGCGATTGAAATAGGCATTGTTATTTGATTTACGGATGTTCATTGGTATTGTGGTACTCTCCTGGTTGATCGACTGCTGATATTCAATTTTGCTATGTGGCAAAGAAGAGTTTTAGGAGTATTCCTTGTGGGATGATCGTGTATGAGAGATGTGTTAGATATTCTGGTGGTGGAGTTGGGATCAGATATGGGATTCGTGTGTTATATGGATTTGGAGACTGGGAGTTCTCAAGAGCAGGTTGTTTCCATGGTTGTGGACTATGTATTCTACACCGAGTCGGATTGGTTGGTTCCATACTGGTATTGTTGAGGGATGTGCCATTCGGTTGTTGTTGAGCTTATTCGTATTTTAATATGTTCCGTGAGTTACTCTTCTATGCTACGAGGGGTGGTGATTCGCTGGGTGTATGAATCCATGGTGTAGTTCTATTGGGGGCCTTATAGCAAAAATTGCGCGAGATGGGTATTTGGGTGATGCATGAGTGGTTGCACATTGGTTACGTTCTTTCGGGTTTGTGTAGCATTGTGTCATTTGCATCTCCAGGGTTATGGCAATGCACTTTGAGTACTTGATGTCGGATTGCGCGTGTTTATTGATTTTGATTATGGTGGCTGAGGTATTTCATATGGATCAGTGTTTGGATGGGGTTGCGCATTTCGGCAGAATTATGTTGAGATATGATCATTGTGTTTGATTCATGTGTTATGGTTCTACAGTGTGTGATGGGTTTTTTAGCATTGCATTGGGTGGTACCCGTCGAGCTTACGGGACGATTCTCTTGTTTGAGTCATTTTCGTAAATGAGTACATTTGGAATGTTGCATATTGGTGCACGGGTTGTGGCTTTAGATATTATTGGTGTGGCATGTTAGTAGAGTAGCTTGTATTTGATAAGATGAAGTCATCGGATCTAGGATGGGTGCTATCAGATTTGATTGTGGCATATTTGGGAGGATAATATCGAAAATCGGCTTAGGAATTTGCTATGGCTCTTGTCGAAGGAGAGGGAGCTCCACGACTGTTAGATCTGATGAATGGTTACGAGTCTCTGCATGTTTCTTTCATCATCGGTGGTGTACGAAGGTTTTAGAATGAAGTCTTGTTTGATATGAGGTTTATTGCCGGTACGAGGTTGTTTCGAGCAGCTACAGTGATCAGAAATCATTGCTTCGAGCATTTGAGCTATGTGGTATTTGAAGTTTTTGGTATTTGAGTTATGTTTACGGCTTTTGGTATAGCTTGTTCGGACTTGTACAGTGTGTAGGTTGCGGGATTCTGACCTTATAAGAAATTCCGGATGTTGGAAATTGGATTCTAAGGCTTGTAGGCTAGGTAGAATTAAGGAATTTCAGTTATGTGGTGTTATCAGACCTATATGGGATAAGGTGACGTGGGATCACCCCCGGGTACGTGCGTGGTAAGATGGAATAGTGATTTGGTGGCATGGAAATAACTCTTAGCACGTTCGAGGACGAACGTATGTTTAAGTGGGGGAGGATGTAACGACCTGGTTAGTCTTTTTGAGCGTATTAGCCTCGATCGCCTATTTACTGCATTCCCCGTATCTGTTTCTGCTTATGTGACTTGCCGGGAGGTCTTGTTTTAGGTTTCAAAGTGTTTTGGGACACTTAGTCCCTAAAACGGAAGCTAAAGTCTTAGAATTTTGACTGTAGTCGGAATGGTGTGAAGACGACTCCGGAATGGAGTTTCGTCGATTTTGTTAGCTCCGTTAGGTGATTTTGGACTTAGGAGCGTGTCCGAACTGTGAATTTGAGGTATGTAGCTGATTTAGGAAAGTTGAATTTTCGGAAGTTTGACCGGGGGGGGGAGGGGGAGGGGGACTTTTTGATATCGGGGTTGGATTCCAATTCCAAAAGTTGGAGTAGGTCCGTAATGTTGAATATGATTTGTGTGCAAAATTTGAGGTTAATCGGGCGTGGTTTGGTATGATTCGGCATCGTTGTAGAATTCAGAAGTTTAGAAATTCTATAGGCTTGAATCCGAGTATAATCGGTGTTTTGGTGTTGTTTTGAGTGATTCGAAGGTTCAACTAAGTTCGTATTGAGTTATATGACTTGTTGGCATGTTTGGATGAGATCCCGGGGGCCTCGGGTAGATTTTGGGTGGTTAACGGACTTGATTTTTGAGTTGATGAAGCAGCTGAAGAGTTGCTTATAATGGTGTAACCGCACCTGCGGAGTGGGCACCGCAAGTGCGGGCACGCAGAAGCTTGGCATGAATCGCAGATGCGGGCAAGGCCATGAATGGAAGGGGTCGCAGGTACGAAAAATTTCCCGCACCTACGGTAGCGCAGATGCGGACAAGTGGATGCAGGTGCGGGGGCAACTAGGATAGAGTGACTCCGCAGAAGCGAGGCCAGGGCCGCATATGCGTGTTCGCAGGTGCGGAACCTGGAGCGCATGTGTGGGCCCTGGAGGTGGAAGTGACTTCCACAGAAGCGGCATTTTCACCGCAGATGCGGCATCTCAGGTGCGACAATAGGTCCGCATGTGCAAAAAGTCTGGCCAGAAGGTTTAAAAGCAAGGGTTCGCGATTTTAATCTTATTTCAACATTTTTGACTTGGACTTAGGCGATTTTGGAGAAGATTTTTGAGGTGATTATTTAGGTAAGCTTCTTGTACTCGTTTTGAATCGTAAAACTTGTTTCCCCACCTAATTAGTGAAATTTTGAAGTGAAATTTGGGGGTTTAGGTCTTGAGAATTGGAGGGTGGATTTTGGGGATTTGGATGACCAAATGGTGTCGGATTTTGATAAATTTGGTATGATTAGACTCGTAGGTGAATGGGCTTTCGGGTTTTGTGTCTTTTTCGGATTTCGAGGCGTGGGCCCCGGGGCCGGGTTGAGCCTATTTCGGATTTTGGCTTTTAATTTTGTGTTTTTCTTGTGGAATTGATTCCTTTAGCCTATATTAATTATACCGTACTGCTTGTGGCTAGATTCAGGACATTTGGAAACTGATTCGAGGGGAAAAGGCATTACAGAGTAGGATTTGTTCGGTTTGAGGTAAGTAATGCTTTCAAACTTGGTTCTGAGGGTTCGAAACCCCGAACTATGTGCTATACGACCGGTATTGAGGTGACACACATGCCAAGTGACGGGCGTACGAGCGTGCACCATGAGAATTGTGGCCTGTTTGATTCCATGTCACTGTATAGTGACTCTATTTTGTTGATATCTGTGTTTTCGTCTTGTGATAAAGTAATTGAGCTGTCAATCATGTTTAGGCTTTATGCCGGTACTGTTAGGACCCCTAGTGGTCGTTTCTTGCTGTCATCTCACTGATTTCATTGATATTATGTACTCAGTCATGTTCATGCATTTCATATCATATCTCCATCTCACTTGTTATTTATTGATATATCATGTCATTGTTTCGGGCTAGTTTTCATGATATTGTGACCCCGTGAGTGAGACTGGAGAGATTGATGATTGAGTGAGGCTGAGAGCCTAATTATGAGTGACAGTTGTGGGATCGGGTTGCACGCCGCATCGGTTATACTGATTATATGATAGCGCTTGGGCTGTAGTAGCCCCTCCGGAGTCTCTACACACCTCCAGTGAGCGCAGATGATATTATTGAGGGATGGATCTTCCCCGAACATGGATCTTATCCGAAGTACTTAATACCTGGAGTTGGATCTTCTCCACAGGACTGGATTGGCCTTCTTCGGTACTGGGTGACTTATAGTCAGTGATGTATATGTTTCGGGATGGATCTTCCCTGGGCCGTATGAGCCATATATAGTACCGAGTGGTTGAGCATTCGAGAGTGTGAGCACATGAGGCTGACAGCATGGTGCATCACATACAACATATGCATTGGCATGTAGAGATAACAAAGTTATATTATTTACACTGTTCGGATCTGCTTCACTTTAATGTTTTGATTTGCCTAATTAATTTGAAAGCATGCCTACGTTTCTGTTCAGTTATTTCTATTTTATCTGTACCGGTAAAGTTCGTCACTACCTTTCAGTCCAAAGTTTGGACTTGTTACTTACTGAGTTGGATGTACTCATGTTACTCCCTGCACCTCGTATGCAGATTCAGGCATTTTTGGTCACGACGGCAGTTGCTGATTGCGGCTTTAGAGTTCGGAGATTACCAAGGTAGCTGCACGGCATTTGCAGGCCTTGACTCTCCTTCTTTATCACTAGTTGTATTTTTAGTTTATTTCTCTAGACACTGTAGTGGACTGTATTCTGATATGGACGCCCATGTACTCCGTGACACCCCGATTTTGGGATGGATTGTATCGTATTTTTGGATATTTCTATTTTCAAAAAGGCTTTCCTAAATTATTAAATTGCTTCCATCTTTATATTCAAAGATATTTCTGTGTTGAGATGTTGAGTTGTGGCTTGCCTAGTTCCACGATAGGCGCCATCACGACGGTTAGATTTTGGGTCGTGACAGTTATGCATATCTAGAAATTTCCTTGATGGAAAGAAACTATTAATTATGAGTCTCTAGGGTAACCATATTTTATGAAAGAAGTCCTTAGTGCTAAAGTATTTGCCTAAGAATCCCTAGCCTATCTATAAATACGCCTGTGACTCCATTAGTCTGCATCCAACGATACGCACAAGCTAGAAGTCTCCTAGGTTTTTCTGTCAAGTTTTCCAAGGCGATTCTACAATACTTGAACGACTATGGCTGAAGGTACTTTTCTTGATTAATTTCCGTTGCGTTGGTTCTATGTTTGTATACAAATTTCACCACCTTCATCCTTTTTCACGATGTATGTATTTTAGATTTTATTGGTTACTATTTTAGTAATTGTAAAGAAAATATATGCAGTTTTAATTGACCCAAATGAACATGCGACCTCATACACGTGTGCCATCAAGGGGAATGGCTTAGAAGATAATGAGATCGAATCTGTCTTGCTGAAAAAATTTGGAGAGACCTTGTCAAAAGGAGCTATGATATGGTATCACAACCTACCTCATAACTATATTGAGTCATTTGCTATGCTTGTAGATTCCTTCATAAAAGCATACACCGGGGCTATCAAGGTCGAAACCAGGAAGTCAGACCTTTTCAAAGTGACACAGAGGGATAATGAGATGCTCTCAGAATTCGTGCCCCATTTTCAGATGGAACGGATGGACCTGTCTCCGGTCGCGTATTATTGGGCCATTCAGACCTTCACCCAAGGACTCAATACTCGAAGCTCCTTGACTTCGCAGTAGTTGAAGTAAAATCTAGTAGAATATCCAGCTGTAACTTGGGCCGATGTGCATAACTGATATCAGTAAAAAATTAGAGTCAAATATGATCAGATCGGTACCCCTTCCGGGTATGTTTATCGTATCTGAGCCAGTGACAGACCTAAAAGAGCCATTGATCGTGAACACATGCCAAGTAAAGACCGATATCAGCCGTATATCAGTGATCGTAGGAGTAACGGATCCGGACGAAACCCTATGAGAAATGAAAGGAGAAGCGATTAGAGTCAAAATAACTGGGGACTCATGAGCAAAAACGGTTTTGACAGGCCCATCGGGCCTAAGGAAGCACCAAGGTTATAAGGGTACAACTTCAACGTCGATGTTGTTGCTATCGTAACTGCCATCGGACGCATCAGACACACCAAGTGTCCTCGACCTCTACAGTCTGATCCAGCCCAAAGGGATCCTAACCTAATGTGAAAATATCATGGCACTCACGACCACATAACGGAGGATTGCCGGCAATTAAGAGAGGAAGTAGCTTGGTTATTCAACAACAGAAATCTCCGAGAGTTCTTGAGTGATCGATCCAAGAATTATTTCTGGAATCGAGATCTTAATAAACAAATCGAGCAAGAGGAAGCTCAGCACGTCATTAACATGGTCATCGGCGGGGTCGACGTTCCCTAGGGGCCGATGCTGAAGCACTCCAAAGTATCCATCACAAGGGAAAATCGGACTCGGTATTATGTGCCGGAAGGAACCTTATCTTTAAACGATGAGGACGCTGAAGGGATCAAGCAGCCCCACAATGATGCACTGGTAATATCTGTACTCATAATAAATCTTGAGTTAAGCGTGTGTTGATTGATCGAGGTAGCTCAGCCAACATCATCAAATTGAGGGTCATTGAACAGCTCGGTCTAAAGGATCAGATCGTTCTTGCATTCAGAGAAGCAGGGGGACAAGGTGGTTCCGGTATCCGCACTTACAATGACAAAAGTTCTATGTCGATCGCCAAGCAAGAACTCAAATAACAATTACCTACACTGACCCCGACCCAATCAGAGAAGTAGGGGATGATGAAGACTACAATTACGGGGTTCCCACATTTTTTATAGCCTCCGACGATCCGATGCTACCAAATCAACAATTGAGGAACTAGAGAAAGTCGTACTGATCGAGCACTTGCCCGATAGAAAGATATACCTAGGCACGGGGTTGAGATCCGAGCTCAGGAGAAAACTCATTCAATTCCTTATAGCTAACATATATTGTTTCGCTTGGTCCCATCTTGATATGACAGGGATCTCATCGGAAATAACCACTCACAAGCTAAGCCTGGACCTGAAGTTCCACCCGGTCAAGAAGAAGAGGAGACCCCAGTCCGAGATCAAGCATGTGTTCATCAAGGACGAGGTAGCTAAACTCCTTAAAATACGGTTCATCCGGGAGGTTAAGTACCCGGACTGGTTAGCAAACATAGTAGTAGTCCCAAAAAAGGGAAACAAATTAAGAATGTGTGTAGACAATAAAGACTTGAATAAGGCATGTCCCAAGGACTCTTTCCATTTGCCTAATATCAATCGCATGATTGATGCACCGACCAACCACGAGACCCTCAGTTTTCTCGATGCGTATTCTGGGCCCCGAAGAGTAGGGGTTGTAGAACCAGAGACTCGTGAGGCCGATCTGCCTCAGACTAGGGAGGTCGATGAGGAGATCGGGGTCGAGGCTTCCCGGGATGCGGGTAGTGCCCCGAATGAGGCACTTGCTATGATAGACATCACTGAGTCACCCTCGTTTACCGAGTCTATGTTCAACGAGCCCCAAACTGTGAAGGAACAACCCAACAAGGGGGCCATGGAGCTGACGATCCCCTCCGCTACTTTTTTAATGGCAGGTGGGCCTAACTCGAGCCCGAGACTGGTCAATCGATTCCTTGCCTCGTGTACGGATCCTGGTCGGAAGTGGTCTATTATCATTACCGTTCAGGAATGCCCGGATTATTTTTGCCCCCATAGGGATAGCTAAGTGGCAATTTCGAAGGGAGGCACTCGAGGAAGTTCATGCTCGGGATTTTGATTTATCGGCCGAGATCGAAAGTACTAAGGGTCTTGAGGCCGAGGCCAAGAAGTTGGCGTATCCTAGGACGAATAAGACTCCGAGGGTTCGGGCGGATCTGGGGGCGAAGAAGACCCTGATGGTCTCGATGATAAGGCGGGCTCCGGCGAAGACCAAGTTGTTAAGGTGCCTCGTAGATTTTTCTCTGTTTTTGCACCTTTGTACTTTTTGGTGAGGTTGTTTGGCCTTTGTAAAGATCATATATATATATATATATATACACACACACACACAAGGCTCTTTTTCCCTTTAACAGTTTTTAAGCTTGTTTTTTTCGCTCTTTTCTTTATGATCGTAAAGATATCGAATGCCTTAGCACATAATAATTAAGTCTTGTTCAGAGGTTTGAACAAGCCTTGTTCTCGATATTATATTGCTTAAGACTTGTAGGGGGATTGGTATGATCGGAAGCTTTCCCCAAAGTACTTAGAATATTTTGTATTACAATTTGTCGAGGATAGCCTTTTGAACCGGTTTAGAAACTTTGAAGGCCTTATGTTTTGGTTATGGGTCTTGGACATCTCCAAGCCATTCTAGGACGGACGTAGCCTTTCTAGTTTGGGTGTTTCCCAGTGGGCTTGTTAACCCAAGTTGTTCGGGCATACCCAAGACAACAGTCCCCAAATGGGGATGGTCGTAGCCTTTAATTTTCGGGCACTGCCTAATAAGCTTTATGCCCCCAGACTTCATTATCCCGGGCCGTCCGAACCTGACTTGGGCGGCAGTCCCCGAGTGAGGCGTCCCTTAGGTTCGATGTGTTTAGGGGACCAAATGTAATAAAGAAGAACTTTTTAATGGATAAAACATTTATCCGCAAGGTAGAAACTTCCTTTCATTTATGTGCGTAATATACAAGGTTACACATGTGTACAATATTTGTGTCAAGGCTCGGGCGGTCTAAGTTAGGAACAGTTCATTTGACCATTTGGACCTTACAGTAAGTCCTATTGATCGACCCTAGACTATTCGAGCACAAAGTTTCTTTCCTCGCTAAAATCATTATCGGAGGATGATGCCCCCAGTGTTCGAGGCCGGTCATAGAGAAGCCTCGGATACTGTTGATGTGATCCTTGACACTGGTTCATAACCTGCCTTCGATTCTATGTTAGCACGACCTACTATTGCCTCATTAAAAACCTTGTCGGGAAATCCATTGTGATGACCCAAAATATCATCTTTAAATTTAATAAGTAATTCTATCTTCTATAACCTCAAAAAGCACTATTTATCATTCCACGACTTGCGTGCATAGTCCGTAAAATTTTTCGAAAAGTTTTTATTTGAAAAATGGATTAAAATGTGAAATAGAGCTTTAAAACTCAACTGAGTTGACTTTGGTCAACATTTTGAGCAAACGGATTTGGATCAGTATTTTGACAGTTCCGATAAGTCTGTATAGCGATTTGGGACTTGGATGTATGCCCGGAATCAAATTCCGAGGTCCCTAGCTCGAGATATGGAATTTTGAAGAAAAATTAAAAGTTTGAAAGCTTAATGATATTTAAGAATTTACTGATGTTGGATTTATTGATACCGGGTCCATATTTTGGTTCCAAAGCCCGGTATAGGTCCACTATAATATTTATGACTTGTCTGCCGAATTTGGTGAGAAATGGAGTTGAGTTGACGTGATTCGGATGTCCGGTTGTGAAAATATAAGTTTTAAAGTTTTCTTTAAAACTTCCTTTGATTTGGTGTCCGATTCGTCATTCTAGCTGTTATTTTGGCGATTTGATCGCGCGAACAAGTTCGGATGATGTTTTATGACTTGTGTGCATGTTTGGTTTGGAGCCCCGAGGGCTTGGGTGAGTTTCAGATAGGCCTCGGGATGATTTCGAACTTTAAAATATATCTGGTTTCTGTAAACTTCAGGCTTCTGGTGCGTTTTTCTTCGTGTTCGCGAAGGAACTCTCGCGAACGCGAAGAGCAAATTGGACTAGCATATTTTTGTGCTTCGCGTTCGCGACAGAGGGAACGCGTTCGTGAAGGGTCGAGATGTAAAGCTTCGCGAGAGTTCCTTCGCGAACACGAAGGGTAAAATTGGACAACACAAATATGTGCTTCGCGGACGCGAGGCACTGACCGCGTTCGCGAAGGGTAAAAATTCGAGAAACAAAACTTAAGTTCTAGAAAATGGGTTTCGTCCCATTTTCAACCATTGTCCATTTTTTAGCTCGGGTAAGGCGATTCTTGGGCGATTTTCACGGGAAAACATTGGGGTAAGTGTTCCTTATCCTATATTGATTATATTTCATGATTCCATATTCATTTATATCATGAATCCGTGAAACTTTGGGAGAAAAATTATATTTTTATAAAATCTTCCAAAAATAAAAATTTAAGATTTGAGGGTCCATTTGACATCGGAATTTGATAATTTTTGTATAGTTGGAATCGTCTCGGAATAAGTGTTCGGACTTCGTAAGTTTTTCCGAGATTTTAGATGTGGGCCCCACTGTCGAATTTTAATATGAATTTCGGATTTTTAGCCGGAAAATTAGTAAATTCATATGGAATTAATTCCTAAGATTCATATTGAGTATATCGAATTGTTTGTGAATAGATTTCACGCTTTTGGAGACAAATTCAAAGGGAAAAGCTGCGATCGAGTAATTGATTGAAAATTTACAAAGCGAGGTGAGTGTCGTGGTTAACCTTGACTTGAGGGAATAGAACCCTTAAACTATTTGTTATGTGAAATGCATATGAACGATATATAGGCGAGGTGACGAGTGTCTATACGTCGTCAAATTAATTATTTGCATAATTATTTGAAAAATCATAAATCGTTTTAAATCATGAATTAATTGTTATAATAATTGTTTCTCTCCTATTCTTTGTCAAATATTAATTCTTGAATTCCTGCAATAATTGTTACATGCTATTTGATTTATGTTTCTTAATTGTTATTTGACATTTAGCATACTAAATATTAACTGCCTATTTTCTCCACGATTTTCACAATTAATTGATGATTGCCATTGTTTGCTCATAGATAAATTATAATTATTGTGTGTCTTGATGCTTAATAGTTTCTCATTGGATGTGGTATTTATTAGAGTAATTGTTATTACATTTATGAGTTGTTTAAAGTTATATTGGGGGAATGGGTTACACGCCGCAATGGAAATGGAAATATATATATATATATTGGGTGATCGGATTGCACGTCGCAATAGACTTATTAAAAAGTCCCTATTCTGGGATCGGATTGCACACCGCAACAGACTTATTAAAAAGTCCATATTGGGAAATCGGATTGCACGCCGCAAATGACTTATTTAAAAGTCTAAATAGACTCATTTAAAAGTCTATATATACTTGATTAAAATAAATATATGGGAGGATTGAAAATGAATATGTTGTCTGAGCGGGTTGCACGCTGCAACGGAAATTGATGAAAATAATAATTGGTTATGACTGCTGAATTGGCTTCAACTGTTAAAAATGAGTTACCTAATTTATTTCTATTATTGTTGTTATTAATATTAAATCGTACAGGTTATTGTTCTGAAGTCCCCGTCTACTTTACTTTAGTTGTGTATTTGTTTCCAGATAGTTTTATTTTATTCAAACCTTTATTTTTATTTTTCTAGAAGCTCGTGCACTTGTGACATCAATTCTGGGATGGTATTTAGACACCGTTGTTTTTACTGATTATTCACTATATTTCAGACATTACTTCCGCATTTGTTCCTTTGTTATTAATAAATTTAAAAATTATTTTTAAATGGATAATATTATTCTAATGTCGGCTTGCCTAGCAAGTAAAATGTTAGGTGCCATCACGGTCCCGAAGGTGAGAATTTCGGGTCGTGACAGTTGGTATTAGAGTACTAGGTTACATAAGTCTCACGAGTCACGAGCAAACTTAGTAGAGTCTGAAGGATCGGTACGGAGACGTTTGTACTTATCTCTCAGAGGCTATGAAGTTTAGGAACAATATCCCTTCTTTCTTATTCTGTCGTGCGATTTTATTCTATCATCTATGATTGAACCATTCTACTCGTATTCTCTCGCAGATGGCGAGAACACGTAATACATCTACCTATGGACAAGGACCAGAGCCCTCGGTGGCAATTATGGCCAGGGGTAGAGGTCGAGGTCGAGGTCGTGCTAGAGGTCGAGGCAGAGGCAGAGGTAGTGCTCAGTCTAGGGCTCGAGCAGCATCTCCTGTTGTAGAACCTCAGGTGGATCTTCAGGAGGCGGTTCCAGTTCAGAATGTACCAGTTGGGCCAGTTCAGGTCCTGGAAGGATTCATAGCCACTCCAGCGCTTCAGGACGCTCTAGTCCGTGAGGCTTATGGAGGGCGTGGCCCAGAATGGTACATTTTCAGTGACACCAGTCATCTCACATATTGGGGGAGGAGCACAAACTCCCACTACTCCCGCTCCGGAGCAGATGGCTCCCCAGAATCAGGCTCAAGCAGCCCCGCCAATTGGGGTAGTTCAGCCAGTTTTTGTGGCACAGACCGGTGATAGGCCCACCATGTCTTTTGAGGCCTTATTGAGACTGGATAAGTTTACTAAGCTCTTTCCAGTTCACTTCAGTGGTACACTTCCTGAGGACCCACAGGATTATCTTGACCGCTGCCATGAGGTGCTGCGGAACATGGGTATAGTTGAGACCAATGGGGTTGATTTTGCTGTATTTCAGATGACGGGTTCCGCCAAGAAGTGGTGGAGAGATTATACATTGTCCAGACCAGTTGGATCGTCTGCACTTACCTGGGAGCCGTTCTCTCACCTATTTCTGGAGAAGTTCCTTCCTATCACACTAAGAGAGGATTATCGCAAGCAATTTGAGCGTCTACAGTAGGGCAGTATGACTATTACTCAGTATGAGTCCCGTTTTGTGGATTTGGCTCGTCATGCTCTCCTTTTACTACCTACTGAGGGGGAGAAAGTGAAGAGGTTTATTGAGGGACTCACTCACCCTATCAGGCTTCAGATGGCCAAGGAGACCGAAAGTGATATTTCTTTTCAGGCGGCTGCTAATGTCGCGAGGAGGATCGAGATGGTTCTTGCACAGGAGAGAGGGGAGAGGTCTAATAAGAGGCCTCGTCAGTTCGGTGGTTTCAGTGGTGCCTCATCTGGAGGCAGGGGTAATTTTGGCAAGGGTCATCCTCCCAGACCGTTTAATTCAACACTTCATGCATCTCCAAGTGCTTCAGGGAGTCACGGTCCTATTATGCCTTACTATGGGTAGCCAACATTTAGTGCACATTCATATCCTATCAGTGTACCACCACTCCAGAGCTACTACAACGGTTATCCGGTCCATTCGGGTTAGCTTCAGCTTTAGCAGCCACGGCATCAGGATGGGTGTTATGAGTGTGGTAACATTGGTCACATCAGGACATATTGCCCTAGGTTGGCGAGTAACAGATCTCGGCAGGATTCTCGTGCCATCATACCGGCACCGGTTGCTTTACCGCCTGCTCATCCAGCTAGAGGTAGGGGTTAGGCAGCTAGAGGTAGGGGTCAGGCCATTAGAGGTGGAGGTCAGGCCATTAAAGGTGGAGGTCAGACTGTTAGAGGTAGAGGCCATCCAGTTAGAGGCCATCCCAGAGATGCAGTTTAGAGTGGTGGGGCCCAGCCCCGATTTTATGCTTTTCCAGCTAGGCCTGAGGCCGAATCATCTGATGCTGTGATCACAGGTATTATTCCAGTTTGCCATAGAGATGCTTCAGTTTTATTTGATCCACGATCTACTTATTCCTATGTATCCTCCTATTTTGCTTAATATTTGGTTGTGCCTTGTGATTCTCTGAGTGCTTTTGTGTGTGTATCTACACCGGTGGGAGACTCTGTTATAGTAGACCATGTCTATCATTCGTGTGTGGTTACTATCGGTAGTCTTGAGACTAGTGTGGATCTTCTACTTCTTGATATGGTAGATTTTGATGTCATCTTGGGTATGGATTGGTTGTCACCTTATCATGCTATATTGGATTGTCATGCTAAGACAATGACCCTAGCCATGCCGAGGTTACCTCGGTTAGAGTGGAAAGGAACTTCTAGCAATTCTGCCAGCAGGGTTATTTCTTATATGAAAACTCAGCGTATGGTTGAGAAAGGGTGTCTAGCCTATTTGGCTTATATTCACGATCCCAGTGCAGATATTCCTTCTATGGACTCAGTATCAGTTGTTCGTGAATTTCTTGAAGTTTTTCCTGAGAAATTTTCCGGGGATGCCACCCGACAGGGATATTAACTTCTGTATTGATTTGGCTCCGGGCACTCAGCCCATTTCTATTCCACCCTACTGTATGGCCCCGCCGGAGTTGAAAGAATTGAAGGAGTAGTTACAAGACTTGCTTGATCAGGGATTCATTAGACCCAGTATCTCGCCTTGGGGTTCACCAGTATTATTTGTAAAGAAGAAAGATGGTTCTATACGGATGTGTATAGATTATCGATAGTTGAATAAGGCCACTATCAAAAATAAATATCCGCTGCCAAGAATTGATGACTTATTTGATCAGCTTCAGGGTGCCAAGGTGTTTTCGAAGATCGATTTGAGGTCTAGTTATCATCAGTTGAAGATTAGGGCATCTGATGTCCCTAAAACAGCTTTTTGGACTCGGTATGGGCATTACAAATTCCTAGTGATGTCATTTGGGTTGACAAATACCCCAGCAACATTTATGGATTTGATGAATCGAGTGTTCAAGACCTATTTGGATTCTTTTGTGGTTATATTCATTGATGATATCTTGATTTACTCCAGCAGTCGAGAGGAGCATGAGCAGCATCTTCAGAGTGTGCTTCATACTTTGAAGAATAATCATTTATATGCCAAATTTTCAAAATGTGAGTTTTGGTTAGACTCAGTTGCCTTTTTGGGGCATGTTGTATCCGCAGAAGGCATAAAGGTGGATCCTAAGAAGATTGAGGTTGTTCAGAATTAGCCTAGACCTACTTCAGTTACAGAGATCCGGAGTTTCCTGGGTTTAGCAAGTTACTATCGTCAGTTCGTGGAAGGGTTTTCATCAATAGCAAGCCCATTGACCAGACTGACCTAAAAAGGTATCCCATTGAGATGGTCAGACGAGTGTGAGTTGAGCTTTCAGAAGCTCAAGACCGCTTTGACTACGGCGCCAGCGTTGGTATTACCCACAGGTTCAGGATCGTATACAGTATATTGTGATGCATCTCACATTGGGCTTGGTGCAGTATTAATGCAAGATGGCAGGGTGATTGCATATGCATTGCGGAAATTGAAAGTTCACGAGAAGAATTATCATGTTCATGACTTAGAATTGGCAACCATTGTTCATGCGCTGAAGGTTTAGAGGCATTATCTCTACGGTGTCTCGTGTGAGGTATTTACTGATCAACGTAGCCTTCAGTATCTGTTCAAACAAAAAGATCTTAATTTGAGGTAGAGAAGATGGTTGGAATTGTTGAAAGACTATGATATCACAATTTTGTATAACCCCGGAAAGGCCAATGTGGTGGCCGATGATTTGAGTAGAAAGGTTGTGAGTATCGGCAGTCTTGCGCATATTTCGGTTGGTGAGAGGCCGTTAGTAGCAGATGTTCAGACCTTGGCTAATCAGTTCGTGAGGTTAGATGTTTTAGAACCCAGTCGGGTTCTAGCTTGCACAGTCGCTCGGTCTTCTTTATATGAGCGCATCAGAGAGCGGCAGTATGATGATCCTCATTTACTTGTCCTTAAGGACACGGTGCGGCATGGTGATGCCAAACAGGTTGTTGTAGGGAAAGATGGAGTTCTGCCAATGTAGGGTCGTATTTGTGTGTCTATGTTGACGGGCTTCGTGAATTAATTCTTGAAGAAGCACACAGTTCCAGATATTCTATTCATCCAGGTACCGCTAAAATGTATCAAGATTTGCAGCAACATTACTGGTGGAGGAGAATGAAAAAGTATATAGTTGCATATGTAGCTCGGTGTCTAAATTGTCAGCAAGTTAAGTACGAGCATCAAAGACCTGGTAGTTTGCTTCAGAAGTTAAAAATTCCTGAGTGAAAATGGGAGCATATCACTATGGATTTTGTTGTTGGACTCCCACGGACTCAGAGAAAAGTTGACGCAGTTTGGTTCATTGTGGACAGGTTGACCAAGTCGGCACATTTCATTCCAGTGGCAGTTACCTACTCTTCAGAAAGGTTAGCTGAAATTTACATTCGTGAGATTGTCCGCCTTCACGATGTGCCCGTGTCTATTATTTTAGATCGAGGTACGCAGTTTAGCTTACACTTTTGGAGGGTTGTACAGCGTGAGTTAGGCACGCGATTGAGTTGAGTACAACATTTCATCCATATACAGACGGACAGTCAGAGCGCACTATTCAGATATTGGAAGATATGCTTCACGCTTGTGTTATAGACTTTGGAGGTTCTTGGGATCAGTTCTTGCCACTTGCAGAGTTTACTTATAATAATAGCTACCAGTAGAGCATTCAAATGGCTCCATATGAGGCATTATATAGAAGGCGATGTCATTCGCCAGTTGGCTGGTTTGAACCGGGAAAGGCTCGGTTGTTGGGTACCGATTTGGTACAGGATGCCTTGGATAAGGTCAAGGTTATTCAGGATCGACTTTGCACAGCTCAGTCTAGGCAAAAGAGTTATGCTAACCGTAAAGTTCGTGATATTGCATTCATGGTTGGAGAAAGAATATTGCTTTGGGTTTCACCTATGAAAGGTGTAATAAGATTCGGAAAGAAGGGCAAGTTGAGCCCTAGATATATCGGACCCTTTGAAATTCTTGAAAGGGTGGGTGAAGTAGCCTACAAGTTTGCATTACCACCTAGTTTATCAGTGATTCATCCGGTGTTCCATGTGTCCATGCTCCGGAAATATCATGGTGATCCGTCCCATGTTTTAGATTTTAGCTCAGTCCAATTGGACAAAGATTTGACTTACGAGGAGGATTCGGTGGCTATTCTAGCCCGATAGGTCCAGCAGTTGAGGTCTAAGAGTTATCCTTCAGTTCGAATGCAATGGAGAGGTCAGCCGGTAGAGGCATCTACCTGGGAGTCCGAATCGGACATGCGGAGTAAATATCCACACTTATTTACCAGCTCCTATATGTTTTCTAACTTCGTTCGAGGACGAACGTTTGTTTCAGAGGTGGAGAATGTGATGACCCAAAATGTCATCTTTAAATTTAATAAATAATTCTATATTCTAACACCTTGAAAAGCACTATTTATCATTCCTCAACTTGCGTGCATAGTCCATAAAATTTTCCGGAAAGTTTTTATATGAAAAATGGATTAAAATGTGAAATAGAGCTTTAAAACTCAAGTGATTTGACTTTTGTCAATATTTTAAGCAAACAGACTCGGATAAGTATTTTGACAGTTCTAGTAGGTCCGTATCGCAATTTGGGACTTGGGCGTATGCCCGGAATCGAATTCTGAGGTCCCTAGCCCGAGATATGGAATTTTGATGAAAAATTACAAGTTTGAAAGCTTAATGATTTTTAAGAATTTACTGATATTGGATTTATTGACACCGGGTCCGTATTTTAGTTCCGGAGCCCGGTATAGGTCCACTATAATATTTATGACTTGTCTGTCGAATTTGGTGAGAAACGGAGTTAAGTTGACGTGATTCGGACGTCCGGTTGTAAAAATATAAATTTTTAAGTTTTCTTTAAAAGTTTCTTTGATTTGGTGTATGATTCGTCGTTCTAGGTGTTATTTTGGCGATTTGATCGCGCGAGCAAGTTCGTATGATGTTTTAGAACTTGTGTGCATGTTTGATTTGAAGTCTCGAGGGCTCTGGTGAGTTTCAAATAGGCCTCGAGATGATTTCGAACTTTGAAAAAAATCCGGTTTCTGCAAACTTCAGGCTTCTGGTGTGTTCTTCTTTACGTTCGCGAAGAAACTCTTGCGAACGTGAAGAGAAAATTGGACTGGCACATTTTTGTGCTTCGCGTTCGCGATAGAGGGACCGCGTTCGCAAAGGGTCGAGATGTAAAGCTTCGCGTTCGCGAAGGAGAAATGACCGGAGAGAAATTTGCCTTCGCATTCACAAAGGCCAAGCCAGGCAAGCTTCGCGTTCGCGAGGTAGCCCTCGCGTTCGCGAAGGGTAAAATTGGACAGCTCAAATTGGTGCTTCGCGAACGCGAGGCACTTACCGCGTTCGCGAAGGGTAAAAATTCGAGAAACAGAACTTAAGTTCTGGACCATTGTTCATTTTTTAGCTCGGGTAAGGCGATTCTTGGGCGATTTTTACGGAAAAATATTGGGGTAAGTGTTCCTTATCCTATATTGATTATATTGCATGATTCCATGTTCATTTATATCATGAATCCGTGAAATTTTGGGAGAAAAATTATTTTTTTATAAAAACTTTCAAAAACAAAAATTTAAGATTTGAGGGTCCATTTGACATCGGAATTTGATAATTTTTGTATGGTTGGACTCATCTCGGCATGGGTGTTCGGATTTCGTAAGTTTTTCCAAAATTTTAGACGTGGGCCCCACTGTCGAATTTTAAAATGAATTTTGTTTTTATCCGAAAAATTAGTAAATTCATATGGAATTAATTCCTATGATTCGTATTGAGTATATCGAATTGTTTGTGAATACACTTGACGCTTTTGGAGACAAATTCAAAGGAAAAAGCTGTGGTCGAGTAATTGATTGAAAATTTATAAAGCGAGGTAAGTGTCGTGGTTAACCTTGAATTGAGGGAATAGAACCCTTAATCTATTTGTTATGTGAAATGCATGTGAACGACGTATAGGCGAGGTGACAAGTGTCTATACGTCGTCAAATTAATTATTTGCATAATTATTTAAAAAATCATAAATCGTTTTAAATCATGAATTAATTGTTATAATAATTGTTTATCTCCTATTCTTTGTCAAATATTAATTCTTAAATTCCTGCAACAATTGTTACATGCTATTTGATTTATGTGTCTTAATTGTTATTTGACATTTATCATACTAAATATTAACTGCCTATTTTCTCCACGATTTTCACAATTAATTGATAATTGCCATTGTTTTCTCATAGATAAATTATAATTATTGTGTGTCTTGATGCTTAATAGTTTCTCATTGGACGTGGTATTTATTGAAGTAGTTTTTATTACATTTATGAGTTGTTTAAAGTTATATTGGGGGAACGGGTTGCACGCAGTAACGGAAATGAAAAGGAATATATATATATATATATATATATATATATATATATATATATATATATATATATATATATATATATATATATATATATATATATATATATATATATCGAATTGTTTGTGAATACACTTGACGCTTTTGGAGACAAATTCAAAGGAAAAAGCTGTGGTCGAGTAATTGATTGAAAATTTATAAAGCGAGGTAAGTGTCGTGGTTAACCTTGAATTGAGGGAATAGAACCCTTAATCTATTTGTTATGTGAAATGCATGTGAACGACGTATAGGCGAGGTGACAAGTGTCTATACGTCGTCAAATTAATTATTTGCATAATTATTTAAAAAATCATAAATCGTTTTAAATCATGAATTAATTGTTATAATAATTGTTTATCTCCTATTCTTTGTCAAATATTAATTCTTAA
This sequence comes from Nicotiana tomentosiformis, assembly GCF_000390325.3. NCBI lineage: Eukaryota > Viridiplantae > Streptophyta > Magnoliopsida > Solanales > Solanaceae > Nicotiana > Nicotiana tomentosiformis. The sequence continues at coordinate 5,487,637 of NC_090819.1, read as the reverse complement.
ATTCCTGCAACAATTGTTACATGCTATTTGATTTATGTGTCTTAATTGTTATTTGACATTTATCATACTAAATATTAACTGCCTATTTTCTCCACGATTTTCACAATTAATTGATAATTGCCATTGTTTTCTCATAGATAAATTATAATTATTGTGTGTCTTGATGCTTAATAGTTTCTCATTGGACGTGGTATTTATTGAAGTAGTTTTTATTACATTTATGAGTTGTTTAAAGTTATATTGGGGGAACGGGTTGCACGCAGTAACGGAAATGAAAAGGAATATATATATATATATATATATATATATATATATATATATATATATATATATATATATTGGGTGATCGGATTGCATGTCACAATAGACTTATTAAAAAGTCCATATTGGGGGATCGGATTGCACACTGCAATAGACTTATTAAAAAGTCTATATTTGGGGATCAGATTGCACGCCGCAACAGACTTATTTAAAAGTCTAAACGGACTTATTTAAAAGTCTATATATACTTGATTAAAATAAATATATGGGAGGATTGAAAATAAATATGTTGTGTGAGCGGGTTGCACGCTGCAACGAAAATTGATGGAAATAATATTTGGTTATGACTGTTGAATTGGCTTCAACTGTTAAAAATGAGTTACCTGATTTATTTCTATTATTGTTGTTATTACTATTATTGCGTACAGGTTATTGTAAGTGACCTGCCTTAGCCTCGTCACTACTTCGTCGAGGTTAGGCTCGGCACTTACCAGTACATGGGGTCGGTTGTACTGATACTACACTCTGCACTTCTTGTGCAGATTTCAGAGTTGGTCCTAGCGACGTACTATAGACTTGCTCGGATTTCAACTACCAGAGGGGACTTGAGGTATAACTGCACGGTGTCTGCAGTTCTGAAGTCCCCGTCTACTTTACTTTAGCTGTGTGTTTATTTTCAGACAACTTTATTTTATTCAGACCTTTATTTGTATTATTCTAGAAGCTCGTGCACTTGTGACACCAATTCTGGTATGGTATTTAGACACCATTATTTTTATGGATTATTCACTATATTTCATACCTTACTTCCGCATTTGTTTCTTTGTTATTAATAAATTTAAAAATTGTTTTAAACGTTGGCTTGCCTAGAAAGTGAAATGTTAGACGCCATCACGGTCCCGAAGGTGGGAATTACAGGTCGTGACATCCATTTGGGACAAAATCGATTCGGGGGAAAAATAGTGCAACGCGTGCTTTCTGGCCTAAAAATTGTACCATTCTTTGACGATCACCTGCAAGTGTTAGTCCAAAATATAAATAAACAAAATAAATGAATGGGTTCGTACCTTAGCAGTAGTATCGTTTCAAGTGAGTTATGTTACAGTTGTTCGGTAGTCGCTCATCCTTCATTGCTCCGAGTTTGTACGATCCTTTTTCGGTAATCTCGATGATTTGATACGGACCTTCCAGTTCGGCCCCAGCTTCCCTTCGTTCGGGTTCCAGGTGCTTAGTGTGACCTTCCTTAACACTAAGTCCCCGACATTGAAGTATCGAAGGTTGGCTCTTCAATTGTAATACCTCTCGATCCATTGTGTTTGGGCGGCCAACCAAACGAGGGCGGCTTCGCGCCTTTCATATAATAGTTCCAGGCTCGTATTCATGGCCTTGTCGTTTGACTCTTCAGCCTTATATCGAAACCTGAGACTCGGTTCTCCCACTTTGACCGGTATTAGAGCTTCGGCACCATAAACCAACGAGAATGGGGTGGCCCCGGTACTGGACTTTGAGGTCATACGGTATACCCATAGGATTTCGGGCACGATTTCTTTCCATTTCCCTTTGACGTTGGTCAATCTTTTTTTGAGGTTTTGGAGTATGATTTTGTTCGTGGACATCGCTTGCCTGTTCCCACTGGGGTGATAGGGTGTTGATAGGGTCCTTTTGATCCTATGGTCTTCGAAAAACTTGCTTACTTTGTTGCCGATGAACTGCTTCCCATTGTCCCATATGATCTCAGCCGGCATTCTGAACCGACATATTATATGGTCCCAGATGAAATCAATGACTTCCTTCTCCCTGATTTTCTCAAATGCCTGGGATTCCACCCATTTAGAAAAATAGTCAGTCATAAACAATATAAATTGAGCCTTACGCCCATGGAAGGGGTCCAACGATGTCCATCCCTCATTTCATGAACGGCGAGGGTGATAGTACCAATTGTAGCAGCTCCCCGAGCTGATGAATCATCAGAGCATTCCTTTGACACCCGTAGCATTTTCGTACGAACTCATTCGCGTCCTTTTCCATGTCGATCCAATAGTAGACATCTTTGGTTATTTTCCGGACTAATGAATCGACGCCCGAATGATTTCCGCAGGTGCCTTAGTGGACTTCCCTCAAAACATACTCGGTGTCTCCTGGTACTAGACATATTGCGAGTAGGGCATCGAACGTTCTCCAAAATAGGATACCGTCTTCGGACAAGCTGAATCAGGCCGCCTTCGTATGCAGAGTCCTCGATTCCTTAGGGTCCGAGGGAATTTTTACGGTCTTCAGATACTCTATATATTTGTTTCTCCAGTCCCAAGTTAGGATTGTTGAGTTTTTCTCGGCGTGACCTTCTTCCACTACTGATCTCATGAGTTGTACGACCGCCCCCAAGTTGAACTCATCGTCGTCGACCGATGATCCCAAGTTAGCGAGAGCATCATCTTCACTATTTTGATCCAGAGGTACATATTGTAGAGTCCACTCCTTGAACCGATGTAATGTTACCTACAGTTTATCCAGGTATCTTTGCATTCGCTCCTCTCTGACTTCGAATGTCCCATAAACTTGATTCTCCACAAGGAGGGGGTTTCACTTAGCTTCGATCACCTCTGCCCCCAAGCTTTTGGCCAGTTCAAGACCTGCAATCATGGCCTCATACTCGGCCTCGTTGTTAGTCAATTTTACAGTCCTAATAGATTGTCTAACTACATTGCCTATTGCTGGCTTCAATACAATGCAAAGTCTGGACCCCTTTACGTTCGAGGCGTTGTCCATAAAAAGGGTCCAGATTCCCGAAGAAGTCCCCGAGTTTAACAACAACTCTCTCTCGACCTCTGGTATTAGGGCTGGTGTAAAGTAGGCCACGAAGTATGCCAAAATTTGAGACTTGATGGCGGTATAGGGCTGATATTTGATATCGTACCCACTGATCTCAACGGCCCATTTGGGCAATCGTCCCGAGAGCTCAGGTTTATGCATTATGTTTCTCAATGGGTAAGTGGTTATAACACATATGGGGTGACATTGAAAGTACGGTTTCAGCTTCCTAGAGGCATTTAGCAAAGCGAGCACTAGTTTTTCTAGTTGAGGGTATCTAGTTTCGGCCTCAACTAAAGTCATGCTAACATAATAGATCGAAAATTATGTATCTTCCTCTTCCCGGACCAGGACTCCACTTACTGCTATCTCGGATACTACTAAGTACAGGTATAGTTGTTCTTCTATCTTCGGAGTATGAAGTAGAGGTGGGCTCAAGAAGTTATTATTTTTCTTCAACAGTGAGAAGAACCGGTAACTCTTGTCGGAGGACCTCGAGATGAATCACCCCAGGACGGCTATGCGTCTGATTAACCTTTATACAGCCTTAACGTTGTCCCCAACAGTGATATCTTCGATGGCCTTGATCTTATTGGGATTAATCTCTATTCCCCGGTTGGATACCATGAACTCGAGGAATTTCCCGGACCCTGCCCTGAATGCACATTTCTCTGGGTTTAGCTTCATATTGTATTTCTTCAAAATGCTGAAATTTTCCTGCAAATGTTTCAAATGGTCCTCCGCTTACAGGGACTTAATCAATATATCGTCAATGTAAACCTCCATTGATTTTTCTATTTGTTATTCGAACATCCGATTTACTAGGCATTGATAGGTGGCGCCGATATTTTTTAGTCTGAATGGCATTACATAATTGTAGTAGGTGTCGTACTTAGTGACGAAGGAAGTCCTTTCCTGATCGCCCGAGTCCAGCCTCACTACGGCTCGCGGGCAACAAAAACAAAAGGCTATTCCCCCTCGGACTCGTCCCTCAGCCGATAAAGCAAGTCCGAAGCTGGTGCTCAGGAGCTGGTATTTTCCTTTGACTTGCTCACCAGCCTTCTCCTTGTTTTCTTTTTCTCCGAGCTTGGGGAACTCGGAGCCCTCTTCCTATTCTTCTCTCCGACTTGCCCTGAAGCAGGAGACTCAATGGGAAAGTCCTCTTCCCCAACCGAGGGCCTAATCTCGAAGTTTTTAGGCAAACCTGCAAAGGAAAGTAAACGAGATAAGAACGCGATGTTAGAATAAAAAGATTCACTACGACTTGTTTGGGAAGAAGACCTTACCATGGGTATGGGCCTCCCAATGTCCTTTTGAAAGTTTGTGCCATGAGCGCTCGGAATAAGGCATCTGTGATACGATTCCCTCGACCCACTCCTTGAATCGAGGGATAGCATTCTGGACCCGAGCAAGGGCTACAACATAACAAGCATCGATGAGAAAAGGGAATATAAGTCATAAAATCGACGCTTAAAGGGAATACTTACGTGATGCATTCCACTTTTCGGGGAACGGCCTCTACTCGACAGGAACTAGGTCGGAGGTCCTCACTCGAACAGATCGCCCTTGCCAACCCCGATCCCGGTCCTCATCAATGCTCGAGAACGGGGCTTTGCTGGCCCGGCATACTAACTTTATCAGTCCCCCCAAAAGATTCGGGGGCTGTATAAGTGCAGTAGATGATCAATGGTGAATGAGCACCCATCGGTTTTGTTCAAAACAAATCGGAGGAAGATCACAATCCTCCACAAAGATGGATGAATCTGGCCTAAGCACACGTTGTACCTCTTGCAGAAGTCTAAAATGACCGGATCTACCGGGCCAAATGTAAAAAGATAAGTGTAAACACTTACATATCCCTAGACATGGGTGGTAATGGCCTCTTCAGGGTCAGGGATCACGATATCTTTGTCATCCCAGTTGCAGTCTTTTCGGACCGTGGGGAGGACCTCTTCGGTAATTGAGCAGATGTATCTCAAGGCCTCCTCACACCGACCTTGTACGGAGGAAGGCTTTTCAACCTTGAAATTGTCGTTGACCGAGCATCCCCTGGGGATGAACATTTTCAAGGGGGGTTCTGGTACTAGTTCATCAACGGCCACACTCGGAACGGTCTCTGCGACCTCAGTGGCCAGCCGCGAAGTAGAAGGAGCTTCTTTTTGGGGAACGGTTTTGGAAGTCTTTTCCATTCTTTTAGAAAGTAAAAATGGAGGAAAATCTGAAAAAGATGAAGAAAAGAAGGAAGTTGAAGGATTAGACTTGTTGGCTTGAGAAGAAGATAGGTAAATGTTTTTGCAAATGACCTTAAGTAACGAGGGTAAAAGTGCTAAAGAGTGTTGAAATCCTGAGGGTACGAAGGTAGAAGGTTTGATGTAAAGTGAAGAATGGATAGAAGAGGGGGTATTTATAGGAGTTCAGCGATGTTTCACGTCCAAGGACGGCCGACCGGCAGCTGACATGCATTTAATGCTATTATGACATGACTGACGAGACGTTTAAGATGTTTTGTCATTTCTATTGCGATGGGTCGAAGTAAGAGTCGGGAGCTCATATTGTTTCTCGTCATTTACTCTCCGAGAAATGAGGGGACTATCTGTATGCGGGAAAAACCGGACTCACGGTACACCCCAGTCTCCGATAAAATAAGCCATGCTCGAGATATGATGACAAGGGAACGAGATCGAGGCAAAGGTCTCATCAAGTCAGAATCTGGGGGGACGACACCTGCCCTCGAGAATATCGGGGTCACGATTCAGATTTGGTCTTAGCCTTGAACAACTTCGAAAAAGTCGGGCACAACCAACGGAAGGTCGTAATATTCATGACCAGCCGAATATCACGGCGAAAATCTCGGCACGTATCGATGAAGAACCGATAATCAGTTAATAGGAGGATTTTTACCTTTTATATATTTGTACCTAGAATATGATTTCCCTACTATATAAAGGAAGTATGATAATTCATTAAAGGCATTGTAACACACATACCAAAGTAATATATCGTTATTTTCTCTGTCACTAACTCTTTCTCTTCTTCATTGGTGCTGGTCGTGGTGTGCCCGACTCGAGGGTGACTATTTCACTAAGGCTGGAACTATCCTACTCGTGTGGTTTGAATTTATTTTATCTTTGTTTGTTCAATAGTAACTTAATTTATCGCTTTGTATGGAATTAATCCGCGTATCCTTAAAACTATTTAAAAATTTAATTGTTATCCGATTTTGAGGTTAAACAATAGTGAACCGAAAAATTGCACGGTATGTTTCTCAATGAGATTGTTTTATTAAAATACCCCAGACGATAACACTATGGATAATTAAGTACCGAAAAAGAAGGAAAAAATATATTCTAAGTAACACATTCTGCATAAATATACTCAAGAGTCGACTGTAATTGTGGGTTTGGAATGTGAAAATAGCACGGGCTAGCGAGTTTTCGCATTGATAATTAAAAAATAGCCAGCATTTGTAAAGTCATTAAAAATAGCTACTATTTTGCTTAAACACGAAAAGTTCCAGCATAAATGTAGGATTATGGAGCTCCTGCATATAAACTTCCAGCATAATATGTTGGAACTCCAGCACATGGAAAGTTCCAGCATAATATGCTGGATTATGGAGTTCCTGCATATAAACTTCCAACATATTATGTTGGAACTCCAGGCACACGACAAGTTCCAGCATAATATGCTGGATCATGGAGCTCCTGCATATAAACTTCCCGCATATTATGTTGGAACTCCAGCACATTATGAAATTCCAGCACATTATGCTGAAAGCTTATATGTAAAAATTCGAACCCCAGCAGATTATGCTAGAATATTTTCGCATTTTAAGGGTGTTTTTGTTCAGATTTTATCGTTATATGAAAACGTGGCTAAATTTCGATTATTTATTAAACTGTGGCTATTTTTCAATTACCAGTTGTAAATCTGGCTATTTTTTATTTTTTCCGTTTGGAAATGATAAATGGAACCGGAAAAAAAAAGTGACTGCGTATAGAGTTTTCCGGCTCTAAACACTTGAGTTTGTTCCATTGTATAAAGGATTGGATTTAAGTTATATATACTAGTAGTCTAAATATTTTTTTAAATATCAATAATTTTTAATCTTTGATAACAAGTTAGTTTCACCATTTTTTACTAGGTTATCAATTAATAATAATCATAAAAAATTACCTATAATTACCTTATGCTTGACCTGATTGTATATGTACATGTGTTTTTCACCATAGTGCATACATATTCTTAAACCCTTAACAATTTATCTTATATTCATTTAAAAAGTAATATCGCTTTACATTACCAATACAATTTAACATGCTCTAAAAAGTTGCCTTTGTTATAAATATATTATATTATGGATATTCATTTAGTACTCTGTTGTAAATAAGCTTCCTGAAGAAACTTATCCATATGAGACTCCGCCGTAAATATGTTTATCTATTTAGTACTCCATTGAAAATAAGCCTCCTGAAGAAGTATATCCTTTCGGTACTCCGTTATGGATAAATATTACCCATGGTAGAAGATTATCTATATCTGGCACAACAACTTAGAGTAGCAGCTTACACAGCAGCTTGCAGTAGCAGCTTACACAATAGCTTCCTTTCTTCTATAAATAGAGGAGAATTCAGTTCATTATGTACATAAGTTTGAAGTTTGAATAATATAACAGTTTCTCTCTATACTTGTCTTTACTTTACTGTCTTTATTTTATAACACGTTATTAGTACGAGACTCTGCCATCTCGAGAAAATATATTAAACGTATCAGAGGTACGAACTTTCTTTTTCTAAATAATGTCAAATCTTTCTAAACTTGAGTTTGTAGCCCTGGATATATCGGGCAAAAGCTACATGTCTTGGGTGTTTGATGCCGAAATGCATCTTGATGCGATGGGTCTGGCAGATACCATCAAAGATAAAAATTAGGCATCAAACCAAGACCGTGCCAAAGCAATGATATTCCTACGCCATCACCTTGATGAGGGCCTGAAAATGGAATATCTTACTGTTAAAGATCCAGTCATACTGTGGAATAATTTGAAAGATAGATATGACCACCTAAAGATGGTCGTTCTTCCACAGGCACATTATGATTGGACTCATCTAAGGCTACAAGATTTTAAATCTATCAGTGAGTATAATTCTGCTATGTTCAGAATTATTTCCCAATTGAAACTATGTGGTGACAATATTACTTATCATGATATGTTGGAGAAAACTTTCACCACTTTTCATGCCTCGAATATGCTCCTGCAGTAGCAATATCGAGAGATGGGATTCAAAAAGTATTCTGAACTTATCTCACATCTTCTTGTAGCCGAGCAACATAATGGGCTATTAATGAAAAACCATGAAAGCCGACCTACTGGTTCTTGTCCATTCCCTGAAGTGAATGAGACAAACTTCCACCAAGCTAAGCATGGAAGAGAACGTGGCCTCAGTCGTGGTCATGGCCGTGGTAGGGGAGGAAACTCTAATCATGGTAATAACAATGCACCAAAGAACCCTCCTCACCACCAGCAGTGGAAAAGGAAGGAACAAAAACATGAAGCGGTGCAAGCAGCAAAGCCAGAAAATGCATGTTATAGATGTGGAGGAAAAGGGCACTGGTCACGTACATGTCGTACGCCAAAGCATCTGGTTGAGTTGTATCAAGCCTCCCTGAAGAAGACAGAGAAAAATGCTGAAGCAAATTTTATTTCTGAAGATAATTTAGACTTCATGCATTTGGATTTAGATGATTATTTTTCACTCCCAAAAGGAGAAACAAGTCATGTGATCAGTAGTGAATCTGTAGAAATGTAAATATTTTAATTTTTGTCATTTGTAGTAGATAGTATGGTTATATAATTGTTGTACATAAATAAAAGTTATGCTTTGAAAATGATGTTTACTATCATATTTATTTTGTTTATGTCATTTTGAAGAATATGGGTAATCCTCAAATTATGTTTGGATCAAAGACCAATCATGAAGATATTTGTGTAATTGATAGTGGAACAACTCATGCCATATTCAAGGATCAGAAATACTTTTCTTATTTGCATAAGGAAAACGCAAATGTTTCAACAATTTCTGGTAATATAAGTTTGATTGAAGGCTCCAGAAGAGCCATTATATTTCTGTCTAAGGGAACAAAACTTATTATCGACAATGCATTGTTCTCCTCCAAGTCCCGAAGAAACTTGTTGAGTTTTATAGATATCCGCCGAAATGGGTATCATGTTGAGACAATAGATGAAATGAACGTGGAATATCTTTGTATTACAAAGAATATTTCTAGCGAGAAATGCATTGTAGAAAAGTTACCAACTTTATCTTTTGGCTTATACTATTCAAAGATTAGTACAGTTGAAGCACACTCTATCGTAAACCCGAAGTTTACAGATTCAAATACTTTTGTGCTTTGGCATGGCCGTTTGGGCCATCCTGGATCAATAATGATGAGACGAATTACTGAAAATTCGAGTGGGCATCCATTAAAGAACCTGAAGATTCTTACAAATGATGAATTTTCTTGTGATGCCTGTTATCAAGGAAAAATGATCACTAGACCATCACCAATGAAGGTTGGCATTGAGTCCCCTGCCTTTTTAGAACGTATACATGGGGATATATGTGGACCTATTCACCCACCAAGTGGGTTGTTTAGATATTTTATGGTCCTAATAGATGCATCTTCAAGATGGTCTCGTGTGTGCCTACTATCATCTCACAACCTGGCGTTTGCAAAGTTATTAGCCCAAATAATTCGATTAAGGGCACAATTCCCAGATTATCCTATAAAGGCTATTCGCCTTGATAATGGTGGAGAATTCTTATCTCAAGCTTTTGATCATTACTGTCTATTAGTTGGGATAAAAGTTGAACATCCTGTAGCTTATGTTCATACTCAAAATGGCCTTGCAGAGTCATTTATTAAACGACTGCAATTGATAGCAAGACCACTACTTATGAAAACAAAATTGCCCACTACTGTTTGGGGCCATGCTATCTTGCATGCAGCATCACTTATCCGTCTCAGACCAACACATTATAATAAATATTCTCCGTCACAATTAGTTTTTGGTCATGAACCAAATATTGCCCATCTACGAGTTTTTGGATAAGCTATATATGTGCCAGTTGCACCCCCACAGTGCAGTAAGATGGGCCCCAAAAGAAGGTTAAGAATATATATTGGGTTTGAATCACCCTCTATTATTCGCTATCTTGAACCATTGACAGGAGATTTATTTACTGCTCGATTTGCAAATTGTCAATTTGATGAAACACATTTCCCACAATTAGGGGGAGAGAAAAAGGAAATCAAAAGAGAAATTGTGTGAAAAGTTTCATCATTATCTCACTTTGATCCACGTATCCCTATATGCAATCAGGAGGTCCAGAAGATCATCCATTTACAGAATATAGCAAATCAAATGCCAGACGCATTTACTGATTTGAAAAGGATAACTAAGTCGCATATCCCTGCAGAGAATGTGCCTATCTGAATTGATATCCCAGCAGGACCATCTACTAGCATGAGAGCTAGTGAACCTAAAGTACGCCTGAAGCGTGGTAGACCTTTGGGTTCTAAGGATCGAAATCTTAGAAAAAGAAAATCGACAAATGATCAAAATGATATTATGAAGGGATCTTTTGAGAGACCCAAGATCTGATTAGTTCTGAGATTCCTGAAGAAATCAGTGAACCCGAGACTCAAGTGAGTGAGGAACTTTTAATAAGTTCTACTGGTGATGGGATTAATTTAAATCGATCTGAAATAGTGGTAGATAATATTTTTGCATATAATGTTGCACCTAACATTATGCAAGATAGTGAGAATCTTGAACTCCGATCTGTCGAAGAATGTCGACAAAGATCTGATTGGCCAAAATGGTAAGAGTCAATTCAATCGGAATTGAAGTCACTTGCTAAAAGAGAGGTCTTTGGACCAGTAGTCCAAACACCTGCTGGTATAAAGCCAATTGATCATAAATGGGTTTTTGTGCGAAAAAGGAATGATAAAAATGAAGTTGAAAGATACAAGGCTCGCCATGTTGCACAAGGATTCTCACAACGACCTGGAGTCGATTATGAAGAAACATATTCACCAGTCATGGATGCCATAACATTTCGATATCTCATCAGTTTAGCCTTACATGAAAGGCTTGAAATACATATAATGGATGTGGTTACAATTTATCTGTACGGGTCACTTGATAATGAAATTTACATGAAAATCCCTGAAGGATTTAAAATGCCTGAAGCATATTCAAAATCTCGGGAAATATACTTAATCAGATTACAAAGATCTTTGTAAGGTTTAAAGCAATCTAGGCGCATGTGGTATAATCGCCTCAGTGAATATTTGCTGAAAGAGGGTTACATAAATGATGTTATTTATCCATGTATTTTTATAAAAAAAATATGTTCAGAATTTGTTATACTTGCTGTTTATGTTGATGAAATAAATCTTGTTGGAACTTCAGAAGAGCTCCAAAAGGCAATTGAATATCTTAAGAAAGAATTTGAGACAAAAGATCTTGGAAAGACAAAACTTTGTCTGGGACTGCAAATTGAACATTTAGCAGACGGGATCTTTATCCATCAATCTGCCTATACAGAAAGGGTCTTAAAACGCTTTTATATGGACAAAGCGCACCCACTGAGTACACCAATGGTTGTTCGATCACTTAAAGTAAATAAAGATTTGTTCCGACCTCCAGAAGAGGATGAGGAACTCCTTGGTCCCGAAGTACCCTATCTCAGTGCAATTGGTGCACTAATGTATTTTGCTAATGCTACAAGGCCTGACATAGCATTTTCTATTAATTTATTAGCAAGATATAGTTCTTATCCTACATGGAGACATTGAAACGGGATTAAGCATATATTGCGATATTTAAAGGGAACTCTTGATATGGGTTTGTTTTATGCCAACAAAGATAGTGCAGATCTTGTTGGTTATGCAGATGCAGGTTATTTATCTGATCCTCATAAAGCTAGATCTCAAACCGGATATGTTTTTACATGTGGAGGTACTAACATATCATGGCGCTCCACAAAGCAATCTATTGTTGCTACTTCTTCAAATCATGCTGAAATAATAGCTATTCATGAAGTAAGTAGGGAATGATTATGGTTGAGATCAATAATTCATTTTATTCGAGAAAAATATGGTTTGGAATGTGAGAAAAGACCCACAATTTTATACGAAAACAATGCTGCATGCATAACCCAATTGAAGGGAGGATTTATAAAAGGAGATAGAACGAAATACATTTCACCAAAATTATTCTACACACACGATCTTCAAAAAAATGATGACATTGATGTGCAACAAATCCATTCAAGTGACAATCCGACAGATTTATTCACTAAATCTTTACCAACTTCAACTTTTGAGAAGATGGTATATAAGATTGGAATGCAGAGACTTAAATATTTAAAACAAGGTTTTCATCAGGGGGAGTAAAATACGCGATGTACTCTTTTTTCCTTACTAAAGTTTTTCCCCACAGGATTTTCCTTATAAGGTTTTTAACGAGACAACTAGCAATGCGTATTACTAAATATGTGTACTCTTTTTCATTCACTAGGATTTTTTTCCCACGGGATTTTTCCTAGTAAAGTTTTAATGAGGCACATTATCTTTTAATGAATATCCAAGGGAGAGTGTTATAAATATATTATATTATGGATGTTCATTTAGTACTATGTTGTAAATAAGCTTTCTGAAGAAGCTTATCCATATGAGACTCCGCCGTAAATATGTTTATCTATTTAGTACTCCATTAGAAATAAGCCTCCTGAAGAAGCTTATCCTTTCGGTACTCCGTTATGGATAAATATTACCCATGGTAGAAGATTATCTATATCTGGTACAACAACTTAGAGTAGTAGCTTACACAACAGCTTACAAGCAGCTTACACAGCAGCAACTTACAAGCAGCTTGCAGTAGCAGCTTACACAACAACTTCCTTTCTTTTATAAATAGAAGAGAATTCAGTTTATTATGTACATAAGTTTGAAATTTGAATCATATATCAGTTTCTCTCTATACTTGTCTTTACTTTACTGTCTTTATTTTATAACAGCCTTTTGTTTTTTCCGGTTACTAAATCCACCAATTAATTATAGTGACTTTTCATTTTTTTTTTTATATCTGCTCCTTCGTAGTAGATGCAGCCAAAACCTTTAGAACTTTAACATATAATACTAGCAGTTGATGAATGCAATCCGATAAAATGCAGACCTTTTGGAATTTTTTTTTTTTTTGGGAATATTATTTTTTTTTGGACCTGTTGGAATATTAAGATAACCATTTGACAGTCAATAGTAGTATGCCTGATATTCTAAGTTCAAATTGCAAACCTTTTTGAATCACAGCAATCATGAGAAGATTTCATATTCACATTGTTAAATTACATAATTTAATAAGAAAAGATTTGATAACAAAAAAATTGAGTTAATCTCAAAGTCCTAAAAAAAGGAATGTGGTTTTCAAGTTTTGGAAATAGTAAAAATATGTCAAATCTTTAACATTATTCGATGATGAAACCAAGATAGGATAAATAAGTAAAAAAGGCGGCTCATGTCACGCAAAAATATATCTTATGTATTGTATAGCTGCTGCTTGCGTAAATGTATTTTTTATTACATATTTTTTACAATTATGGTAACGGGAGAGCAATTAAGTGTTATTATAGTGTCACCATCCCAATTTTCCTCCGTAGGATGTCGTGATAAAACCTAATCTCTAAGACTAGGTAAGCCTAACGATTTTTACAGAATAACGGAATACAAAACTGAAACTCAAATTTCAACATATAAAATAAATCAAACCGCGATTCAAAATAGTTACAACTCCCAAAACTCGGTAGAAATAAGTCACATGCTTCTAAGAGAAATACTAAGTGTCTTTAAACATCAGTGTCTAATGAAGATAAGGAAAACAACATAATAAAGATAGAGGGGGATTCCGAGGTCTGCGGACGCTGGCATATGTACCTTGAGGTCTCCGCGTACAGACTAGCTCACTGATACCTGGTCTGTAGAAGGTACATGGATCTGCATAAAAAGATGTGCAAAAGCATAGTATGAGTACACCATAGTGGTACCCAGTAAGTGCCAAGCCTAACCTCGATAAAGTAGTGACGAGGTCAGGTCAGGGCCCTACTGAAAATAATAAAAGACAGGGCGAACAGTTTAACAATATAATAATAACAAAAATGACAATGAAAGTGAATCAAATAAGGAGTATGTCATAATTTAACTGCACAGAGTAAGAGCGAATAATACATCACGGAAGAAAACAAGAATTTACATATTTAGGGAAAAATCAAACAATCAAGACAAGTACACCAATAGGAAAATATCAACAAGGGCAATCCTGAGGTACCGCCTCGTAGTCCCAAATTATAAAAAAATTCATAATATTTCTTTTCCTTATATCACCGCGGGAGCCTTCACATTTAGTTTTAAAGAAATTATTTTTTCCGAAATAGCATCCCAAGTTTTAGCCACCCTTAACACCGCATGGCTTATAGTAGTTCCCCTACTAGCCACGCGTATCAAGCCCACCTTATCTCACCGCATGTGTTTCAAAACCCAAACCTTACACCACCGCATGCGTATCAATATCACAATTCGCACCTCAAGTGCCCAATTATTTCAACTTGCCAAATAAATCAATAATAACATTATTTTCCACAATAAGGAGCTCACGACTCAATCACAATGTATACAAAAATCTCAACAAAATATTCAGGAGTGAATAACTCAACCAAAAATAATATTCCACAAATTTAACACTTTGCCTCAATACCAAATTTTAAATGTCAAATACTTCATATTAATAATAATTCAATTAAGAAATCCAACTTTCAAATAATGAGCACAGAATAAAAGAAACAAAATTTCAACTAAACAGGTAAAGCAATTAGCAGAAAAATATAAGGTAAATTTAAAATATAAAATAAACAAACCAATGATGATGAGTATAATAGGATAAAATAATTTAATTAATATGTGACAGAGATCTATACAATTTAAAACCAGAATTTTCCACATTTAGCTCGTGTACACACTCGTTACCTCGCATACACGACTTTCAATACATCACATTTTTCATAACAATACCAATCCTAAGAAAAATTTTTCCCACACAAGGTTGACAAATCACTTACCTCGACTTGCGTTAATTCAATCTACTAGTAGACCTTTTCCTCGATTATCCAATTCCAAATGACTCGAATCTAGCCAAAACAATTAATTCGATACAATCAATACAAGTTATAGGAATTTATTCCGTATGAAAACACTAATTTTTCTAACAAAAATCTGAAATTCCACTTAACAATCGCCAGCGGGGCCCACTTTCCGAACCAGACAAAAGTTACAAAATATGAATGCCCGTTCAACCACGAGTCCAATTATACTAAAATTACTAAAGTTCGATAACAATTCGGCCCTCAAATCTTCAAATTTAACCAAGAGGGTTTTCACAATTTTTCAACTTAAATTACTAATTAAATGTTAAAAATAACCATAGACTTGGGTACTTTAACCAAAATTGAGTTAGGAACTCTTATCCCAATGTTTTCCTTGAAACATCTCCTGAAAATCTCACTCAAGCTTTTAAAATCCAAAAATGGGTAAAAATGGCCAACCCCCGAATTATATGTTCTGTCTAGGTATTTCTGCATTTGCGGACCAATTGTCGCTTCTGCGGAGTTGCATTTGCGACTGCATTTCCTCTTCTGTGAAGAAGCAATGGAAAGCTTCCTTCGCACCTGCGGACAATGGTCCGCTTCTGCGCAACCGCAGGTGCGACCCCGTCTCCCGCTTCTGCATTTCTCTCGCTTCTACGGTTCCTTTAATCGCAGAAGCGCCTTCGCTTTTGCGGAGTTTGTTCCGCTTCTGCGACTCCACTGGGCAGCCCCTTTGTTCGATTCTGCGAGCCACAACTCGCTTGTGCGAGTCTGCACCTGCGATCAATCCCTCCACAGGTGCATTGACACCAGAAGCTGCAAATTTCAGAATTTGCCTAAGTCCAAAAATTGATCCGATTTCGATCCGAATCACACTCGGGGTACTTGGGACCCCGTCAGAATATACAAACAAGCCCTAAAATATCATACGAACTTATTCAAAGCCTCAAATCACATCAAACAATGCTAAAAACACAAATCATACTCCAATTCAAGCCTAATAAAACTAAGAAATTCCAACTTCTACATTTGATGCCGAAACCTATCGAATCAAGTCCGATTGACCTCAAATTTTGCACACAAGTCATAAATGACATAACAGACCTATTCAAAATTTTAAAATCGGATTTCGACCCCGATATTAAAAAGTCAACTCCTTGGTCAAACTTTCAAACTTAATTTTCTATTTTAGCCATTTCAAGCCTAATTTAACTACGGACTTCCAAATAATTTTCCAGACACACTGCTAAGTCCAAAATCATCATATAGAGCTATTGAAATCATCAGAACTCTATTTCGGGGTCTTTTACATATAAATCAACATCCATTCAACCTTTTCAACTTAAGCCTTTAACTTAAGAACTATGTGTCCCATTTCATTCCGAATCCAAAAACCAAACACCCCGGCAAATTACAACACCATGATATAGCATTGAGGAAACATAATTTAGGGTATCGGGGTTAAAGTATTCGTAACGATCGGCCGGGTCATTACATTCTCCCCCTCTTAAACAAACGTTCATCCTCGAACGAGTATAGAGACATACCTGAAGTGGTGAAAAGATGAGGATAATAGCTACGGATATCATGCTCGGTTGCCCAAGTCGCCTCCTTAACCGGATGACCCCTCCACTGAACTTTTACTAAAGCAATTCTCTTCGATCTCTACTTCCTAACATGTCTGTCCAAAATGGCCACTGGCTCCTTAACATAAGATAGATCCTTGTCCAACTGGACTGAGCTGAAGTCTAACACATGAGATGGATCGCCGTGATACTTCTGGAGCATGGTAACATGGAACACTGGATGAACTGCAGTGAGACTAGGTGGTAGTGCAAGTCTGTCTGTAAGCCACCTCTCTAACTCTCTCGAGAATCTCAAAAGGCTCGATATACCTAGGGCTAAATTTACCCTTCTTCCCGAATCTCATAACACCCTGATAGGTGGGGCTTTTGACTACTTATTAGCGCTTTTTAGCTTTTGTTTTAGTCCAAAAATGTTTAATTGTGTTCCCGAAAACTTATGAAATGTGCTAAATTGTAGGAATATTGGAAGATGGACTCCCGAGATAAAATCCAATTAAAAAAGGAGTAATCTAAACTCAAGGCCATAAAAGGCACAGAAGCTCACAAGTGCAGACCGTAGAATATCATCTGCGGTTGCATATGATGAAGGAAAGGACAGCAGACCTTTGTGCAAAGTGCGGTTCGCACATAAATTGTGCTGCCGCAAACGATGGTTAGGAACAAAGTTCAGAGAATGTGAATTTTACGTCCCTTAGAAGTGCATACTACACAGGAATTGTGCGGCCGCATGTGTAAAAGTGTGGACCACAGAAGACATAGTTGCGGCCGCAGATGTAAAAGTGCGGACCGCAAAAAGGATGCCTTGCGGCCATAGACCTCCAGTTCTTGATAATTTGAAGAAACTTGCGGACCACACATGAAATTGTACGGCCGCAGAACCTCCCGAAGGGTATTTTTATCCGAAATTTCTAGCCCTGTATAAATAGATGAGTTTCACAATTTTAGGTCAATTTTTTACATCAGCGGCTACAATAGACGTTTCCTTTTACTTCTTTTAGTAGTTTTTCATAATTTGGAATATTTTAATATATATTTTATCATTTTGATTTCACAATATGAGTTTATTTATCATTTCTTCTTCTATTTCTTCAATTTCAAGCATGAGTAGCTAGAGTTTTACTACGGTTGTGACCCAACCCTAGTGTGTAAACCTTATGGGTGTTTAATTTGATGCTTATTTATGGTTGAGTGTTTATTATTTAGCCTTGTTCATGCTTTAATTTGTGGAATTAACGGTTGCAAACATTAGTTCATGCCTATTTGACTTAGTCTCTACTTTATAAAGAGATATTTAGTCTAGGACAACTTGGCTAACAAGAAATTAGGTCAATCGAGAGATTGATAAACCCAATTAAAGGGTTCAACCTAGAGATAGTAATAACCCGACTTGAACTTTTATCAACCGTTTTGTGCCATACCCATTTGGACTTGAGAAAGCCAAATTGGAAAAAATCACTCTTTGACCGAGAGGTATTGAGTGGGTAATTGAGAGTTGATAGCTATAATACACCTCAATCATCAAAACAAGCATTAAGGTCTATATCCCATAAGGCAAACACCTAGGTGATGGTCATAGCCCTAGGCTTTTTACAAAACTAGAAAGACAACAAAAACAGTTCTCTTAGTTTTATTTCTTAACTTTGCAATCTTAGTTTTAAATTAGACATTGAAACAACCCAAATTTGTGGAAGAGTAAATTAATATAGTCAAACTCACATACTACAATATATACTCCTAACTCCCATATATATCTCCCTGTGAAAATCGATCCCGACTCTTGTTGGGTACTATTATTGCCGTTTCATAACCTTGATTTGAGGTGTGAAATTGGACGAGATCAATTTTTGGTGTCGTTGCTAGGGATCTAAAAATGGTGTTAGCTATAAATTTAGGTGTGTTTTGGGAAGATCTCCTTTTCCTTCCTTGTTACTAACGTGTTGAGAAATTGTAGGTACAATCATGGCAAACAATGAGCTCGAAAACTTACCTTTGGGGGATGTGGACGTTGAGGTTGATCAAATGGATGAGGTCTCTCTTGAACCTCAAGACAATAGATGAGGTCAAGTGCCTCATGACAATGTGCCCGCTCCACTCCCACCTCCACCACGAGCGGCTACACACCGGGTGTTGCCGAATAAAGGGTATGCAAGTGCTATAGGGTTTTTCCCTTCTCTCTATGGGGAAATGATTTAGATTGGTTGAAACGTTTTCTAAACCATTCCATTCATACTTGGGATGAATATGCAGAGAAATTTATTTCTAAGTACTTCTCTCCCGGGCACATGGCTATTCTTCGGGATAAAATTCTAGCATTCAAGAAAGAGCCCAATGAACCACTACACGAGATATGAGACAGGTATAGAACAATGGTGAAAGAATGCCCCAACAATGATATGAAGGAGAACATAATTCAACAAACTTTCTATCGGGGGATCAATACAACCAACCAATGTGTAGTGAATCAATTTGCCGGTGGGAATTTTATGACTACGCCTTATGCGGAGGCGTGTGATATTTTGGATGAGATAGCGGATACTTCATTGGCGTGGCAATCCCGGGCTAATGTTCCAAAAGGGAATCCCAATGTGATTCACCTTCACAAAGAATTGTATGACCATGGGCAAGCCATAGCTGAATTGACCACCACCATGAACCAATTGACAAAAGCTCAATTTCAACAAGTGCAAAACCCGAGGCAAGTCAATGCAATGGAGGGAGTAACATGGTGGTGAACAAACGGAGAATAAAGGGTCCGCAAATGCAACAAATAGTGAAAAATTTTGTGCAAGAAGATAGTAGGTTTGAGCAAGAGGATTCCTACAATGACCAAGAAGAAGAAGTCCAATATGTGAACAACTTTCAAGGGCAAAGAAACAACTTCCAACGCCCAAGACAACAACAAGGGAGACCTCAAAACAATCAAGGAAATTGGAATTCTCACAATCAAGGTAATTGGAGTGGTGGAAACAATCAAAGTAATTGGTATAACAACAATAATCAAGGCAATTGGAGTGGAGGTAATAACCAAGGGAATCGGCATAACAGTAACAACCAAGGCAATTGGGGAGGCAACAATCAAGGAGAGTGGAATAACAATCAAGGAAATCGGGGGTCGGATTTTCAAAGACCTTGATGTATCAACAATCGAGCAACCCACCTCCTAATCCTTCCCATGGTCCTAGTTCTTCCAACAATGAAATGGGCCGTATTGAGAACATGTTCAAGCAAATGATGGAGAAGGTGAACCCAAAGGGTGGGAAAAATATGGGGCATGCCATGGCCGTTACTACAAGAAGTGGAAGAGGTGGGAATACACCCACCTCAAGTCAAAGGCAACTTGTGGATGATGAGCAAGTGGTAGAAAAAGAAAAGATCCCGAAAAATGTGGTGCAAGAAAATGATAAAGTGTGTATTGATATTTATGACACTGTGGAAGAAACTCAAGAGGAAGTGAACCCATCTAGGGATCATGTTATTTACATACCGGAACTGGTAGTGTAAAAGGCTAAAGAACCATTGCCTAAGATTCCTCCTCCATATCCTCAAAGGCTCGCTAAGAAAAAGGGCGAGAATCAATTCAAGACGTTCATTGACATGATGAAGAGTCTCTCAATAAATGTGCCATTAGTTGAAGCCTTGGAGGAAATGCCCGGTTATGCAAAGTTTATGAAGGACTTGGTGACAAAGAAGCGATCGATGAATTTTGAAACTATCAAATTCACTCAACAAGTGAGTGTGATTGTGCATTTGATGGCTCCTATATTGGAAGATTCCAGTGCTTTCATAATCCCTTGTACCATTGGAAGTGCCTAGTTTTCTAAAGCTCTTTGTGATCTTGGGGCAAGTATCAATTTGATGCCTTATTCGGTTTTCAAGACCTTAGGAATTGGGCAACTAAGACCCACATCTATGAGATTACAAATAGTCGATCGTACAATGAAGAAACCGTTGGGAGTGATTGAATATGTATTGGTTCGTGTTGATAAGTTCATTCTTCTGGTAGATTTTGTTATTCTTAATTGTGAAGTGGACTATGAGGTGCCGATTATTCTTTGAAGACCTTTCCTTGCTACGTGGAAGGCTCTTGCTGATGTGGAAGCCAGAGAACTCACTTTCTGGGTAGGTGATGAAAAGGTGGTGTTCCACGTGTGCAAATCTATGCTGCAACCAAATAGCAATGAAGTGTGTTCTTTCGTGGACTTGTTGACCAATGTGATTATTGATGATACAAGTGCCACGATTAATGTGGGTGATATGTTGGAGGCCATCTTGCTCAACTTTGACGATGACGAGATAGATGGCTTCATGGAATATGTCAATTCTTTGCAAGGAATGGGGTCGTACAACTATGCACCCCGAAAACTTTCCTTGTATCTTGAGAATAGGAAAACTTCTCCTACAAAGCCTTCAATTGAAGAGCCTCCTACCTTGGAGTTGAAGCCATTGCGTCCATATCTTAGGTATGAATTTCTTTGCCTTTGTTCTACTTTACTGGTTATTCGTTCCTCTTATTTGACTAACATGCAGGTTGACTCCACATTGGCCGTGCTCCACAAGAGGAAGAAGGTTATTGGGTGGACTTTGGTGGATATTCGGGGAATAAGCCCTGCATTTTGGATGCACAAGATTAACTTGGAGAAGGATGCCAAACCATCTATTGAACATCAAAGGAGACTCAATGAAGCTATGCAAGACGTGGTCAAAAAGGAGATTATTAAATGGTTGGATGTCGGGGTTGTCTACCCCATTTTCGATAGTTTGTGGACTTCTCCGGTGCAATGTGTCCCAAAGAAAGGGGCATGACAGTGGTCACCAATGACAAGAACGAGTTGATTCCTACAAGAATGGTGACTGGGTGGAGAGTGTGTATGGACTATCGCAAGCTAAACAAACTCACGAGGAAAGACCATGTTCCACTTCCCTTCCTTGACCAAATGCTTGATAGGTTGGCCGGTCGTGCTTTCTAGATAGATATTCGGGCTACAACCAAATCCTTATTTCTCCAGAAGATCAAGAGAAAACAACTTTCACTTTCGTTTACAAGCGGATGCTATTTGGCTTATGCAAGGCACCGATGACTTATCAAAGGTGTTTGATGGCAATCTTTACGGCTATGGTAGAGTACTACCTTAAAGACTTCATGGATGACTTCACAGTAGTCGGGGATTCCTTTGATGATTGCTTGGCAAATTTGGATAGAGTATTGGCAAGGTGTGAAGAAATGAACTTGGTGCTAAATTGAGAGAAATGTCATTTCATAGTCGAGGAAGGCATTATCCTTTGCCACAAAATTTCAAAGAATGGCATAGAGGTCGACAAGTCAAAGATAGAAGCGATTTCTAAACTTCCATCTCCAACCTCAGTGAAAGGTATGCGAAGTTTTTTGGGTCACGCGGGGTTCTACCGACGCTTCATAAAGGATTTTTCTAAAGTGGTGAACCCGTTGTGCAAGCTCTTAGAGAAAGATGCTAAGTTTCACTTCTATTATGATTGCATGAGAGCCTTTGAATTACTAAAGTTCAAGTTGACAGCCGCTCCCATTATCACCGCTCCTAATTAGAGTATTAATTTTGAGCTCATGTGCGATGCTAGTGATGTAGCGGTTGGATTAGTTTTGGGGCAACATATTAACAAGGTTTATCATCTGGTCTTCTATGCTAGTAATACCATGAATGATGCCCAAGTCAATTACACCGTTACAGAGAAAGAGCTCCTTGCCATTGTGTTTGCAATTGAGAAGTTTTGCCCATACTTGATGGGTGCAAAGGTTATTGTTCATACGGATCATGCAGCACTTCGCTATCTTATGAGCAAGAAAGATTCAAAAGATCGGTTATGAGATGGGTGCTATTGTTGCAAGAGTTTGATATTGACAGCCAAGATCGAAAAGGGAGTGAAAATCAAGTGACTGAACACTTGTCTCATTTGGAGGAGGAGGAGGGGAGGCCGCATGATGGCCTTGAAATCAATGACTCCTTTCCCGATGAGCAACTCTTGGCCATTTCAATGAAAGAGGTGTCGTGGTTCACGAATCTAGCAAACTTCCTTGTGTGTGGAATCATCTCAGATGAGTTCTCTTCAAATCAAAGGAAGAAGCTCAAATGGGATTGTCAATATTATTATTAGGACGGGCCATATCTTTTCCGGATTTGAACAGATGGGGTAAGTATAAGATGTGTACCGGACGAAGAGCAAAATGTTATTCTTGATATTCGCCTTATGGTGGTCACCATGGCGGAGCAAGAACGACGGCCAAAGTGCTAAGTTGCGGTTTCTATTGGCCCACTATTTACAAAGATCAAAATTATATGGTGAAAAGATGTGATGAATGCTAGTGGGCCGGTGGAATCTCGAAGAAGAATAAAATACCTCTCACTACCATTTTGGAGATAGATATCTTTGATGTGCGGGGTATTGACTTCATGGGTCCTTTTGTGAGTTCTTATGAAAACATCTACATCTTGCTCGCGGTTAATTATATGTCTGAATGGTTTGAGGCCATTGCTCTACCCAACAATGAAGCGTGAAGTGTGGTGGCGTTCTTGAAGAAGAATATTTTCACAAGATTTGGTACTCTGCGGGCTATCATAAACGATGGGGGGTCACATTTGTGCAAGAAGGCTTTTGACACTTTGCTTAGCAAGTATGGTGTCACTCATAAGTTATGACTCCCTATCATCCACAAGCTAGCGGTCAAGTGGAAGTCTCCAACCGGAAGATAAAGAGTATCTTGACCAAACAGTGAATGCTAAGCGGACGGATTGGTCAAAGTAGCTTGATGATGCACTATGGGCTTATCGGACTGCTTTCAAAACTCCTATCGGGATGTCTCCATACCGTTTGGTGTTTGGCAAAGCTTTTCATCTTCTGCTGGAACTTGTACACAAAGCCATGTGGCTTTTAAAGAAGTTGAATCTTGATTGGGATGCAACCGCTAACTTGCGGGTTGCACATTTGAATGAATTGGATGAGTTCCGGTACCATGCATATGCAAGTTCGTCCTTGTACAAAGAGAAGATGAAGTACCTTTATGACAAATACATTTGGAACAAAGAGTTCAAGGTAGGCGATCTTGTGTTGTTATTCAACTCACAGTTGAAGATGTTTCCCGGAAAGCTAAAATCTAAGTAGAGTGGTCCCTTTGAAATTGTGGGTGTTACACCTTTTGGTGCATTGGACTTGAAGAACAAAAATAATGAGGTATTCCGAGTCAATGGTCACTGGGTGAAGCATTATTTGGGAAAGGTTGATGATGGCCACGTGGTGACAGTTATTCATTTCAAATGATGGTTATCTGCGTCACGCCGCGACGTTAAATGAGGCGCTTCTTGGGAGGCAACACATGTTTCTTTTCTTCTTTTATAGTTAGGTGTTATTTTTGTGCTAACTGGATTTGAAGTGTGGTGTAGGAATGAGTGTTCTCTACAGGAATTCTGCCCAGAATTTGGCTAAGTGTGGAACAAAGTACGGACCGCACAATTGATTGCTACAGCAAAAAGCGAACTGCGGTCACACAATTTCCGTGCAGACCGCACAAATTGAAAAGGAAAAATGCCAACTCTCTGAAGTTGGTTTGTCAGAGAAATAGCCAATCTGCGGCCGCAACCCATATTATGTGAACCGCAATTGAATCTGCGGCCGCACAGCTTATTCTACTGACTGCAAATCAACAAGGGCTTCTGAGCCCCAGGTAACAGAGTGCAGACTGCAGTAGGAATTCTGCAGCCGCACTCACCTCCCCCTCACCTGCTAGAACTCCTTCACTATAAATAGGGGTGGATGGGCATTGTTCCTCCTTTTACCTCTCTAAGCTCACAAAGTGTTAAAATTGAAATTTTGTGTTAAATTAGGTGCTCACAAGCCTAACAATTGTTGATCACTCATCTCTTACACAAATTCATCTCTGGTATGCATCATCAACTTGATTAATTTCTTTTAATATTTAGCAAAATTGTGAACCATTTGTCAGTGAATCTATTTGAACAATCTTTTGGGGTGAATTGTAGCGGGTCAGCTAGTACTTGCTTTATGGGGAATGGGTAAATAGTTTTTCATGCTTATACAATGCCACCATGTCAAATTTGTGCAAGCAATTACAAACCCTAGAATCTCTAATCGTGATTTGTTTTGAAATATGCGGCCGCACAAGAAATTGTGCGGTCCGCAAAAGTTGAGATTAGGGACTTGGGTCAAGCATGATTCTGCGGCCGCACTGAAAATTGTGCGGACTACAAAATTTCTATCGCGGCCGCAGAACGACTAGTTCTCTGTTATCAGAGAGTTGTCAATTTGATGACTCTCATGTGCGGCCGCAATAGAAATTGTGCGGACCGCAATCCAATTTTGCGGTCGCACTAGATATTGTGTGGACTGAAGATCCAATTCTGTGGCCATAAGATTAAATTGTGCAGTCTGTATTACCCAGCCTGCGGCCGCACTTATAATTATACGGACCGCACTCCCCTACCCTACAAGCATATTTTACACTGTGTTGTTCAATGTCTCTCTAGTGTGTTCTTGTATGTTTACACTTGAATTATAACTGACACATGTTGTTGCTTGTAATAGAAAATGGTCAGATCTCGAGGCAGATGAGATACTTCAAAGGGGAGGGGTGAACCTTCAAGGGGCCGAGGAAAAAGTACTTTACCCCTCGCCCTCCAAAAGATAATCACAAAGAAGGCTACAACCGGCCGAGGAATAAATGCAGAGCCCTTCGAATCCAGTTCTTATGCCCCATCTAGGGAAGCATCGGAGGGAAACTCTGTCCAAGAGAAGCTGGCTGTCCAATCAAAGCCACCGAGAAGGTATCAACTCCGAGACAACCCCTCCACATCATATGGCACCTCTGAGGGTTAGGAGAGTGCCAGTCAGGCTTCTGAGCCCTCTTCTACACTTGTCCCTGAGGCACCAATGGCTACAGTTAATGATATTCCAGATGATAGCCGAGGGGGAGATACTATAGTTGTTGGCCTTGAGCGGTCGAAGAAGAAAGAGGTCTGGGAGGACCAGTTTGTCAGTCTGGCTTCCTTCACAAGTTTCCGTGGGTGGTGTTCAGTAGGATAGATCACTCTTGAGCGACAGTTCTAATTAAAAGACCTTGAAAAGTACAATCCAGCAGTCTTGAGGCAGTTCCGAGAGCGGAAGGGGTGGATGTGGTTCACCCAGAGCGTAGTGGATGCAAAAGAATATCTTGTCCAGGAGTTCTACACCAATGTGGCGCACATAAAGAAAGGGACAAAACTAACTAATGTGAGGAATCTAAAGGTATGTTTTGACCAACACACATTGAGCACCTACTTGGGGTTTTATGATGTTGAGCCTGTACAGTACTTGGAGAAGCTGGCAATGGGAGATGCAGCTCGCCCATGGTAGCTGAGATTCTTGCAGCTCCGGGGCCACCACCACCATTGATCACAACGGGGGTTCCTATTCAAAGGAACACCTTGAACTTTGAGGCAAAGGGATGGTAGACCTTTGTCTGCAGCAGATTAGACCCGTGCCAGAATAAAACAAATCTTCCTATCCCGCGGGCAGTTCTAGTCGCCTATATCATGGCCAGGTAACCGATTAATGTGGGTGCTGTGCTGTCAACCAATATATCTGTGGTCGCCAGGCAAGCTGATACCTCCTACCTGTATCCCAACACCATTACTGAGTATCTTATGGATGCACGGGTGGAGCCGAGAGATTTTGATACAAAGGTTAGGGCTAAGAAGCCCTTCTCATGGTATTCTCCAATGGATGCACACAACCCTAAGAAAAAGGGTCAGCCAACTACCACCATATGGCAGTCTGATGAGCCATCAGTTGTAGTTGCAGAGACAACCAATATGCCATCCACTTCATCAAAGCCTTTAGCTAGTGCAACAACTATGCCCCCACCTTCAGCCTCAGTGCCTTCCACCTCGGCTTTGAAGCCAGTGCCGATGCCCACTGCTCCACTATCTGCGCTGCGAGTCTCCCAAACACTGGCGAGCCTCAACAACTGGATGCAGATAGCTACTGCAAAGCTGTCTAACATATCCAGTAATGTTGCAGCATAGTCATCCATTCTGGCACCCCAAATTCCCCCTTCCCCCCATAGTTGAAGAAACTTTGAAGAAGCTCTTGGAGAATCAGAACACAGTTATGGTCACTTTGGTGCAACATGGGTCAGTAATAGAAGAGCTGGGAAAAGAAGTGAAGAAGATGCAGAAGTCTCAGGCCTCCAAGAGGTCTGTGGACAAGCTCCGGAGACAAATTACCAAGCTTGCAGTAGCCAGAGACATTCCATTTGATATGTTGATTGACCAGCACCACCCAAGCCCAGATCCTACAGCACATACAACACCAGCCAGTCTGAGAAGCCAGACATTGCTGCTAATACTGCCTAGGCAGTACATAAGATGTTGACCAACCCAGCCACTCTCGGAGTTGAGGATGATGAGATCCAGTTGGATGAGGCTGAGGCCGGTCATACTGCTGGGGACACAGAGATGGCCACAGAGCCATAGGGAGTTTTCTTCACTCTTACCCTTTCTTTACCCTTATTTTGTTAGGCATTGGGAACAATGCTTATTTTTATTCGGGGGGGGGGGGGGGGGAGGATGGAGTTTATTTGATATAGTTTGATGATTCTAAGACAAATTGGTTTGTAATAATGGATACTACCTCCGTTCCAGTTTATGTGAACCTATTTCTTTTTTGGTCCGTTCCAAAAAGAATGACCCCTTTCTAAATTTAAAAATAATTTAGCTTAATTTTATAATTCTACCCTTAATGAGAAGCTTTTATAATCATACAAATACTTTGGGCTCCTTTTTGAATTATTTAGGACCATAAATTTCAAAAGCCTTTGGTTTATATGATTTAGTGGATAATAAGTCTTTGGTTTTCTTAATGCCACAGTTCTTTCCAAAGGTAGTTTTTGTGTGAACCGGGTGACTCTTCCCAATGATGGATGGCGTGACAACCTTCTTAAGGGATTGAGTCATTTTTTGGTGTTTAGGTAATAATAGTAGTAGTAATGAATAAAAAGACCTAATTAAGTCATGTTCGAAGAGTCAAACATGCTTCACTTGGTACCGACACACTTAACTACGTGCTTATGTTTAAAAACAAGGTTTTTGGAAAGAAATAGCTCTAGTTAGTGACCTGGTGACTCTTGTGTTGACTTAGGCAATCATCGAGTGGTTTAATCGAACCATAGTGATTTTCAATCTTGAATATGGTCATTGTGGGCCCTCGACTCTATCCTCTTAAGCAATCCAGCTGCGTGAGAGGTGAAATATTTTTGTTGTAAGTCTAAGTACCCGTGCGAATGGTCTAGAACTTTTCTCGAATATGTTTCAAGACGAAATCTTAAGTTTT
Organism: Nicotiana tomentosiformis; assembly: GCF_000390325.3. Taxonomy (NCBI): domain Eukaryota; kingdom Viridiplantae; phylum Streptophyta; class Magnoliopsida; order Solanales; family Solanaceae; genus Nicotiana; species Nicotiana tomentosiformis. Next base: position 5,459,427 of record NC_090819.1, on the reverse strand, counting down.
GCTTGGCTTGAGAAATGATTGTAGGCTCTCCTTGACTCACTTAAAGTTTCCATTGCCCACCCATGTTGTTATCCCTAGTCAACCCATTTGATCCTCGAACATTTCTCATTAGATAACCATGTTACTAGCCTTTACCCGTTTTGTCGTGACCCTCTCTTGGCACCTGAGCTTTCCTTTAAAACAATTGGCTAATAACGTAAGTTTGGAGGAGAGGCGAGGAACTTAAAAGAGGTATCAAGGCACAAAAAGAGAAAAGAAATGAAGAGAAGGAAAAGCAAGAAAAGGAAAGAACAAAAAGAAAAATGCAAAACGAAAGTGAATAAGTGGAAGAGTTGATGAGATTCAAAGAAAAGTAATGATGCAATGTGTGGAGAAATAAAAGAGGGAGAAAATGAATGTCATGATCAAGAAAGAGTGATGCTAAGTCTCTCTAGTCCTCCCAAGGAAAAGAAAATGCCTCAAAGAATTGGCAAAGCATGAGCCGAGAACAGAAAATGGAGTGCTTAAGGAAAGATGAACCCGCTCTATCATAACATTTCCAACCTTAGTCCAAAAGCCTTCATTGCATTTCGAAAAAGCCCTACGTGATTTCAAGCCGAGTGAGCTTACATTAGTGGCGATCTACATGAGGGGCAAGCTAATGGTACTTAAATCCGTACTTGCGACATTCTTTTGAGAGAGATGAGAAAAGCTTTCACAAATTTTTGGATTGAGTGATAAAATTCTTAAGCGAGATAGGCAAATGGAGAGTAGAGGAGGAGGAGTTTGGGATCCACAATGACCTACATTAAAGAGTGAGCTTCCTTGATGAATAAAGTCAACTCTTGATGCTCAAGTGTCATATTAGAACTATATGTGCATAAAAGTTTAACTTGTTGCTTTATTGATAATACATAAGTGGTGTGGGTAAATGTTGGTCCCAATTGATGTGTGAATGACTCACTTTTGATTAGCTAGAATGGCCCTTAACTTGTAGAGGTAGGAACTAATCTATTTGCTTGAGAACAAGAAAAACTTAAGTTTGGGGGATTGATTAGTGAGGATTTTGACTACTTATTAGCACCTATTAGCTTTTGTTATAGTCCAAAAGCATTTAATTGTGTTCCGAAAACTAATAAAATGTGCTAAATTGCAGGAATATTGGAAGGTGGACTCCCGATATGAAATCCAACTCAAAAAGGAGTAATCTAAACTCAAGGCCATAAAAGGCACAGAAGCTCACAAGTGCGAACTGCAGAATATCATCTGCGGATGTATATGATGAAGGAAAGGCCAGCAAACCTTTATGCAAAGTGCGGTCCGCACATGAATTGTGCGGCCACAAATGATGGCTAGGAACAAAGTTCAGAGAATGTGCATTTCAAGTCCCTCAGAAGTGCAGACCGCACAGGAATTGTGCTGCCACAGAAGAAGCGCCTTGCTACCGTAGGTGTAAAAGTACGGACCGCAGAAGATATAGTTGCGGTCGCAGATGTAAAAGTGCGGACCGCAGAAAGGATGCCTTGCGGCCGCATATGTAAAAGTGCGAACCGCGAAAAGGATGACTTGCGGTCGCATATCAGAATTATGCGGCTGCAGACCTCCAGTTCCTGATAAGTTGAAGAAATCTACGGACCGCACATGGAATTGTGCGGCTGCAGAACCTCCCGAAGGGCAATTTTGTTCGAAATTTCCAACCCTGTATAAATAGACGAGTTTCACAATTTTAGGTTAAAGTTTTACATCAGCAGCTACAATAGCCGTTTCATTTTTACTTCTTTTAGTAGTTTTTCATTATTTGGGATATTTTAACATAGATTTTATCATTTTAATTTCACAATATGAGTTTATTTATCATTTCTTCTTCTATTTTTTTAATTTCAAGCACGAGTAGCTAGATTTTTACTAGGTTATGACCCAACCCTAGTGTATAATCCTTATGGGTGTTTAATTTGATGCTTATTTATGGTTGGGTGTTTATTATTTAGCCTTGTTCATGCTTTAATTTGTGGAATTAACGGTTGCAAACATTAGTTCATGCCTATTTGACTTAGTCTCTACTTTATAAAGAGATATTTAGTCTAGGATAACTTGGCTAACAAGAAATTAGGTCAATCGAGAGATTGATAAACCCAATTAAAGGGTTCAACCTAGAGATAGTAATAACCCGACTTGAGCTTTTATCAACCGTTTTGTGCAATACTCATTTGGACTTGAGAAAGCCAAATTGGGCAAAATCACTCTTTGACTGAGAGGTATTGAGTGGGTAATTGAGAGTTGATAGCTATAATACACCCAAATCAACAAAACAAGCATTAAGGTCTTTATCCCATAAGGCAAACACCTAGGTGATGGTCATAGCCCTAGGCTTTTTACAAAACTTGAAAAACAACAAAAACAATTCTCTTAGTTTTATTTCTTAACTTTAAAATCTTAGTTTTAAATTAGACATAGAAACAATCCAAATTTGTGGAAGAGTAAATTAAGATAGTCAAACTCACATACTACAATATATACTCCTAACTCCCACATATAGCTCCTTGTGGAAATCGATCTTGAATCTTGTTGGGTACTATTATTGCAATCGACCGTTTCATAACCTTGATTTGAGGTGTGAAATCGGACGAGATCACACCCTTCATGGGAAAAACCCGGAGCAAGACCCGCTCACCAACCATAAATGCAACATCATAAACCTTCCAATCCGCATAACTCTTCTGTCTAGATTGGGTTGTACGAAGTCGATCATGTATCAATTTGACCTTTTCCAAAGCATCCTAAACTAGGTCTGTGCCCAATAGCCTAGCCTCATCCGGCTCGAACTAACCCAATGGAGACCGGCACCATCTACCATACAAAGCCTCATACGGTGCCATATGAATGCTCGACTGGTAACTATTGTTCTACGCAAACTTCGCAAGTGGCAAGAACTGATCCCAAACACCCCTAAAATCCATCAAACACGCATGAAGTATGTCCTCCAATATCTGAATAGTGCGCTCGGACTGTCCATCTGTCCTAGGGTGAAATGCAGTACTCAACTCCACCCGAGTGACCAATTCACACTGTATGGCTCTCCAGAACCGTGATGTAAACTGCGTACCCTGGTAAGAGATGATAGATACCGGTACGCCATGAAGCCTGATAATCTTGTGAATGTAAACCTGAGCCAGCTGCTCCAAAAAGTAAGTAGTAACCACAGGAATGAAATGAGCTGACTTGGTCAATCTATCCACAATCACCCAAACTGCATCGAACTTCCTTTGAGTTCGTGGGAGTCCAACAACAAAATCCATAGTGATCTAACTTCTGAAGCAATCCACCTGGTTGTTGATGCTCATACTTCACTTGCTGACAATTTAGGCAACGAGTTACATATCCCACTATGTCTGCCTCCACCAATAGTGCTGCCTCAAGTCCTGATACATCTTTGCGGCACCTGGGTGAATGGAGTAACATGAACTATGAGCTTCTTAAAGAATCAACTCACGCAAACCATCTACATTGGGCACACATAGCCTGGCCTACATCCGTAATACACCATCATCTCCAATAGTGACTTCCTTAGCATCACCGTGCTGAACTGTGTCCTTAAGGACAACTAGATAGGGGTCATCATACTGACGCTCTCTGATACGATCATAAAGAGAAGACTGAGAAACCACATAAGCCAAAACTCGGCTCGACTCGGAAATATCCAATCTCACAAACTAGTTGGCCAAGGCCTGAACATCCAAGGCTAAAGGGTCTCTACTACTAGTAGATAGGCTAAGCTGCCCAAACTCTCTGCCGTACGACTCAAGGCATCAGCCACTACATTGGCCTTCCCGGGATTATAGAGAATGGTGACATCATAATCCTTAAGCAACTCCAACCACCTCCGCTACCGCAAGTTAAGATTCTTCTGTTTAAACATATGTTGTAGACTCCGGTGATCGGTGTAGACCTCACAAGGGACACCATATAGATAGTGCCGCCATATCTTCAAGGCATGAACAATAGCTGCTAATTCAAGATCGTGGACAGGATAATTCTTCTTATGTACCTTTAACTGTCTGGACGCATAAGCAATCACCCTACCGTCTTGCATTAACACTGCGCCGAGACCAATGCGTGACGCATCACAATACACAGTATAAGACCCTGAACCTATAGGAAACACCAATAATGGGGCTGTAGTCAAATCTGTCTTGAGCTTTTGAAAGCTCTCCTCACATTCCTTAGTCCAACTGAATGGAGCACCCTTCTGGGTCAATTTGGTCATAGGTGCAGCAATAAAAGAGAAACCCTCTATAAATCGGCGATAATACCCCGCCAAACCAAGAAAACTTCGGATCTCCGTAGCTGAGGACGGTCTAGACCAACTCTGCACTGCCTCAATCTTCTTCCGATCTACCTTGATCCCCTAGCACAAAACTATATGACCCAAGAATGCCACTGAATCTATTCAGAATTCACACTTTGAAACTTTTGCATATAACTTCTTTTCTCTCAAAGTTTGAAGCACATTCCTCAAGTGTTGCTCATGATCCTCTCGGCTCCAGGAGTAGACCAGAATGTTGTTAATAAACATAATGACAAATAAGTCAGGATAGGGCTAAAATACACTATTCATCAAATGCATAAATGATGTTGGGGCGTTGTCATCCCAAATGACATCACAAGAAACTCATAATGACCATACCGAGTCTTAAAAGCAGTCTTTGGGATATCTGGCTCCCGAATCTTCAGCTGGTGATAGGAGCTATCTTCTCCGGAGCGGGAGTAGTGGGAGTTTGTGCTCCTCCCCCAGTCTGCCAGACTGCTGGTGCCACTGAAAATGTACCATTCTGGGCCACACCCTCCATTAGGGTCACCAAACGGACTAGAGCGTCCTGAAGTACTGGAGTAGCTATGAATCCTTTTGGGACCTGAACTGGTCCAACATGTACAGTCTGAGCTGGAATCTCTGCTTTTAAATCTACTTGACGTTCTACAACAGGTGTTGCTGCTCGAGCTCTAGACTGAGATCTGCCTCTGCCTCTGGTGCGACCTCTGTCTCTGCCCCTAGTCGCAGCTGTCACTGGAGGCTCCGGCTCCTGTCTGACTGTAGGTGTAGTGCGTGTTCTCGCCATCTACGGACGAACAAGAATGGAAGAGTTCAATCGTCAATGCAGAGAAAAAAAGAAGTGAAATTGTTCCTAAACTCTATAGCCTCTGAGAGATAAGTACAAATGTTTCTGTACCGATCCGTCAGACTCTACTAAGCTTTCTCATGACTCGTGAGACCTAAGTAACCTAGTGCTCTGATATCAACTTGTCATGACCCAAAATTCCCACATTTGGGACAGTGATGACGCCTAACATTTCACTTGCTAGGCAAGCCAACATTAGAATAATTTTAACCATTTTAACAATTCATCTTAATTAAATAGTAAAGAAACTAACAACTGGAAAAATATCTGAATTTAAATGAACAAACCTAAATAATAACGATGTCTAAATACCATCCCAGGACTGGAGTCACAAGTGCTCAAGCTTTTAGAATAATACAAACAAGGGTCTGAATAAAATAAAGCTATCTGAAAAAAAAGCACACAGCAAGATAAAGTAGAAGGGAACTTCAGAGCTTATAACGTCGTGTAGCTATACCTCAAGTTTCCTCTCATAGCTGAATCCGAGCAAATCTTTAGTACAACGCTAGGACCAACTCCGGTATCTGCACAAGAAGTGCAAAGTATAGTATGAGTACAATCGACCCTACTCTATAAGTGTCGAGCCTAACCTCGACGAAGTAGTGACGAGGCTAAGGCAAGTCGCTTACATTAACCTGTACGCAATAATAATAATAATAATAATAATAATAATAATAATAATAATAATAATAATAATAATAATAATAATAATAATAATAATAATAATAATAATAATAATAATAATAATAATAATAATAATAATAATAATAATAATAATAATAATAATAATAATAATAATAATAATAATAATAATAATAATAATAATAATAATAATAATAATAATAATAATAATAATAATAATAATAATAATAATAATAATAATAATAATAATAATAATAATAATAATAATAATAATAATAATAATAATAATAATAATAATAATAATAATAATAATAATAATAATAATAATAATAATAATAATAATAATAATAATAATAATAATAATAATAATAATAATAATAATAATAATAATAATAATAATAATAATAATAATAATAATAATAATAATAATAATAATAATAATAATAATAATAATAATAATAATAATAATAATAATAATAATAATAATAATAATAATAATAATAATAATAATAATAATAATAATAATAATAGGAATAGAGGTAAGACAATTAAGTCATATAAATAACTGAAGTCAATTCATCAGTCAGAGCCAATTATTTCTTTTATCATTCTATTGCGGCGTGCAACCCGTTCCCACAATATAATCCTTAAATTAATTTTCGTTGCGGCGTGCAACCCGTCAACAATATAAACATGGAATAAAATCTGTTGCGGTGTACAACCTGATCCAATAATATAATATTCTAATTAAATTCCATTGCGGCGTGCAACCCGCTCCAACAATATAAACTTAAAATAAAATCCGTTGCAGCATGCAACCCACTCCTACAATATAATTTAACAACACTTAAATGTAAAACTACTCCAATAAGTACCATATTTAATAAGAAATTATTAGACAACAAGCATACAATAATTATGATTTATTTAGAAAAAAAGTAATGACAAGTAGCAATTAATTATGAAAATCAGGGAAAAAATAGGCAATTTAATATTTAATATGCTAAATGTCAAGTAGCAATTAAGACACATAAGTCAAATAAGCATGTAGCAATTATAGCATGAATTCAAGACATAATATTAGACAAGGAATATGAGAGAAAATAATTTATAATTTTCAGATAAATATACAAACAATCAATTTGACGACGTATAGGCACTCGTCACCTCGCCTATGCGTCGTTACACATGAAATTCATATAACATACAGTTCAAGGATTCTATTCCCTCAAGTCAAGGTTAACCACGATACTTACCTTGTTTTGCAATTTCAAGTGATCACTCGACCACAACATTTCCTTTCGAATTAGTCTCCAAACCTATCAAACCTATCAAATTATTGGCCAACAATTCAGTTGGAGCTTTAGAAATTATTCATAATTCGAAAGAGACTTAATTTAAGTCGTTTTCGAAAAAGCCAACCAAAGGTCAACGCGAGACCCACTTTTTGGAACCCGATAAAAAATCACGCAATCCAAACACTCATTCCAATACGATTTCAACCATACAAAAATTATAGAATTCCGACAACGGATTGCCTTTCAAATCTTCATTTTATATTTTTGGAAGATTTTACAAAAATCTAATTTTTCTCAATTAAATTTACAGATTCATGATGTAAATGAGTATGGAATCATGAAATTTAATCAATATAGGATAATGAATACTTACCCAGTTCTAACTTGTGAAAAACCCCTCTAAAAATCGCCCAAACCGAGCTCAAAATTGCGGATAATGAAAAATAGGATGAAATCTCATTTTCAGAACTTAAGTTTTGGTGTCCGGGCATTTACCCTTCGCGATCACAAAGCAAAAAAATTTCCAGAACAATTTTACCCTATGCGATTGCGGTCATTTCCCCGCGATCGCGATGAATAATTTTCTATTATTCTTCTTAGTCAGCATGTAGTATATTAGCCATAACATTTTGTACATAACTCCAAATTCCAAATGGTTTATCTTTTTGAAAACTAGACTCAAAGGACTACAACTTTAATCTTTGAATCATCTCAAATTTCTTATAGATTGCGAAATATAAGCTTCTAAAATCAGGTCAGTGCAGTAGAATTTTCCTATACGCGATCGCAAAAAGGCTTCCGCGATCACGATTCACAGTATCCAAACAGCAAAATTTCTCTTCGCGATCGCGATCGTTTGTCCACGATCGCGACGCATACCCCTGTGGCAAAAACCAACAACTAAAAATGGCCTAGAAATGGTCCGAAACCAGCCCCGAAACTCACCCGAGCCCCTCTGGTCCCCATCCTAACATACCAACAAGTCCCATAACATAACGCAGACTTGCTCGAGGCCTCAAATCACATCAAACAATATCAAAACTACGAATCACACCTCGAATCGAATTATGAGTTTTTAAATCTTCCAACTTATATAATTTGCGCCGAAACGTGTCAAATCAATCCGGAATCATCTCAAATTTTGCTGGTAAGTCCCAAATGAAATAACAGAGCTATTCCAACTTTCAGAATCGAAATCCGAGCCTGATATCAATAAAAATCAATTTGTGATCATACTTTGAAATCTTTAAGCTTTCATAACTTCTAATTTTCAATAAATGGCGATAACTCAAGCTAGGGACCTCCAAAATAAATTTCGGGCATACGCCCAAGTCCCAAATTATGATACAGACCCACCAGAACCATCAAAAAACTGATCTGGGTCTGTTTGCTAAAAATATTGACCGAAGTCAACTTACTATTTCTCATTTATATCAATTTTTCACATAAAGCTTTTCGAAAAAATATACGAACTGCGCACGCAAGTCGAGGAATGCTAAATGGTGATATTATAGGTCTCAGAACACATAAATGAGTATTAAATTTAAAGATGACCTATCGAGTCAACACAGAATATTTACGAGATTTTTCTTCCATTGATGCCTTGCATTTTATATGGTATTTCTTATACATTTGATATTGGCACTCGATATTTCCTGAGTTGTTGAGATAGAATACGAGATTGAGAAGATTGTGTTAGTTACAGATTTACTTCACTACTATTGTTGTACTCCTATGTGTTTATGATTTACTATAATAATTTATTGGACCACTAGTAAGTGTCGATATCGACCCCTCGTCACTACTTCTCCGGGGTTAGGCTAGATACTTACTGGGTAGACGTTGATTTACGTACTCATACTTCACTTCTGCACTAAATGTGCAGGATCTGATAGGTTCATTTGGTAATCATCTTGGAACTTAGGCGCAGTTGTTGAGGAGACTTTATGTGAGCTGCATCCCAGGCTACGCATCGTAGTCCACAAAGTCTCCATCGTATTATTTAATTTATACTATCTCATTTACATTCTAGACAGATGTTGTATCATTATTGCACTCCTTAGTAAATGCTCATGTACTTGTGACACCAAGTTTTGGGATATACTAGTTGATGTTTACGGTTCTGTATATTATTATCGCCTTTCATTTCTCTTATGAACTACAATTTTGTACATTCTCGTGGATTTAAAAGTGTAAATTTCCTTTCTTATTAAAATTTATAATTTCGAAAGTAATAAAATGAGTAATTAAATTGATCAATCACTGTTGACTTGCCTGACGACGGCGTTAGACGCCATCACGATCTATAGTGGATTTTGGGTCATGACAGGCATCATAACACTCAATATAAATTTATTATTGATTATAAAGATTGGTACGTGGGCTTATGCTAATATCTGACTATTTTTTAAATACATTTGTAAGTATTTATGGAGCTTTTTTTGAAGTTTTCGGGTACCCGTGACCCCTCAACCATGTGCGTCCGCCTCTGACCATCAGTAATACTACTATCTTATAGATTAGTATTTGATTTGCATCATAATATATTTCATCAATAATTCCTTACCTATTAGTCACCAAGCACCTGTTACATGGCATAACAAAAAATGTCAGCACGCTTTCGCTTAGGGTTTAATTTTTTTTTATCATGGGATGAAGCAAGAAGAAAAAAGGAAGCGGTGATCAAAAGTTTTGTTAAAGTTTTAGCTTGAAGCTATAGCCAATTTGAATACTTTTACGATATGAACTTTGTAGAGTAGTTTTTCTCCATGTCCTCTCTCACTTTTTCTATTGTAGCACTTTGAATTTATAGCAAAAAATAATGAGAGCGTTCAAGAAAACAATTTATTTATGGAAGTTTTGCATAAAATTAGGAGGAGTTTAATTCTTTTAAAACAAAAGGCACGAAGTGGAGTGCAACTAATTATATTTGGAGGAATGGAAAAAAAGAAATGAAAACAAACAAAGTGGAAAAGGTAAAAAAAAAGTAAAAAATTACAAGGAAAGGAAAGGAAAGATTTGATATACGTGTGTGTTGTTTTTCTTCTTTTGTCTTCTCTCCCTATTCATTGAAGTACTTTAAATTTAAAGAAAAAATGATGAGAATGATTTAGTAAAAACTGATTTTAAGGGATTTTGCATAAAATTATAAGAGATTAAATACAAAATATAAGTTTAATATGGGGAGTAACCGTGGAGGAACAAGGCGAAAGAATGAAAACAAACAAAGTAGAAAAGCAAAAAAGGAAAAGAAAAAATTACGAGAAAGGGAAAACAAAGAATAATTAACAAAAGCGACCCATTAAACCAATGAAACAGTAATTTCGTTACTGTTCATCAAAGAAAAGCTGGAATTTTGAGCTTCAATGGCCGGCGGCCAACCATCTCTTCCGACTGGTCAGCCCTCATCCAGTGTCGCACAACAACATACAATAACAAACACCTATCCAGTCCCTCTAGATTACTCAAAGATTTTGAAACCAAATACACTAAATCCTCCAGCGATGTCTACTGCTGCAACTTCAGTGCAGCCAATTCCGATGCGACGAGCTAGTTTCTTGAATGGTCATCCAGTTATTAGATTCACAGAGGCGGAAATAGAGCGGATGAATGTTATTGAAGGTCTTCAATATGCCGTCGTCGGAAAACTCTCATATGGATCTCCAGAGATTCATGAGCTTCGCCGAATCATACCAACACAGTGTGGCATCAAAGGAGAGTGCAACATCGGATTTCTTAGAGAGCGTCGTGTGTTAATTAGATTAACTCTATGGCAAGACTTTCTCGATTTCACATCGAAGAGTACGTACTACATCAAAGCCAAAGATGGGTACGAATACCAATTGCGAACTCTTATTTATGATACAAAATTTAAAGCGGGTGAAGAAACTCCGATGGCGATGGCGTGGATTTCTTTCCCTGGATTGCTGCCTACCTTTTTGTAAAGGAAACTCTGTTTTCCTTAGCTACAGCTGTGGGGAGGCCCCTATGTCTTGATGCGGCGACGATAAACAAAACTTGGCCGAGTTGCGCGAGAGTAAAAGTTCTAGTTGATTTGTTGGCCGAGCTACCTAACAAGATACGTTTGGACATTGATGATGAAGTTACTGGAAGGGTAAAAACAGAGTGGGTAAAGGTTCACTATGACATGCTGCCGAAATATTATAAGGAGTGTAAGCTTCAAGGCCACAATAAAATCGAATGTTGGCGTTTGCACCCCGACCTAGTCGCAAATCGAAGCAATGACAAGAGGGCTGCTACTGATGATCTTCACGATGTCAATGCTGCAATGGAAGACCATGGAAAAAAAATATACTTCTCCTTTAATGATTCTCACGAGCAGAAAAGTTGTTGAAAATGTGTCTAAAACTGGGCAAGAAATCGTGCCAGTTGAGAAGACTACTCAACAGGTAAAAACAACTAATAAATTTGCAATATTAGAGATGGAGAGTAGCGGAGACAATGAGAAGAATCAGTTAGTTGTGTTAGAAGAAAATGCTCGGCAAAATGGAACTCCTAATCCTAAGGAAAATGGGATTAGAAGTACTACAACACCTGGTACTAATTCTAAATCTGTTGGGGACAAAGCAAGGAAAAGGAACAATGTGAATCCATCTGGAATAGGGAAAAGACTCAACTCAGTAGCTCCAACTACTAGTCCTAGTCCACCTGGGATATTTGCACAAAAGGAACTAAATCTGCTGGGTGAAAACAAGGAAACTACTGCTCAATGGGTTTAGAGAACTTTTAATGACAATGTGGTTACAACTAATATCTCATGCCAAGATATCCCATCACAGGATACTAGAGTGGAAGGTGAACTGGCAGAGAATATTGCTAAGGAACAGATTGTTGATGATGAATTTGAGAAGTTTAAAAGCAATGAGAAACTTAAATGGAACAGAGGCAGATTATGTACTGACCAAATAGAAGAAGATTCAGAGGAAGGGGAAATCCCAGTTGAAATTCAAAGTGATGAGAAAAATAATGGGCATGCAATCGAAGAGGGGGATCAAGGTGTAAATGGTAATGCCAAAGCTTTAAAGACCACTGAGAAGCAAAGACTAATCAATAATGAGGTTGATTTCAATGAGCATCAACATATAAATGTGGGTCAAAACAATACTGTGGAAAATAAGTCAGAAGCAATGATATCAAAAGTCATTGATCCAGAAGGGACTGGGTAGGAGACTATTGCTGATATTGCTGCTAAGTCCCACAAAAAAAAAAGTGTGTAAAAGCAGTTAAAAAATGGATGCCAATATCTCAAGGTCAGGATTTAACTGGAATCAATGTTCCATTGAATCTCACAATGTTGCAGAATAAGGAAAATGTTAGAGAGCAGGCTGTGATCTCCACTCAAAAGAACTCCAATATTGTGACTGCAGAGGGTGATAAAGAAGTAGGAGTTCAAGCTGATCATGCAGTCAAGGATTTAGATGAAGAATCTACTGCACAAAATTGTCTTAATGTAGCTAAGCAGGGAGATCTTTCTCCTAGGCATATTGAAAAGGTTAAATCAGATGTCAAAGGAAGAAAAAAACAAGTAAAGGAGATTTTCTCTACCACAGCTGGTGGAGTACAAACAAGGAGAACACTGACTAAATCTCACAATCAATAATGAATGCGATCATATGGAATGTTAGATCAATGAACACTATGCAAGCCTTTGAGAGGCTGATCACAATGCACAGGCAGAAAACTTTCGAGTTTATTGGGATTCTTGAACCTATGCAACAGTCTAGCAAGATGAAAAAATATAGAAGAAGAATTGGATTGGCACAGGCTGTGGTGAATGTGTCAAACAAAATATGAGCATTTATGGATGAAGTTTTTGAAGTTACAATTCTGTATAATATGGTGCAACAACTGAATTTGAAGCTTTTCCACACTGAAACGCATGTAGAACTTATACTCACATTGGTGTATGCCAAATGTGATGTTATAGAGAGGATAGAGTTGTGGGATTCTTTCTACGCAATGGCTAAGGATATGATTACCCCATGGCTCGTGGGAGGTGATTTTAATGTGATTTTGGGATGAAGAAGAGAAGTTTGGTGGTCTGCCAGTGTATTTGAATGAAGTAGATAATTTTAGACATTGTATTACCACCTGCAATTTATCAGATTTGGGCTTCAAAGGAAGTATATTTACCTGGTGGAATGGAAGGGCAGAGGAAGATTGCATTTTCAAAAGTTTTGATCGTTGTTTGGGCAATTTGGAACTACAGCAAACATTTTCAGGTTTGGAGGTTACTCATCTATCCAAGATTCGATCTGATCACAGCCCTATGTTATTAAAATGTGATATTGAAGTTGCTCCTATTAAGAAATCTTTCAGATTTCTGAATTTCTAGATTAAGCATGAAACTTTCAAGGATGTGGTTAGGGAGAATTGGAATCCAGACTTCAGTGCTAATCCATTTATACTTTTCAATCACAAATTAAAGAAGGTTAAGAAAGCATTGTCTACTTGGAGTAGAACAACTTTTGGAGACATTTTTCAGAAAATTGCGAGCTTGGAAGAAGTTGTACTAGTACATGAAAGGAAATTTGAAGCATATCCTACTCATATGAATAGAGCAAGGTTGCATAAGGTTCAAGATGAAATGATAAAATACCTTGCACTTGGAGAAGAGTTTTGTAGACAAAAATCTGGCATGGCTTGGTTCAAGGAATACAAAATTCTTTTACGCTCAAGTCAATGGTCGAAGAAAAAGATTGAAGCTCAAAAGGATCAAGAATAGTCTTGGCAATTGGATTGAAGAGGAAGAACAAATTGCAGAAGAAGCAGTAAACTTTTATAAGGATCAATTTTGTGAGACTGAGTTCCTCCTGCATTCGATATTATTGATCATGTGTCTTGTTTGGTGGAAATAGAGCAGAATGAAAAGCTGATAAGTATGCCTACAAGAGAGGAGGTTCAACAAGCAGTATATGGATTGAATAGGGAATCAATATGAGGGCCAGATGGTTTTACATGTGCCTTCTATCATTCTTGTTGGGAGATTATTGGAGAGGACATTTATGCAATGGTGTTGGCATTCTTCAGTGGACAGCAACTTTCAAAGTGTGTGACACATACAAATCTAGTGCTCTTGCCAAAGAAGAAAGAGGTCCATACCTTTTCAGATATGAGACCAATAAGTTTCAGTAACTTCATCAACAAAAGTTTTTCGAAGATGATCCATGTGAGATTGGTGGGACTTCTTCCTAACCCGATTTCAGAGGAACAAGCGGGATTTGTAAAGGGGAGAAGCATTGTCGAGAATGTTCTATTAACTCAGGAAATTATCACTGATATTAGGCTTAGAACTAAGGTTGGACCTAATGTTGTGATGAAGCTCGACATGACAAAAGCATATGATAGGCTGCCATGGTTGTTCCTGACCAAAATGCTAAGGAAACTGGGATTTTACGAAAGATTCATTGGGCTGGTATTTGATATAATAGGAAATAACTGGTATTATGTGCTCATCAATGGACAACCCCATGGATTTTGAAAATTATCGAGGGATGTCAAGCAAGGAGATCCCTTATCACCAACTCTTTTTATACTAGTTGCCGAAGCTCTTTCCAGAGGATTGAATGCCCTGCATTTGAACTTATATTTTTGTGGTTTTGGACTGCCTAAATGGAGTCCAAAAATCAATCATCTTGCCTATGCAGATGACACCATCATATTTTTCTCCTCAGATGCAATATCATTGCATTTAGTGATGGAAGTTTTGCATGCTTATGAGACTGCATCTGGCTAGCTTGTGAACAAAGGTAAATCTTTTATTTACATGCATCATTCGACTGATTTGGAGGTGGTTAGGAAAGTCGAGAGGATCACTGGTATTGGAAGAAAGGAATTCCCATTCATTTATCTTGGCTGCCCCATATTTTATGCAAGAAGGAGAATGGATTATTACCAAGGTTTGATCACAAAGGTGTTGGACAAACTGCAGGCTTAGAAAGGTAAACTACTATCGATATGAGGCAGGGCTATTTTAATATCTAATGTCCTGCAAAGTATGCGAATACACTTGCTATCTGCTGTTAACCCCCCAAATTTTGTCATTAATAAGCTCCAAAAGATTTTTGCCCAGTTCTTTTGGAGTAGCTCCGTGGGAGGTTCTAGCAGGCATTGGGCTTCATAGAACACTCTTTGTATGCCATGTGAGGAGGGAGGATTGGATTCGGATCTCTACATGATGTGACTAAGGCACTTTTCTGCAAACTGTGGTGGAATTTAAGAACAAAGCCAAGTCTTTGGAGCTCATTTATGAGTCAAAAGTACTGCAAAAACCTCAATACAGTAGTAGTTCTATTGAAAGAAAGGTCGCATGTGTGGAGAAAAATGGTGGAATGTAGAGACTTAATCGAGCATCAAATCACTTGGCAACCCAAAATGGGATTCTCACTGTTATGATATGACAACTGGACTAGATTGGAAGCCTTATATTTCCTAGTTCCTCAAGAATTTGGAATTGATGAAGGCATTCACAATGTATGTGATGTGGTGAAAAATAGCTATTGGAATGTAGAGAGATTATTGGAAGTTCTACCTGAAGAATATGCAATGCACATTGTAGAGAAGATTAGATCTCCAGTTATGAATAATGTCCTAGATACTCCCTACTGGATGCTTGAAACTAGAGGCTATTTCAGTGTTAAATCAGCTTGGGATTATCTACGAAGGAGGGACGATCCTAGAAGAGCTTACAAGATGATATGGGTGAAAGGACTGCCATTTAAAATAACTTTCTTCATGTGGAAGGTATGGAAAGCCAAACTACCTCTTGATGATTTCATGCGAAGACTGGGATACTTCATGTCATCGAGGTGCTGGTGCTGATCCTAAGGAGGAAACTTTAGTGCACTTGTTTTTCACATCAAAGGCTGCTACTACGATGTGGAGATACTTCCTAATGAGAACAGGAGTTGCAATGGAAGGACTGCCTTTGAACCAAGCCATTACTAAGTGTTGGACTGCCCAGGTGTTACCCAGAATTAAGCCAATAATGCAGGCATTACCTTCGTGTATTGTATGAGAATTGTGGAAGAGAAGAAATAGCCTATAGTATGGGGAGGCAGTCTCAATTAGCAGGGTCATTTACTAAGTTTCAACAACTCTTCAAGCTATAGTTCAAGTAAGAAAACCAGACCTACATGTGCCTCACAAGTGGCAAGATCTGTTGACTATGTTGGAGAACTATACTCTACGATTGAAGATTGAGAAAGTAATCTACGAATTTCCATTAGAGGGTTGGATCAAAGTTAATACAGATGGAGCATGTAGAGGGAATCCAGGAAGAAGTGCTATTGGTTTTTGTTTGAGGGATGAGGCTGGTGATCTGAGATATGCACAAGGATTAGAAATCACAGAAGGATCTAATAATGAAGCAGAGGCAATAGCAATTATGGAAGCATTGAAGTTGTGTAAAGCACTAAACTACACACAGATATGGCTGCAAACAGACTCAATGCTACTGGAGAACATAATCATGGGATCATGGAAGCCACCTTGGTGTATTGTTGATCAGGTAGAGGGAATTCTAAGATTGAAGGAGGAGTGTAATATCAGGATGTCACACATCTTCAGAGAGGGAAATAAATTGGCAGATCACCTAGCAAACTATGCTCTTGATGTTGGCAATATTGAGTGTTATGATTTCTAGCTCCTGGACACCCAAGGCAGGAGGATAGTGAATTAAGACAAGATGCAATGCCCAAATTTAAGAGTAAAAGTCACAAAGAACTTGGAGGTGAAGAAGGAAGAGTAGAAGAGGGGGAAACTGGAGCTTACACAATTAATTACCATGCTCAAATCCTTCTGGAAGAGAGCATGGTGATGCAATATTTCACTAACATTGTCTTCCTTTTTGCAAGAAAAACTAATGTCTCGTTGCTATATTATTTGAGGAACTTCCAGCTGGCGGTATTAGTACTTAGCACTCATTCCACTAGAAGGGAATTGAATATAGGCACAAGCATAGCAGCAAGGGGGAGCTTTATGCTGCCCAGAGTTTTAATTGTATACAGATGTTTTTGGCAAAAGAAATTGGGCACAATGGGGGTGTTATGGGATGATACTGTTGCCCAGTTTTTACAAATGAAAGTTCATTCAAACAGTTGGAGTTGGCGAATTTTGCTGGGTAAAATGGCTGTGTTGAGATGCATAATCTCAATGCAGCATTCTTATGCAACAGCCCAAAGATCAAATCATGCAAAGATTTCAAGTAAATATACAGGGGATGCACACGAATCTGGACACAAAAACAACATAGTGGAGCAATACTGGACAGTGCAATCGACATGGCTTGGTTGGCAACATATCTCAGACTCATTTGATCCAAACTGGGTGTATATCTCAATGCGACATAATGGTAGGACAACTCAGGAGGGATTCCATACAAAGACTTCAACAAAACACAGAAGGAGGTCATGCAAAAGTGAATGCAAAATCAGGAATGATATTGTATCCATGACCTACTATTTGCTACAACTTCAAAATCTTGAAGGTATATTAATAGTAGGTACAAGCACGGAGGCATGGAGAATAATGCCCAGAATTGTTAACACAGAGGAATGCTGGAGATCACACGATCACATGCTCAAACAGGGTACACGCGAGCAAAATCACAGATCACATGATTTTCCCCACAAACAGTGTATGCTCACACGTGCTCGTAAATACTGGACGTTACAAGTGTTGAGAGGTGAGTATAGCTGTACCATAATTTTGGAGAAAGCAGATACATTTTCGGTTTCAATAGGAAATGCAGATGCAGAGATAAAAATCAGTTGGACAGGCATGATACTGGATTCTTTCTTCTCACAGTTGATTCACCACTGGAAATATGATAAAACGCGCAACAAAAGAAGATCCCATCTGAGCTTCAATAGCGAAGACATTTCACGGCTAGTTTTTATAAATCAGTTCCTTTATAGGTTGCATAATGTGATATCAATGTTGAGTTCATTACTCAACAATGATAATAGGAACTATGTACTCTTCAAATTTTATTACTTTCATCGTCTAAGACCTCCTGACACTTTGTTTTTTGTTCTTTTTTGATTTATATATATAAACCTAGCCCTAGGCACACCGCCTAGTGGATTTAAAAAAAAAAAAGAATAATTAACGTAGGTTGTTCTATGTATAGTGTCGGCTAAAATGGGAGTTTTCAGTTACTTGAAGTTGTTTATCTTTAATTACTTCTTTATTTATTTAATATTTTATAAATTAAACAGAATCCGGAAAGAAAAAGTTATATACAAATTAATTGTAGAAAAAAATATTTATGTATCATTAAACATAAAAATATACATTTAGTTCACATGTTTTATTTAGACATAATAAGCCTTTTCACTTTTTAATTTAACTCCTTTTAGCTTTCCACCGGTAATACAATAACTGTACTATTACTTCATATATTCTACGATTTATATATGATCTTTTGAAAATCTTTGTGTCACTTTATAAAACTGTACAATATTAAAGAGTTTCTATGTCAAATATTACTATTTTGAAAAATTCCTTTTTCTCATATCACGAAGGAACGTGGAAGATAAAAAAAGGACATGACAATTTATGCATTTCTACCTAAATAATCAAAACACTCTTACAGGACACACGTACAGCGCACGTGTCCGGACACTAGTCTAGACCGAACTAAAACTAGCCAAACCCGTAAACATACTCTAGCTCTGCCACTATTATTACATATTTTTAAAATTATTGTCCGCCTTTTATTACATGATTCTGTCAATCTTGGAATGCTCCAGAAATACTTAAGACCATTCTATTTTTATATAACTTTAAAAAATTTAAATTTTACTAAACTATTTACACTATGATTATGATGTGATGTTTGTTTCTTTTTTCAACCACAACTTTAATCTTTTAGTCCATTTTCACTAGCAAATTGAATTCATATTCGGTTAAATGCCGTCAAACAAAATAAAACAGTTAAAATATCTTCTTTAATTAAATAAAGGCAAGCATAATATTACCGATATAAGTGGTTAACCAGCTGCATTGTAATGATTAATGAAGATGAAGAATTAATGTACCCGAAATTCGTTTATTAAAATTAAGTTGACTACTACTTGAAGGCACTAGAATTCAACTTTAAAATGAAAAAGGACGTTATTTCTCAAGACCAACTAATTCTCGTTTTAGTTGACAAGGAAAAAAAGAATCAAGAAGAATGAAAAGAAGTCTTTTTAGACTTTTTGACCAATTCTAGTTCTTATCACTATAGTATAATAATATTTCCTCTCTTTTATTTTATATTACGTTTATTCTTGTTTGATTCATTTTAATTTTTTTCGTTATTGATATGTTCTTAAAGAATGAGATATCATGAATTTCCTCGCACCTAAAATGGAGAAAGAATTTTTTTTTTTTTACATGTTTCAATTACTGATAATTACCAGGGGTGTCAATGGTTCGGCTTGGGCAGTTATTTTATAAAATTTATACCATAAAAAATTTTTGGTTATTTTATCATGTATAACAAAAATTAGACTTTTCGAAACCGTCTCAATCATGTCGGTTTCTCTTCGGTATTGGTAAGGTTCATTTGATTTTCGGTATAGATCCATCAACTACTCTACATCAGTGTAAAAGAAACTAAGCAAAGACAAAGAAAAGATAAATCATACGAGTAGAAAAATATTAACTAAGCTAGGACTCATGAATAAAGTCTATTGAAGATGAAATATTCAAAAAGATAATTTAAATTATACGAAAGGAAACATATTCAATACATTATAGTTTGCTACTCATAACCGCTAGAATACTTTGTGTCTTACTAGTGAATATGTTAGAAATAATTTAATTTTAGTAAGAGTAACATATTAGGTTTGGGAATTAGGATTTTGATTTTAATTACTTGTTGGCTTGTAAAAGTTTTCATAATTCCTAGGCCCAAGGAAAAATTTAATTATTATTTTTAAACTTAACATATATACTTTTCACATGTAAATTTATTCGATACGATTCAGTATTTTTCGGTTTATTTTCATAAAACAAAAAACCTACCCTAATTATCAGTACAGTTGTAGATTTATATAAAAATTTACTGTTTTATTAATAGAAACCTAAAAGTCGATCCGGTACAGTACAGTTCGGTGGATTTAGTCAATTTTCAAATATCCATTGACACCCCTAATAATTACTTGTAACTACCTTCTGTAAGAATTACTGTGATAACCTAAAAGGTCATCTTTAAATTTAATAATTATTTCTGTGTTCTAAGACCTCGAAAAGTACTATTCATCATTCCTCGACTTGCATGCGCAGTCCATGTAATTTTTTGGAAAGATTTTATGTGAAAATAGATAAAATGGAAAATAGAGCTTTAAAACTCAATTAAGTTGACTTTGGTCAATATTTTTACAAACGAACCTGGATTAGTGTTTTGACAGTTTCTGTAGGTCTGTCTCATGATTTGGGACTTGGGACATATGCCCGGAATTTAATTTAGAGATCCCTAACTCAAGTTATGACCATTTAACAGAAACTAAAAATTTAAAGGCTAAAGATTTCTAAAGTTTGACCACAGATTTGACTTTTTGATATCGGAGCCGGAATTCAATTCTGGAAATTGAAATAGCTCCGTTATGTCATTTATGACTTGTGAGCCAAATTTGAAGTCATTCCGGAATCATTTAACATGTTTCCGCACAAGATTTGTAAATTAAAAAGTTTGAAACTCAAAAGTTCGAATCGAGGTGTGAATTGTAATTTTAGCGTTGTTTGATGTGATTTGAGGTCTCAACTAAGTCCGTATGATATTTTAGAACTTGTAGGTATATTTGGTTGAGGTCCCGGGAGCCTCGGGTGGATTCCGGATGGTTAACGGATCAAAATTTTGACTTAAGAAAAAATCTGAAATTTTGGCCATCAAGTGTAACCGCACCTGCGGATTTTAGACCACAGATGCGGAAATCACAGATGCGGTCAAGTTTCCGCAGAAGCGAAAACCGTAGATGTGGTCAAGTTTCCGCAGAAGTGGAAACCGTAGATGCGGTCAAGTTTCTGCATAAGTGAAAACTGCAGATGCAGTCAAATTTCCGCAGAAGCGGAAATGCTAGACAGAACACACAAAAATCGGGAGTTAGCCATTTTTACTCATTTTTGAGTTTTGAGTCTCGTATTTAGGCGATTCCAAAGCGATTTTTCACGAATTTGAATTGGGTAAGTATTCTATAACCAAAAGTGATTATATTTCATAAATCCATGTCTATATTCATCATTTATTTCGGATTTAGATGGAAGAAATTGGAATTTTTGTAAAACTTTCCAAAAATAAAAATTTAAGATTTGAAGATCCATTTGACATCGGAATTTGATAATTTTTGTATGGTTGGACTTGTATCGGAATGGGTGTTCGGATTTCGTAAGTTTTTCCGAGATTCAAAATGTGGGGCCCATTGTCGATGTTTTAGATGAATTTTTGATTTTAATCCGAAAAATTAGTAAATTCATATGGTACGATTTGTATTGAGTATACTGAATTGTTTATGATTAGATTTGAGGATTTCGGACATGAATTCGCGAGGTAAAGGTTTATTGGATTCTTGAATTCGGTAGCAAAGCGAGGTAAGTGTCGTGGTTAACCTTGCCTTAAGGGAATAAGACTTATTTGTCTATTTGCTACGTGATTTAATATGCGGGTACAACGTATATGTAAGGTGACAAGTACTTATGTGTTGTGGTTGAGTCAAAGCATGCGGGTGAAATTTATTTATTGTGAATAATTGCCAATTTAATTAAGATATTCCTGCTTAAGTTTATTATTGATTATTTGATCACCATTCGTGAAATTATTATTCATTTAATTACTGTTGAATATTTTGGAAGGTGAAGTCGGTATTCTGGTATTGAATTGACTGATAAGTGTATATCCCCGCATTTAAATACTCTTTCAAATTTATATTATTATTTTCATGGTAAGGAAGAGTGTAAAAGCACGAAGGGTGATGCCGTGCCATTTTCATTATCTATAATATCATTATCATGGTAAGGACGAGTATAAAAGCACGAAGGGTGTTATCGTGCCATTGGTGAGTGTAAAAGCACGAAGGGTGATGCAGTGTCAATTTCAGAGAGTATAAAAGCACGAAGGGTGATGCCGTGCCAAAAGAGAGTAAAAGCACGAAGGGTGATGCAGTGCCAATTATTATTATTATTATTTATTTATCAGTTTATGGGAGGAATGAGAGTAAAATCACGAAGGGTGGTGCCGTGCCATTTTTATATCATCAGTTGCTCATTTTATTGTTGATGAATCAATTGGCTGCTATGTGACATTTCTCCTGCTAAAATTTCTATATCACTCCCCTTTCGCATGTTCCCTCCCAAATTTATAAATTTTTATTTATTGTGTTATTGTTATTTCGTATTTGTATATACTTGTACAGGTTATTTACGTACGTGTCTTGTCATAGCCTCGTCACTACTTCATCGAGTTTAGGCTCGACACTTACGGAGTATACGGGGTCGGTTGTACTCATATTATACTCTGCACTTCTTGTGCAGATTTTGGAGTTGGTCCCAGCGGCGTACCATAGACGTGCTCGGATTCAGCTACTCAAAGGAGACTTGAGGTATAACTGCACATCGTTCGCATTTCTGAAGTCCCCTTCTATCTTATCTTAGCTGTGTATTATCTTTCAAACAGCTTGAATTTTATTCAGACCTTTGATTGTATTATTCTAGTAGCTCATGCACTTGTGACACCAGATTCGGGGATGTATTTTGATAATTCGGTATTTATGGTCTTCCGCACTTTATTTCAGTAATTGACTTCTATTTAATTTAATTTGCTTAAAAATGGTTAAGGCTATTTTAACGTTGGCTTCCCTAGCAAGTGAAATGTTAGGCGCCATCACGATCCTAAAGGTGGAAAGTTTCGGGTCGTGACAATTACACGTCTCTTTCAAGAGACTTTTATGGCCCACATATTATGGTAATTAATTTGATTAACTTCTCTCCCAGATAAAATTTTATTGTTATGCATATGTAGGAGTTTCCTTGATGGAAGGAAACTATTAATTATGAGTCCCTAGGGTAACCGTATTTGTGGAAGAAGTCTCTAGGGCTAAAGTATCTGCCTATGAATACCTAGCCTACCTATAAATACGCATGTAACTCCATCAGTGCATCCAACGATAGGCACATGCTATAAGTCTCCTAGGTTTTTCTGTCAAGTTTTCCAAGGAGATGCTACAATACTTGAACGACTATGGCTGAAGGTATGTTTCTTGATTAATTTCCGTTGCATTGGCTATGTGTTTGTATACGAATTTCATCATGTGGTATCAGAGCCCGCCTTTTAGCTGTGTTATTCAGTATCTGTTGATGCTAATTATGAATATAATTTATCATGTTTCGATAACAACGGCTTCGTAACTTGGAACCAAACTTTAGTCAGCAGATTACTCTTTAGTTTTTGGCGTAAGGGTGGCAAGTGGGTCAGTCCAGGACCGGGCCCGGGATCGCAAACCAAACGGTCTTCTGGGCCTAAACGGGCCTGAACCGGTTAGAACCGGGTAAGTGGGCCTAGTCCAGTCTTCTGGGCTGGTTCTTCACTTTAGGACCGCTAGGCCCGGGACCATTTAGGACCGGGATCGGCGGGCCCAAACGGTCCCAACGGTCAAAAAGTTTTAAAAAAAAAAAATTCTGCCCGTTTGGGCATTTAAAAAATAGTCGTTGGCTATTTACAAAATAGTCATTTAACCCCTCCCACCTCCCCCCAACTTTCTTTTAACTCCAAACTTTTTATAATTATACTTTTTTTTCCTATTTTCAACTATAAATACCCCCTCATTCTTTTATTTTTCTAACAAAATCATCAATCTCTATCAATATCTCTCTAATTTTCTTCTATAATTGCTACTATTGCTTACTTTATTATTATAATTTGTGAAAAAATTATGAAGTTGGTGAATTAAGTCTTCAAGTCTTCAACGATAATCAATTTTTAACAAGGTGTTCGTCAATTCGGTAAACTCGTTCCAACTCTTAATTTTTAATATTATAGTTTTGTTTGTTTGTTTTATTTATTTTTTATTATTTGATTAATTAAAATGGCTTCCTTAAAAATCGTTTTGGTAAAAATAAGAGAAAATTCAAGAGTGGCGAATCTAGTGGCCAATATGTTCCTCCTCCACTGCCCCCGGCTCCCCGACCCAAACCCCATATCCGTCCTACACCTGCTATTCTTGATAGTGATAATAGTTTATTATAATTTACTGAGAGTCAATTTTGCCATAATGTTGGAGATGGTAAACAATTAGACCGTGAATTAATGAATGCTCTTTATTCTAATCCAACTATTGATGAAAATAATGAGGAGGAAATAGATTTTGATGAAACTCAACCGGATGACGATACACCCACTAGTCCTCCTCCTGAAGTTAACCCAACTAGTAATAATCCAAATGATGCTCCATCTGATACTCTTATTACCGCCCCTACTTTTTTTAGACAACGTACCTAACAGACAAAAACATCTATTGTTTAGCCATTCTTTACTCAACTAATTCCACAAAATAAGGCTAAGTGTAAAACTTGTGGCAAAGAGTTAGCTTTTAAATATTTTGGAGGTCTGGGAGGGCGGGGGGGAGAACTTTGGCTAGACACATATTGATACACCCTCAAGATAAAGTCAAATATCTTCGTGCCAAAGCTTTGGCCGAGGGGATAAGTGTACTTACTCCTAGTCAGGGTGACCCTAGTACCGGGTCAAATCAATTTCAACCGAGAATTAACACTGTTACTGGTGGTATTTTATATTATGATCCAAAGAAAGATCGGGAAGAATTGACAAAAATGGTTAATGTTATGTGCTTACCCTATAGTTTTCCTTCTAACCCTAACTTTGTGCATTATATTAGAATATTTTTAATCCTACCCATAAAGGTTTTCCTCGCACAACCGTAAAGAGCGATATTTATAAATATAAACATGAATATGAATAATATTTATGCTATTTATTTACTCATATAAATTATCGTGTTGCTATTACAACTTATATTGGTAGAAGTAGTAATGACTGTGATTACGTTACTGTTACCAGTCATTGGATTTATGAGGATTGGATAATGCAAAAACGCATTATTGCCTATAGAATAATTAATTCATGTCACACATGGCAGTTTATTGCTAGCACAGTTACGGATATTTATAGATATTTTTGCATTAGTGATAAAATAATGTCAATTTCAATGGATAATGCTACTAGTAACACAAATGATGTAGCCTTGCTTACCACTATACTAAGTCCTGCATTTAGTAACATTTTTCATATTAGATGTATTTGTTATATTTATCATTTAATTGTGGGTGATGGTATGAGAATTTTAAATATTAAAATTGAAAAGGCTAAAATGGCTCTTAACTGGCTTTTTTATTCAAACCATAGAAGTAGACTTAGAGAATATTTTAAAAGATGCGATGAATTTGGCCTAATAGAAAGAAAGGTTCATAAACCTTGTCCAACTAGATGGAATTACATGTATGAAAGTTTAGTTGTTGCATATGAATATAGAAACCCTATAAACTCAATGTTTAATGCCCATGTAAGTGATGATGATGAGCACCTTATAAATGCGGATTGGGCTAATGTTAAAATACTTGTAGATTTTTTAGAAAAAATTCATTGCTATAAATGAATTTTCTGGGCAATATTATCCTACTATTTCTAACTGTTTAGTTTATATTGCAGAACTTGCAAATTTGTTTGCTCATTTTTCAGAGAGTGAGAAAATTTATAAACTTGCTATTGATTCTATGAGAAAAAAGTTAAAAAAATATTTTTTTTTCCCTATTCCCCCTATTTATGGTGTTGTTGCTTTGTTAAATCCTTATATGAAATTAGGAGGTCCTCAATTTTGGTATGAAACTGTTTATAAAGGTTTAACACTTGAAGATGAGGAATTGTCTAAACTTTCGGAAGCAATAGCCTCAATTAGAATAAATGCTCAAACTATTATAATGCTTATCAAGTTGCATTAGATCATGCTAGACCAAATATTCCAACTCCTTCTTCTGATTCTTAATCATCTAAAAGAACTACGGGAGTAAGAGCACTTAGTGCTTGGACGGGGTTAGGGGTTCTCAAGGTTCTACTAGTAGTGATTTTTGACAACCAAATGAGTTTGAAGTTTATTTGTCACAAGGAATTGAGGAAGTGAATCCCGACGGCTCCTTTAATCTTTTGGAATGGTGGAAGGACAAAGAAAAATACTTTCCAGTTCTTTCAAGGATGACCCGAGATATTTTAACTATTCAAGGTTCAACAGTGGCATCAGAGAGAGCTTTCAGTCAAGCAAGACTTCAACTCGGTGATTATAGAGCGTCTAAAAGGGAGAACTTGAAAATATCAATACTTTTCAGAGATTGGATCCGTTCGGAAAGAAGAAATTTTGGACTTGCTGAATCACAACCAGAGGTAGACGAAGCTTACGAAGAAATGCTAGCTGAACTTGCAGAGGATTTTGCTTCGCCCGGAAGCGGTGATAACCAAACTTCTTTTCCGCCATCATCAACAGAAATTCCTCCGGACCTTAATGGATTTATGAAGTTTGTAAGAGATACCATGTAACTTGTATGAACAAAAATTAGTATGTATTATATAACTTGTATTTTGGCATATCTTGATTAGTTTCTTTTTCTTTTCAATGGTGGTATTAGCACCTTCTTGTGCTCATTCCATAGGGGGAAGGAAGACTAAGAAAGATATTGCCATATTTTTTTAATGCTATAATAAAATTATAATGCATTGCTTTGAATATCTCTTTACAATATTTTTGTCTTTAAATTTTAATTAAAAAATTTATGTCACAATTCTATAATAAAATTTACAAGGAATTGACTTAGATATTTTTATTAACATTTTTTTTCTCTAATTTCTATAAAATTTCAAAAAAAAAAAGAGTATCCGTTAGGCCTCTTAGGCCCACTTGGGCTCACTTAGCCCGCAGGCCGGGACCGTTTAGCCCGGACCATTAGTTCGTGGGTCCGGTCTCTGGCCGGTTCCTACAAAAAGACCACCAAGACCGGGACCGTTTGACCCGTTTAAATTGGGACCGGCTCGGGACCGGGACCGAGACCGTTTAAACCGGCCCACTTAGCCCATTTAAGTCCGGGACCAGCCCAAATGCAACCCTTACTTCTGAGTGAGTTTTGTTTACTGCTAAATCCATGAGTTTTATGTATCTCTGTCGGCATACTTTGATTTCACGTTTTAAGAACAGGAAAGAAATCGTTATTCTGGTGATCCAAAATTGGATTTGTACAACTCTGTTTAATGGGTGCTTTATTTGCTTATATTATTGTAAATAAATACATACCCTAAGGATGATGTATTTATTTGCTTATATTATTGTTAATAAATACTTCATTTGTCTTGAAATTTCTGCCTATCTGATCAGGTGTATACTTTGAAACTCACAATGATAAATTTTGATCAGATTCAAAAACAATGGTAAGCATTCTGACCAGAAATTGTTGCAAGTTAGGTGTGGCAGTAATCACCTTTAGACTAAAGGCTTTTAAGTTGTTAAAATTATAAAATTGTTTTTGGTATTGTATATTCTGTTGTTTTATAACAGCCTTCGCTAATATTTGAGAACTTCTTATAGTTTTTTTTTATTATTTTAAGAATTAACTTTTGGGGAAATATAAAGTCATACTTACATTCAGACTGCCCATTTTTTAAAAACAATCAACATTCTAGATAAGTTGATAATTAAGGTTAAATACTTTGAGATATCATTATTGAGTTTTCTTTTATGTGATGTACTTAGGAGTAGCCACGGCATCTTGAGTACTTGATATAAAAGAAATTAAGTTGTTTAATCACATAAAGTCTAGTGATTAAAAATTATAATGACATCTATTTAGTCCAGTTATCTCATTAGAATAGTAACCCGGCCCTACAGTGAGGTAACTGTTTTGGTGAGATTAATTGGAATGAGATAGTAAACCTTTCGATTTTGAAAATTATCTTATGCCCACAGGTACAGATTAATTTCTATATGTTTTGGTTTACTAGTCTAATTAAGTAAAGTAAATTCTATGCATGGGTTGCAACCTCTACCCACAGGAAGGTCTAGAATTTACTTAGAATCGATATTTTATGCGATTCACCTTTTCATGGATTGTGCTTTATAGATATGCATGGGTTACGGTTTGTATTCGCCCACTCTTTACAAGGATGCAAGTGATTTAGTGAAAAGATGTGACGAATGTCAACGGGCCGGTAAAATCTCGAAGAAGAATGAAATGCCTCTCACTACCATTTTGGAGATTGATATCTTTGATGTGTGGGGTATTGACTTCATGGGTCCTTTTGTGAGTTCTTGTGGAAATACCTACATCTTGGTCGCGGTTGATTATGTGTCTAAATGGGTTGAGGCCATTATTCTACCCAACAACGAAGCGAGGAGTGTGGTGGCATTCTTGAAGAAGAATATTTTCACAAGGTTTGGTACTCCGCGGGCTATCATAAGCGATGGGGGGTCGCATTTTTGCAACAAGGCTTTTGACACATTATTTACTCATAAAGTTACATCTCCCTATCATCCACAAGCCAGCGGTCAAGTGAAGGTCTCCAACCGGGAGATAAAGAGTATCTTGTCCAAAACAGTGAATGCTAACCGGACGGATTGGTCCAAGAAGCTTGATGATGCACTGTAGGCTTATTGGACGGCTTTCAAAACTCCTATCGAAATGTCTCCATACCAGTTGGTGTTCGTCAAAGCTTGTCATCTTCCGGTGGAACTTGAGCACAAAGCCATGTGGGCTCTAAAGAAGTTGAATCTTGATTGGGATGTAGCCGCTAACTTGAGGGTTGCACATTTGAATAAATTGGATGAGTTCCGGTACCATTGCTTATACAAGTTCATCCTTGTACAAAGAAAAGATGAAATATCTTCATGACAAATATTTGGAATAAAGAGTTCAAGGTGGGTGATCTTGTATTGTTGTTCAACTCACGATTGAGGATGTTTCCCGGAAAGCTAAAGTCTAAATAGAGTGGTCCCTTTGAAATTGTGGGTGTGACACCTTTTGGTTCATTGGACTTGAAGAACAAAAATAATGAAGTATTCCGAGTCAATGGTCATCGAGTGAAGCACTATTTGGAAAAAGTTGGTGATGGCCACGCTGTGGTGGTGATTCATTTCAAATGATGGTAATCTGCGTCGTGCCGCGACGTTAAATCAGGCGCTTCTTGGGA
This sequence comes from Nicotiana tomentosiformis, assembly GCF_000390325.3. Lineage (NCBI taxonomy): Eukaryota > Viridiplantae > Streptophyta > Magnoliopsida > Solanales > Solanaceae > Nicotiana > Nicotiana tomentosiformis. The sequence continues at coordinate 5,430,091 of NC_090819.1, read as the reverse complement.
GGCAACCCATGTTTCTTTTTCTTTTCTTTTCTTCTTTTGTAGTTAGATGTTCTTTTTGTGCTAACTAGATTTAAAGTGTGTTGCAGGGATGAGTGAAGCAAAACATACTCTGTGGCCGAGAAACAAGATTTTTGAAAGAAATAACTCTAGTTAGTGACTTTGTGACTCTTGTGTTGACTTAGGCAATCATCGAGTGGTTTAATCGAACCATAGTGATTTTCAATCTTGAATGTGGTCGTTATAGTCCCTTGACTCTTTCCTCTTTAAAAATTCAGTTGTGTGAGGGGTGAGATGCTTTGTTGTTAGTCCAAGTACCCGAGTGAAAGGTCTAAAACTTGCCCCGAATGTATGTCAAGGAGAAATCCTAAGTTTTGCTTGGCTTGAGAAGTAATTGTAGGCTTTCCTTGGCCCGTTTGAGTTATCTACTGCCTACCAATGATGTCATCCCTAGTCAACCTCTTCGAGCCTTTAGCCTTTCTCATTTGAAAACCATGTTACAAGCCTTTACCTGTTTTATTGTGACCCTCTTTTGGCACTCGAGCTTTCCTTAAAACTCATGTAAAACAAATGGCTAAAAACGTAAGTTTGGGGGACAGACGAGGAAATTGAAAAAGGGTATCAAGGCACAAAAAGAGAAAAGAAATGATGAGAAGAAAGGGCAAAGAAAAGAAAAGAACAAAAACAAAAGTGCAACAAAAATGAATAAGTTGAAGAGTTGAAGGGATTCAAAGAAAGGTAATGAGCCCGAACATGGAGAAATGAGTGTAATGGTCAAGAAAGAGTGATGTTAGGCCTCTCTAGTCCCCCAAGAAAACGAAAATGCCTCAAAAGAATTGGCAAAGAGTGAGCTGAGAATAAAAAGATGGAGTGCTTAAGGAAAGGTGTAACCACTCAACTATATTGTATCTAACCCTAACCCAAAATCCTTCATTACATCTCGAAAGAAGTCCTACCTAATTTCAAGCCGAGTAAACTTACATTAGTGGCGATCTACATAAGGGGCAAGCCTATGGTACTTGAAGCTGTACTTGCGGCATTCTCTTAAGAGAGATGAGTGAACCTTTTATAAGCCTTTGGATTGAGTGCTAAAATTCTTAAGTGAGCTGTGAAAATGGAGATTAGAGGATGAGGTGTTTAGAATCCACAATGACCTACATAAGAGAGCGAGCTTCCTTGATGAGTAAAGTCAACTCTTGATGCTCAAGTATCACATTAGAACTATATATGCATGAATGTTCAACTTGTCTCCTTGTTGATAATACATAAGTAGTGTGGATAATATTTGGTCCCAACTGATGTGTAAATGGCTCACCTTTGACTAGCTGAAATGACCCTTAACTTGTGGAGGTGAGAATTATTTTGTTTGCTTGAGGACAAGCAAAGACTTAAGTTTGGGGGAGTTGATAAGTGGAGATTTTGACTACTTATTAGCACCTCTTAGCTTTTGTTTTAGTCTAAAAGCACTGAATTGAGTTCCCGAAACTAATGAAGTGTACAAAATTGCAGGAATATTGGAAGTTGGACTCCCGAGATGAAATCCGAACACAAAGCAACAAAAGGTACAAAAGCTTACAAAGTGTCGTCCGCAGAAGGAATTTTGCGGCCGCAGAAGAAATTGCGGTCTGCAGAATTCCATCTGCAGCCATAACCAAAGAAGGAAAACCCAGCAGATTTGTGCAGTCCAGAGCTTCATTGAATTGCAGTTCGTACAAGATTTGTGCGGCCGCAAAAGACTGTCTTGCGGCCGCAATCATACTATTGCGGACCGTAGAAGAGGGCCTTACGGATACAGTATTAAATCTGTGGACCGCAAAAATATTGCCTCGCGACTGCAGATCAGAATTGTACGGCCGTAGAACCCCAGTTCCTGCCAAATGATGAATTCTCCGGACCGCACATGGAATTGTTCGGCCGCAGAACTTTCCGATGGGCATTTTTGTCCGAAATTTCCAGCCTTGTATAAATAGACAAGTTTCATAAAATTAGGTCAAGTTTGGACATCAAAAAGTTCTGTAGCCATTTTTCTTTGCCTCTTTTGGAAGTTTTCTATATTTTGGTGTATTTTACTATAGATTTTATCATTTTAACTTTACATTATGAGTTTAATTAGTATTTCTTCTTCTCTTTCTTCAATTTCAAATATGAGTGGCTGGATTTTTACTAGGGTTGTGACCTAACCCTAGTGTGTACACCTTATGGGTAATTAAATTAGTGCTTGTTTATGATTTGGTATTTATTATTTAGCCTAGTTCATGCTTTAATTTTTGGAATTAATGAGTGCAAACATTAGTTCATGCCTATTTGACTTAGTCTCTACTTGAGAAAGAGAGACTTAATCTAGGAAAACTTGGCTAACAAGGAATTGGGTCAATCGAGAGATTGATTAACCCAATTAAAGGGTTCAACCTAGAGATAGTAATTATCCGACTTGAGCTTTTATCAACTGTATTGTGTGATACCTATTTGGTCTTGAGAAAGCCAAATTAGGCAAAACTATTCTCTGACCAAGAGGTATTGAGTGGGTAAATGAGAGTTGATAGCTATAATACACCCCGATCAACAAAACAAGCATTAAAGTATTTATCCCATTAGGCAAACACCTAGGTAATGGTCACATCCCTAGGCTTTTACCTATTTGAAAAACATCAAAAACAATTATCTTAGTCTTATTTCTCTATTTTGCAATCTTTAGTTTTAAAATAGAAATAGAAACAAAACCCTTTCTTGTTGAAGCGCAAATTAAGACAATGCATGTGATATCTATAATACACCCCGATCAACAAAACAAGCATTAAAGTTTTTATCTCATTAGGCAAACACCTAGGTAATGGTCACATCCCTATGCTTTTACCTATTTGAAAAATATCAAAAACAATTATCTTAGTCTTATTTCTCTATTTTGCAATCTTTAGTTTTAAAATAGAAATAGAAACAAAACCCTTTCTTGTGGAAGCGCAAATTAAGATAATTCAATTTCATGCATTAGAATATATACTCCTAACTCCCATCTAGATCCCTGTGGATTCGATCCCGACTCTTCGTTGGGTTACTATAATTACAATCGACTGTTTCATACCTTGTTTTGAGGTGTGCATTTTAGCACGATTCAACCTCGCATATACGAGACCGCATATGCGGTTAAGTACTCCGCAGAAGCGGAAATGCTGGTCAGGCTACAAAAACAGAAGGGTCCGACATTTTTGTCATTTTGGACCTTTCAAACACTAGTTTAGGTGATTTTTGAGCGATAATTCACGGGAAAACGTGAGGTAAGTCCCTTGTGATCATTGTTAGTCAATAATATTGAATTATCATTGAGTATTTCTACTATATTACGTGTTTTTGAGGTAAAATTTAAGGATTTAGACCTAGGAATTTAAAAATAAGATTTGAGGATTTGAAGGCCGAGTTGATGTCAGAATTTGGTAAATTTGGTATGGTTGGACTCATGGTTGAATGGGCGTTCATATTTTATATCTTTTGTCGGGTTCCAAGACGTGGTCCCTACTGACAATTATTGAGTTGAATTTCAAATTTTGTTCAAAAAATAGTATTTTCATATGGAATTAATTCCTATAATTTGTGTTGACTGTATCGAATTAATTGACTAGATTCGAGGCGTTCAGAGGCCGATTCACCAGGCAAAGGCATATTGGAATAAAGAATTACACAGTTTGAGGTAAGTAACACTTCTAAACTTGGTTCTGAGGGTATGAATCCCTGAATTACGTGTTGTGTGAATTGTTTGGAGGTGACACACATGCTACGTGACGGGCATGTGGGCGTGCACCATAGAAATTGTGACTTAAATAAATTTTGTAGAGTTGTATAATCAAAGAATTATATCATTATCCACGTATCCTCCACGTGTTGGAGAAATTGAGTTGAGACTCGTATTAAAGATCGTGTTTAGGCTACATGCCGATATTTTTGGGACCAACATGAGTCGTGTTGTTGTTTTGTTTAAATTATAATTGTGTACTTAGTCACATCCATCATTTGCACATCATATCTCAATCTTTGTTGTCATTCATTGATACATCATATCATCATGTCAGGTTAATTTTCATGTCACTGAGAGCCCGAGAGACTGGAGATTTTGAGTGATATTTATGGGATCGTGCTGTATGCCACATGTTTTATTTATTTATGCCTGGATCTGGCTTATTATAGTGCTCGGGCTGAATGAGCCCCTCTGGAGTCTGCGCCCCCCACAATGAGAGCAGTTTCTTTATATTCGGGATGAAGTTCCCTAGGCATGGAGTTGTCGTATTTATATATATTTGGGATGGAGTTCCCTAGGCATGGAGTTGCCTTATTTATTTGCATTTGGGGATGGAGTTCCCTGGGATGGATTGGCCTTGTACAGTACTGAGTGACTGACTGTTAGTTGATATATATATATATATTTGGGATGGATTTCCCTGGGCTAGATTGGCCATATACAATACTGAGTGATTGAGTATTGCGAGAGTGTGAGTACACGAGGTTTCCATTGTGGTACATCATATACAACATGTACTTTGGTATGTAGATATAGAGATGTCATATTTCTCATATCATGCAGAATTTATCTATTTTTACTTATACTGAGTTTAACTGTTGAACTTGAGAACATGCCTACATTTTTATACTGTTATTTATATATTGGACTGTACCCGTGGAGCTCGTCACTACTTTCAGCCCAAAGGTTAGCCTTGTTACTTATTGAGTACAGTATGTCGGTTGTACTCATACTACACTCTTCACTTCATGTGTAGATCCAGGTACTTCTGGATACGACGATTGCTAGATTTCAGAGTTTCATCTGTTGGAGACTATCGAGATAGTTGCTTGGCGTCCGCAAACCTTGACTCTCTTTCCCTTCAGTTATTTGTAGTGTTCTATATTTCCAGACAGTTTTTATATCAGTCAGACTATGTTATCATTTAGATGCTCATGTACTCAGTGACACAGGGTTTTGGGAGTATATGTGTATCAGTATTTGTGAGATTTTCTATTAAATCTAAATATTATGTTTTCAAACTTGAAAGATTATAGTGGTTTATTGAGGTTATTGGCTTGCCTAGTATTGAGAGCGCCATCACGACATGCAAATTTTGGTTCGTGATAATAAATTAAGAAAACAACATGATAGCTACCATGAAATAGGAGTGGTGCCTTACCATATATCCCAGGAAGAGAGTCATCCTAGCCCTGACCACATGCCACGTATCACACATCATCCTGAAACATGTAAAGTAAGCGGGACTCTAGATGGGGGCCCTTAAGGGCTGAGTACACCACAACGGTACTCAATAAGTGTCATAGACTCTCTCTAACTTAAGTTTTTGGGACAAACTATATAAAAATAATGCACCAATATTTGATATAAAACGATAAGAAATTTTATCAATTCATGACCCTTGTCATTTTAAATAATAACCAATTGAAGTATAACCCACAATATAAACTTTTAAAACATTTACATCAATCCAAGATTTTGGATAAAATCATACGAAATTATTTTGTTTGCTTTAAGTCATTGAAATCACTTTCGGCTCCTTAGGCCTAAACATAAGAATATCATCCTTACCTTTCACTGGGAGTACTATACATCACTGACATATAGAGGTCAACTAGGTTATGTACCTAGAGGCAAGTATCATATACCCTACTTGCTGAGATCGTCTTATCGTAGTGTCATACGAATCGACTCAGCCATACTAATAATAGTACAAAATAGTACCCTCTCGAGGAAGAGTACTCTGTTGTAGTCTATACCACAAAGTGTCCATCTAAGCCTACACCGACACGTGTAGTTTTATGACAACGAACACGATATATCCGAAGCCAATCTCAGTGAACACAAGTAACTCCCAAAATATTTTATACTTCAAAAATAGATTCATAGCATAGTAGCCTCAAAGGATCTATTTTTTTTTATCAAATCATAGCATTTATAGAAAATTTAAATCATTTGAACAAAATTTAAATAAATAACCTTTTACACGCTAAAGCCTTTAGCAATTTAACATCAATCTTTAAAAGATTCCACAAGTGTTATTCTGCTAATCAATTTCCAAAAGAAATACTTTCCATGAAAACTTATCTTTAGCACTCAAATATGTATCTTTAGCGCTTTATAAAACAACATGACACTACATATGCAACATAATATTTTAATATATGGAGACATCCGTACTTGTTTGTCCCCACAATTACGAGAGAACATTTGCAAACAACTAAGTATAACTCGAAACATGCTTTTAGAGAAAGTCCTTCAAGAAGAGTAAGTTTTAATCAACTTACCTCGCTTTCACTTTATTAACATTTACAAGCTTTGAGTCCTCCTCCATCATTCCAATGTTGATTAAAATGCTCAACATCACCAACAAGTCGATATCTACAATTAGATTTCCTAATTATATCAAAATATAAACTAAGATATTGATCAATATCCATATATGGCTCATAAGTTGGCTACAAGCCTCCAACAACTCAAATCATCAAATAAATTTATATGCTAGACCATTTAACTTCAATATTATGTTTTAATACTCATTCGAAGTCATTAATGATACTACATCAATTATCCAATGCTACCAAATTACTATTCATCGTCTTCCATAATCAATACTTGCAAAATATATAATTCGGGTGATTACTTAGTTGATCACTTCCATCTTTTGCTAACAAATTATTCCATAGGTTCATTGTATTCATAAATTTCATCGCCAAGATTACCATTCATCTTCTCTCTTATTTCTCAAAAGTATTATTTATGCCATGAATTAGAGTTTTATAATTCAATCTTTCAACCATTAAAACTTGTAACAAATGCTTCAAATACTTCTAACTACTCATAATAAACGAGTTTGAAGCATTGGAATTACCTCTAGTAGATCAATCTTGAAAAATCACAACTTTGGTAATTTTTGTGTTCTTAAGGATTTGATGATGAAATATAGTATTTGGATGTAAGAATGATGTTAGAACTCATGTAATTGAGTAAGAATCAACCGAAAATATCATTAACAACTTACCTTAGTTGATTGGACTTGATTTGAGCTCAAAATTGTCTCTTCACCTCAAGAACTCTAACCCCCAATACACAAAATACTCTTTTCCATCAATTTTATATTTAAAGGCCTAGATTTTTGGGTTTCGGATGCGGCCCCGGATGCTTCGCATCCCCAGTTCACTCCTATTTGAAGCTAGGATGCATACGCGGACGCGGATGCTATGGCAGTACTTCACTGCGAGCTTTTCTTTCGGACGCGTCCCCGGATGCTTTGCATCCCCAGTTCACTCCTCTGCCAGCCTTTGGTAACTTGATAGTTTGAAGCATTAGAAACTAAATTCGAAGATCTTTCATTTGATACGTTGTCCATCATATAACGTCTTATACACACACACACACACACACACACACACACACACACTATATATATATATATATATATATATATATATATACATATATATTCCAAATTTAGGTCTTGTGCGTACTCATTTGATATGTTGTCCATCACATAACCTCTTATATATATATATATATATTGTGCGTACTCATTTGAAACTTTAGTCTATCATGTAATTTCCAACTTGATTGTCCCAAGGGCTCTCCTTATTCCCTATATTACTCCAAATATACCTCGTACATTTATTATCATATCCAATTAATATCCATCATATTAATAGTCCTCGTCTGCACACAAAATAATGTAATTAGCACACATCAAATATCTTAATAGCGCTTAAGTATTTCGATATTTTCTGGGGTGTTACAAGCGATAAGGTCAAAGCTTACATGAAGGCAATTAAGGAACAATTCGTAAGCTCTGATAAGGAATTGGCCAGCATCCTTATGAAGAGGCACTCAAGTATGACTTTTGACAGAAGTCGTATAGTGCGTGAGCACATTAGGGAGATGAGAGACATTGGTGCTAAACTCAAGTCCCTTGAGGTTGATATGTCTGAACCATTTCTTGTGCATTTCATTCTCAACTCAATTCCTGCAGAATATGGTTCGTTCAAGATTTTCTACAACATACAAAAGGATAAATGGTCAATCAATGAACTTTTGACCATGTGTGTTCAAGAAGAAGAGAGGTTGAAGCATGAGACACCTGAACATGTTAATATGGTGACTCATGGTAAGAGAAATTCAAAGAAGGGAAAAGTGTTCTCATGAAGAAGAAGAAGAAGAAGAAGAAGAAGAAGAAGAAGAAGAAGAAGAAAAAGAAGAAGAAAAGCAAGTAATTTTATATTTGTATGTTATGAATCTAATTTTACTGAAGTTTCTGATAATACATGGAGAATTGATTCTAGTGTTACAATTCACATTGCCAAAATGATGCAGGGCTTTCAAACTCAGAGGAAGCCCATAAGAAGTGAACAATACGTCTATTCTGACAATAGGACGCGTTCACGTGTGGAAGGCGTGGGGACTTATAGGCTCATTTTGAAGGATGATTTTCACTTAGATTTAGAAAATACTTTTTATATTTCAGAATATTCTAGACATTTAATTTCTCTTTAAAGACTATCAATAAGTGGATATGTTTTGAATTTTCATTATCCTTCTATGAAATTTTTGAAAGATAATAAAGTTATTGGTTTTGGAAATTTGAATGGAAATTTATATAACTTGAGCTAGACCCCACATTTGAATGCAATATTTTAACTTTACATGACAAAGAAATTGGCACTAAGCGATGTATTTTCAATGAGAACTCATAAAGTCTTTGGCACAAGAGATTGGGACACATCTCTATTGATAGAGTCAAAAGGTTGGTTAATCATGGAATTGTAAAAGCTCTTAATTTTCTGACTTTGGGACTTGTATGGACTACATATAGGGTAAGCAGACCAATAAATCAACTAAAGGTGCCAAAAGGAGTTCTCAATTGCTTGAGATCATACATACAGATATTTGTGGACCTTTTCCTACTCCTTGCTTGAATAGTGAGAGATATTTTATCTCATTTATTTATGACTATTCAAGATATATGTATCTCTATTTTTTGTTTAACAAATCAGAAGCACTTGATGTTTTTAAAGTTTACAAAATAGAAGTAGAGAATCAAACTGATGCTCAGATCAAAATTGTAAGATCTGATAGGGGTGGAGAATATTATGGTAGGTACACAGATAAGGGACAAGTTAATGGACCATTTGCTGAGTTCAATGAAAATGAAGGTATAATTTCCCAATATACCATGCCAGGAACACCACAACAAAATGGTATGACAGAAAGAAAGAATCGGATATTGATGGACATGGTAAGAAGCATGATTAGCAGATCAAGTTTACCTTTATTTGATCCTTATGGAGTGAAGCCTTAAAAACTGCTTTGTATATTTTAAATAGAGTTCCATCCAAGGTTGTCCCCAAGACACCTTTGGGGTAATGGAAAGGATAGTAACCTAGTTTAAACTATTTACACATTTGGGGTTGTCCGACTGAAGTGAGGGTTTATAACCCACAACTAAAGAAGTTGGATGAAAGAACAATAAGCAGTTATTTTATAGGCTATGCGGTTAACTCTAAGGGATTTAGGTTTTATTGTCCTTCTCATTCTCCTAAAATTGTTGAGGCTAGAAATGCTAAATTTCTTGAGAAACATGAAGAAAGTGGGAGTGGTTTGACTCAAAAGGTGGAACTTGAAGAAATAAGGGAACCACCTATGGTACCTTTATTTATTGGGAACTTGAATGTTGCTCAGAAATATTCTCATGAATTAGATAAACAATAACAAGTTCAAGAGCCACCACCACTTGAGAAGCCACATGAAGATCAACCCGCTTTACCTGAACCCACTGAAGAAGTGTCTAAACTAGTGGGACTAAGAAAATCTTTAAGAGTTCGAAAACCAGCAATTTCTAGTGACTACGTTGTATATCTCCAAGAGTCTGATTATGATATTGGACTAAAAGATGATCTATGCTCGTTTTCATAAGCCATGAGTGGAGAAAACTCCACACTTTCGTATGATGCCATGAAATAAGAGTTAGAATCTATGGCTAAATATAAAGTACGGGATCTCGTCGAATTACCAAAAGGATCCTCTACTATAGGTTCCGAATAGGTCTTTAAAACTAAAAGAGACTCATCTAGTAATATCTAACGATATGAAGCCAGACTTGTAGCCAAGGATTTTACTTAAAGGGAAGGCATTGATTATCATGAAACCTTATTTTCGGTATCAAAGAAGGATTCATTAAGAATAATCATGGCATTAGTAGCTCATTTTGATTTAGAGTTACATCAAATGGATGTGAAAACACCTTTCCTGAATGGAGATCTTGAAGAGGAGGTATACATGCGTCAGCCTGGAGGATTTTGTGATAAGGACAAAAGTCACCTTGTTTGCAACATGAATAAATCCATTTATGGGCTAAAGCAGGTTTCCCACTAATGATATATTAAATTTCATAATGTTGTTTCTTCATTTGGATTTACGGAGAACATCATTGATCAGTGTATACACCCTAAGATAAGTGGGAGCAAATATATTTTTCTAGTCCTATATGTGGATGACATTTTGCTTGCTAGTAGTGATTTAGGGTTGTTGCACGAGACTAAACAGTTCCTTATCCAGAATTTTGAGATGAAGGATGTGGGTGAAGCCTCTTATGTCATTGGCATGGAGATTCACAGAGACAGATCCCAAAGATTACTTGGATTGTCTCAAAGGGCCTACATTGAAAGAATTCTGGAAAGATTCAGGATGAAGAACTGTTCACCTATAGCAACACCCATAATTAAAGGTGGCAAATTCTCATTGAATCAATGTCCATAAAATGCATTGGAAAAGGAGCAAATAAAAGGCATTCCCTATGCTTCGCTTGTTGGAAGCCTTATGTATGCACAAGTCTGCACTAGACCTGATATTGCCTTTACGGTAGGAATGTTGGCAGATATCAAACCCTAGTCTTGACCATTGGAAAGTTGTAAAAGGGTTTTGCGATATTTGCAAGGAATCAAAGATTTTAAGCTCACATACAAATACTCTAACTCATTGGAGGTGATTGGATATTCAGACTCTGATTTGGGTGGATGCAAAGACACTGGTAAATCTACTTCGGGATACATTTTCCTTCTTGCTGGAGGTGTTGTATCTTGGAGAAGTGTCAAGCAGATAATTGTTTTGACATCCACTATGGAAGCTAAATCTATATCATGCTATGAAGCTACATCACATGCGTTATGGTTTAAGAACTTTATTTCCGGCCTTAGGATTGTCGATTCCATTTCAACGCCATTGAGAATCTTCTGTGACAACTCAGTTGCAATTTTATTTTCTAAGAATAATAAAAGTGGAAGCCGAAGCAAACATATGGACATAAAGTATTTGATGATTAGAGACTATGTCAAGAAGCAAGATGCGTGTTTCAAGCATGTCAGTACTACTTTGATGATTGTTGATCCTATGACTAAAGTTCTGCCGGCTAATATTTTCAAGGATCATGTAACCCATATGGGTCTTAGTAGCTCAATTTAGCCTTACTTTATTCTCTAACAGTTTGTCTAGCCATTGTGTTTATTTTGATATACATGACAGTGCACAATTTGGTTTTTCATGTTTTATTTTGTGATCATTGGATCAATAAAGTTGGACTCTGTATGAATTATATTAAGTTCATTCATAAAGTTGTTGACACTTTGTTAGAACATATTGTACATTGTAATACATGGAAGGAATTATTTATTTGAAATCATGACTACCATGATTCGTATAATGATATGTTCTAGTTAAAGTGATTGTTGCATAACTTTTAGTTGAGTAATAAATTTTATGGCCATATTGTTATAATTATCACTCATACATAATTATCTGACTATAATATGTGGACCAAGTGGGTGAATGTAAGAATTTGTAACGACTCGGCCGGTCATTTTGAGTATTACATCCCCGTTCCCCCATTTACTGCTTAATTTGTGCTTTAAAGTTGTTATGTGACTTGCCGGAGTAATTGGTTCGGGTCCAGTGAGGTTTTGGAATGAATCGGAATACTTAGTTCCAAGGATTTAAAGCTTAAGTTGAAAAAATTAACCGGATGTTGACTTATATGTAAACGACCCTGGAATAAAGTTTTGATGATTTCAATAGCTCCATATGGTGATTTTGGACAAATGAGCATGTCCAAAAAAATATTTGGAAGTCCGTAACTAAATTAGGCTTGAAATGGCGAAAATAGAAAGTTTAAGTTTGAAAGTTTGACAGGGGAGTTGACTTTTTGATATCGGGGTCGGAATTCAGTTTTGAAAATTTTCATGGGTCTGTTATCTTATTTATTACTTATGTGCAAAATTTAAAGTCAATCAAACTTGATTTGATCAGCTTCACCATCGAATGTAGAAGTTGGAATTCGATAGCTCATTTAAGCTTCAATTGGGGTGTGATTCGTGTTTTAGTATTATTTGATATGATTTGAGGCATCGACTAAGTTCGTATGATATTTTAGGACTTGTTAGTATGTTTAGTTGAGGTCCCGAGGGCCTTGGGTAGATTTCGTATGGTTAACGGAATTTAATTTGGATAATTCTAGAATGCTTCGACGTCGTTTCTTCAAGAATAAGTGGTATCACATTAAGAATATGAGCTCAAAATTAAGTTTTGATTGAAGCATTAGGTCCGTATTGAAATTTCAGAGCCATAGCAAAAAAAATCGTCAAATTCGGATATCATATGAAAGAGTTATGCTCATTTCCGTGTCGGGAAAGATTTTTCGTCGCCGCCAACGCTTAGGGTAGCGTGGGGCGCTAGCCCTGGCGCTGAGAATTTTTTGGGATTCTGGAAACTGCTCCACAGACAGTGCCCCACGCTACCTATAGCGCTATAAACAGAAAGAGGCTCTATAAATGTGGGTTTTGCTATTTTTGACATAAACAGAGTTGGGAAGCTCGATTTGAGTGACATTCAGAGGCAAACTTCACAAATTAGACTGGGGTAAGTAATCTTAACTTGATTTGGTCCGTTATTCATGAATCTAACACTATTTTAAGCACCTATTTCGTGATTTGGGTGGATAAAAATAGAAATTTTTCCAAAATTGATTTGAGAGTTTGAAGGCCGGATCGGAGTCGGAATTTAGTAATTTTTGTATGGTTGGACTCGTGGTTGAATGGAGATTCATATTTTGTAACTTTTGACGAGTTTTGAGATATGGGCACCACTATTGATTTTTGAGTTGAATTTCGGATTTTATTATGAAATTTAGCATTTCCATATGGAATTGATTCTTATACCTCGTGCTGATTGTATCGAATTATTTTGACTAAGATTCGAGGCGTTCGAAGGCCGAATCGCGAGGAAAAGGCTTATTGGAATAAAGAATTGCTCGGATTGAGGTAAGTAGCAATTCTAAATTTTGTCCTGAGGGTACGAAACCCCGAATTTTGTGATTGGTTTTGAGGCACATGCTAGGTGACGGGCGTGTGGGCGTGCCCCCTACGAATTGTCACTTGATAAATTTCATGGAACTGTGTAGTTGAATAATCTACTGTTATCCGTACATTTTCCATGTATTAGAGAAATCGAATTATGCATCATGTTTAAACCATGTGTTGACATTGCAGGGACCCACATAGATCGTGTACATGTTGAATTATCTGCTAAATTGCTATTTTGTACTCAGTCACGGTTTTACTTGCATATTACATCTCGGTTTCTATTGTTCATTATTGATGCATCATATCATTGTTGTTTGGGCTGCTTATCATGAATTTTGAGAGCTCGAGTGACTAAAGAGATTTATGACTGAGTGAGGTCGAGGGCCTGATTGTGAGATATTGATACTATAGCACGTGAGTTATCTGTGCGGATCCAGCTATTATACTAGCACGTGAGTTATCCGAGTGGATTATAGCGTTTGGGCTGAAGGAGCCCCTCCGGAGTCTGTACACACACCCCCAGTGAGCGCATATACCTACTGAGTGTCGAGTGTCGAGTGCTGAGTGATTGAGAGGAATGAGTGACTGTTAGGACAGAGTGATTGTGAGGTTGGAGTGAAAGGGAGGACTGAGTGACTTTTGCTCTAAGAGGATGTATTGATTTCATTGTTGTTGCACTTCAGCTGTCATATATAACTATTTTGGAAATTTCTGAGAAATATTATCGTCTGTTTCAGTTGAACTTGATATGAAATTACAGTGTGGGTCTTAAATGTTGAACTCGAAAGCATGCCTACCTTCTAATGTTGGAAATTACTGTAATTGGACTTAGTTGTGAAGCTCATCACTACTTTCAGTTCTTTATTTAGTATTGTTACTTACTGAGTTGGTTATACTTATACTACACCCTGCACTTCGTGTGCAGATCTAGGTGTTCCCAGACATAGTGAGTATTGATTTCTTCGCACAGTTCATCTTCCGGAGATTCCGAGGTAGTTGTCGATATTTCGCAAGCCTTGTCTCTCCTTCTTTATCTTCTTGCTTATTGTATTTAGTCTTAGACTATTATAGACCGTATTTTCCAGACTTGTGATTAGATGCTCATGCACTTTATGACACCCCGATAGTTGGGAATTCCGCGTTGAGTTTTAGGTTTCTATCCATGTTTATGAGAATTTTTGTTACTTAGACTGCTTTAATTCATTTTCTATTAAAAGTGTTGGGATTATTCTATAATGTCGGCTTGCCTAGTACCATGATAGGCACTATCACAACAGATTAGGATTTTGGGTCGTGACAAGTTGCTATTAGAGCCTAGGTTACATAGGTCTCACGAGTCATGAGCAGGTTTAGTAGAGTCTTGCGGATCGGTATGGAGACGTCTGTACTTATCTTCGAGAGGCTGCCGAACCCTTAGGAAAGTTTCACTTTCTTGTATTCTGTTGTGCGAATTGGTTGATTTAGGAAACTAAATTTTTGTTATTCTGTTCTCTCACGGATGGTGAGGACACGTACTATCGGATCGGACGGTCAGCCACCAGTGCCACCAGTTAGGGCCGTGATAGGTCGGGGTCATGGTAGAGGTCGAGGTGTAGCTCGCACATCAGTTGGAGCAGCACATGTAGAACCACCAGTTGCTCCAACTCAGGAGCAGGTTCCAGACATAGTTGAGCCGGCGGGGCCAGCTTAGGCACCAGCTGTGCCTATTTTGATTCCAGGCCTTCAGGAGGCTCTAGCACAGATATTGACAGTTTGCACTGGCCTTGCTCCGGTGGTTTCGGCTCAGGCCGCACCAGCTACTTCTCAGGCCGGGGGAGGTACTCATACCCCTGTCGCCCGTACTCCAGAGCAGTTAGTGCAGGGACTTCAGATACCTGGGGCACTACCAGTCCAGCCGGTTGCAGCTACTCAGGCCCAAGTGGTCCCCATTATGGACGATTATAAGCAGATGATACTTGAGCGATTTGGGAGGCTTCAGCCTCCATCATTTAGCGGTGTTGAGTTAGATGATGCTCAGGGTTTTCTAGATAAGTGCCAGCGGATGCTTTGGACGGTAGGTATTCTAGAGACCAGTGGGCTCTTGTTCACTACTTTTCAGTTTTTTGGGGCTGCCTTCATATGGTGGGAGGCTTATGAGAGGCGCAGGCCGGTCGGTGTAGCACCACTTACATGGCAAGAATTCTCCGTTCTATTCTTGGAGAAGTTCGTTCCGTAGTCTCGCAGAGAGGAGTTGCGCAGACAGTATGAACAGTTATGTCATAAGGGCATGTCTGTGACGCAGTACAAGATGAGGTTTTTTGAGTTGGCTCGTCACGCAATTTAGTTGGTTCCCACTGATAGGGAGAGGATTAGAAGGTTCATTGATGGCCTCTTATATCAGTTGTGGTTGCTTATGACTTGGGAGAGGGTATCTGGTACCGCTTTTGATGAGGTAGTTGACATTGCTCAGCAGATAGAGATGGTCCGTAGACAAGAGCATGGTGAGAGGGAGGCCAAGAGGCCTCGAGGTTCGGGCGGTTTCAGTGGGGTACCTTCTGGGGGCAGTCCTACCACAACAGGGATCGCCCTTATAGACCCGCTTAGCCGACTTGTCCAGCTCATCGTGGTGCATCAGCAAGCCATGGTCCTTACAGTGGTCACTCAGGCCAATCTTCATTCAGTGCACTACCAACGCAGAGTTCTCACCATGCCTCGTCCGCTCGGGTTTCTATAGGTAGTTTCTCAGGTTATCAGGAGCAGCAGTTCCGTCAGAGGAAGGGTTGTTTCGAGTTGGTCATATCAAGAGAGATTGCCCTAGGTTGTTGAGTGGGGCTCCACAGTAGAGTTCTCGGCCGATGGCACCAGCACCAGTAGTTACACCACCCGCCCAGCCAGCTCGGGGTGGGGCTCAGTCAGCTAGGGGTCGCCGAAGAGGGGGAGGCCGATTAGGTAGAGGCCAGGCCCGATTCTATGCTATTCCTGCCAGACCAGATGTTGTTGCTTCAGATGTAATGATCACAGGTATTATCTCAGTGTGCCATAGGGAAGCTTATATATTATTTTATCCTGGTTCCACTTATTCGTATGTATAATCATACTTTACTCATTATCTGGATATGCCCCGTGAGTCCTTAGTTTCGCCTGTTCGTGTATCTACACCGGTGGGCGATACTATTATTGTGGACCGTGTGTATCAATCATGTGTGGTAACTATTGGGGGACTGGAGACTAGAGTTGATCTTTTATTGCTTAGCATGGTTGATTTCGATGTAATCTTGGGTATGGATTGGTTATCTCCATGGATTGTCACACAAAAACCGTGACATTGGCGATGCCGGGGTTGCCGAAGGTTGAATGGAGAGGTTCTCTAAATTATATTCCCAGTAGGGTAATTTCTTATTTGAAGGCCTAACATATGGTTGAGAAGGGTTGTTTGTCATATTTTGCCTTTGTAAGAGATGTTGATGCAGACACTCCTACTATTGATTTTGTACCGGTAGTGCGAAACTTTTCGGATATATTTCCTGTAGACCTGCCGGGTATGTCACCCGATAGGGATATTGATTTTGGTATTGACTTGGGGCCAGGCACTCAGCCCATTTCTATTACTTTGTATCGTATGGCACCAACTGAGTTGAAAGAATTGAAGGAGCAATTTCAGGAACTTCTTGATAAGAGGTTTGTTAGGCCTAGTATGTCGCCTTGGGGTGCACCGGTTGTATTTGTGCAAAATAAAGATGATACTATACGGATGTGCATCGACTACAGGCAGTTGAACAAAGTTACAATCAATAACAAGTATCCTTTGCCGCATATTGATGACTTATTTGACTATCTACATGGAGCGAGGGTGTTCTCTAAGATTGATTTGAGATCTGGATATCACCAATTGAAAATTCGAGATTAGGATACTCTAAAGACGGTATTCAGGACCTGTTATGGTCAATATGAATTTCTCGTGATGTCTTTTGGGCTGACCAACGCCCCAACATTTATGCACTTGATGAATAGTGTATTCCAGTCGTATCTTGATTTGTTTACTCATAATATTTATTGATGACACCCTGGTGTACTCACGTAGCCAGGAGGAACATGCAAACCACATTTGAGTATTGTACTACAGAGGCAGAGGAAGGAGAAACTCTTTGCTAAATTCTCTAACTGTGAGTTCTGGCTTAGTACAGTGGCATTATTAGGACACATAGTGTCCAGTGAAGGAATCAAGGTGGATCCGAAGAAGATAGAAGCAGTTCAGAGTTGGCCCAGGCCATCTTCAGCTACGGAGATTCGGAGTTCTCTCTGCTTGGCCGGTTATTATCGTCGCTTTGTGGAGGGTTTCTTGTCTATTGCATTGCCTTTGACTAAATTGAAAAAGAAAGATGCTCCATTCAGGTGGTCGGATGAGTGAGAAGAGAGCTTTCAGAAGCTCAAGACTACCTTGGCCACAACTCCAGTGCTAGTTCTACCTTCAGTTTCTAGTTCTTACATAGTGTATTGTGATGCTTCTCGGATCGGTATTGGATGTGTTTTGATGCAGAAGGGTAGAGTGTTAACTTATGCTTCGCGTCAGTTGAAGCCCCATGAAAAGAACTACCTTGTCCACGATTTGGAGTTAGCTATCAGTGTTCATGCATTGAAGATTTGGAGGCATTATCTCTATGGTTTGTCTTGTGAGGTATTTACAGATCATCGGAGTCTTCAGCAATTATTCAAACAAAAAGATCTAAATTTGAGGCATCCGAGATGGTTGGAGCTGCTAAATGACTATGATATTATTATTCTGTATCATCCCGGGAAGGCCAATATTGTGGCTGATGCCTTGAGTAGAAAGGCGGTGAGTATGGGTAGCCTTGCACTCATTCCTGTTGGTGAAAGGCCTCTTACAGTTGATGTTCAAACCTTGGACAACTAGTTCATGAGATTAGATATCTCGGAGCCCATGCGGGTTCTAGCTTGTGTGGTTTCTCGGTCTTCCTTATACAACCACATCAGAGAGCGTCAGTATGATGACCCTCATTCGCTTGTCCTTAAGGACACAGTTCAGCACAGTGCTGCCAAGGATGTTACTATTGGAGAGGATAGGGTATTGAGGATGCAGGGTCGGATTTGTGTGCCCAATATAGATGGGCTGCATGAGTTTATTCTTGACGAGGCCCACAGTTCGTCGCATTCCATTTATCTGGGTGCCGCAAAGATGTATCAGGACTTGAGACAACATTATTGGTTGAGAAGGGTGAAGAAAGATATAGTGGATTTGTAGCTTGGTGTTTAAATTGTCAACAGGTGAAGTACGAGCATCAGAGACCGGGCGGATTGCTCCAAAAACTTGAAATTCCGGAGTGGAAGTGGGAGCGTATTACCATGGACTTCGTAGTTGGACTCCCATGCACTTTGAGGAAGTTTGATGATGTTTGGGTAATTGTGGATCGGTTGACCAAGTTCGCGCATTTTATTCCAGTCGGTACTACTTATTCTTCAAAGCGGTTGGCTGAGATTTATATCCGTGAGATTGTTCGCTTACATGGTGTGCCAGTGTCCATCATTTCAGATCAAGGCACACAGTTTACATCAAATTTTTGGAGAGCAGTGCAGCGATAATTAGGTACACATATTCAGTTGAGTACAACATTTCACCCTCAGACGGACGGAGAGTCCGAGCGCACTATTCAGATATTGGAGGATATGCTACGCGCTTGTGTCATTGATTTTGGGGTTTCTTGGGATCAATTTCTGCCACTCGCGGAGTTTGCCTACAACAAAAGTTACCAATCGAGCATTCAGATGTCTCCATATGAGGCTTTGTATGGGAGACAGTGTAGATCTCCGATGGGTTGGTTTGAGCCGGGTGAGGCTAGGCTATTGGGTACTGGCTTGGTTCAGGATGCTTTGGAGAAGGTTAAATTGATTCGGGAGCAGCTTCACACGGTGCAGTCTAGATAGAAGAGTTATGCCAACAGGAAGGTCTGTGATGTTGCTTACATGGTTGGGGAGAAGGTGGTGCTCAAGATTTCACCCATGAAGGGCGTGTTGAGGTTCAGGAAGAAGGGCAAGTTGAGCCCTCGGTATATTGGGTCGTTTGAGGTACTTCAGAGGATTGACGAGGTGGCTTACAAGCAAGCCTTGCCACCTAGTTTGTCGAGTGTGCATCCAGTATTTCATGTTTCTATGCTCCGTAAGTATATCGGCGATCCGTCTCATGTTTTGGATTTCAGCACAGTTCAGTTGGATGGTGATCTGACTTATGATGTGGAGCTGATGGTCATTTTGGACAGGCAGGTTCGAAAGTTGAGATCAAAGAACTCACTTCAATGAAAGTGCAGTAGGGAGGCCAGCCAGTCGGAGAAGCTACCTGGGAGATTGAGCGGGAGATGAGGAGCAAATATCCACACCTATTTGAGACTCCATGTATGATTCTAAACCCGTTCGAGGACGAATGTTTGTTTAAGAGAGGGAGAATGTAACAACCCGGCCGGTTATTTTGAGTATTACAGCCCCGTTCCCCCTATTTACTGCTCACTTTATGCTTTTACAATTGTTATGTGACATGTCAGGATAATTGGTACGGGTCGGGTGAGGTTTTGAAATGAATTGGAACACTTAGTTCCAAGGATTTAAAGCTTAAGTTGAAATAATTTACCGGATGTTAACTTATGTGTAAACAACCCCGGAATAGAGTTTTGATGATTTCAATAGTTTCGTATGGTAATTTTGGACTTAGGATCGTGTCCTGAAAATTATTTGGAAGCTTGTAGCTAAATTAGGCTTGAAATGGCGAAAATAGGAAGTTTAAGTTTGGAAGATTGACCTGGGAGTTGACTTTTTGATATCGGGGTCGGAATCTAGTTCTGAAAATTTTCATAGGTCCGTTATGTTTTTTATGACTTGTGTGCAAAATTTGAAGTCAATCGAACTTGATTTGATCGGCTTCGTCATCGAATATAGAAGTTTGAATTCGATAGTTCATTTAAGCTTCAATTGGGGTGTGATTCATGTTTTTAGTATTGTTTGATGTGATTTAAGGCATCGACTAAGTCTTTATGATGTTTTAGTACTTGTTGGCATATTTGGTTGAGGTCCTGAGGGCCTCGGGTGGATTTCGAATGGTTAACAAAATTTAATTTGGATAGTTCTTGAATGCTTCGATGTCATTTCTTCAAGAATAAGTGGTATCATATTAAGAAAATGAGTTCCAAATTAAGTTTTGATTTAAGCATTACGTCCATATTAAAATTTCGGAGCCATAGCAAAAAGAATCGTCGAATTCAGATATCGTATGAGAGAGTTATGCCCATTTCCGTGTCGGAAAAGATTTTCCGTCGCCGCCAGCGCCCAGGGTAGCGCGGGGCGCTAGACTTGGCGCTGGGAATTTTTGGGATTCTGGAAACTGCACCACAGGCAGCGCCCCACGCTACCTATAGCGCTACAAACAAAAGGGGCTCTATAAATGGGGGAGTTTCGTTTTTTTTACATAAACAGAGTTGGGGAGCTCGGTTTGGGAAATTTTTAGATGCAAACTTCACAAATTGGACTGGGGTAAGTAATCTTAACTTGATTTGGTCCGTTATTCATGAATCTAACACTATTTCCAGCACCTATTTCGTGATTTGGGGGGATTAAAATAGAAATTGTTTCAAAAATGATTTGAGGGTTTGAAGTCCGAATCAGAGTCGGAATTTAGTAATTTTTGTATGGTTGGACTCGTGGTTGAATGGGCGTTCATATTTTGTAACTTTTGTCGGGTTCCGAGACGTGCGCCCCACTACTGATTTTTGAGTTGAATTTCGGATTTTATTGTGAAATTTAGCATTTTCATACGGAATTGATTCATATACCTCGTGTTGATTGTATCGAATTATTTTGACTAAGATTCGAGGCATTAGGAGGCTGAATCGCGAGGAAAAGGCTTATTGGAATAAAGAATTGCTCGGATTGAGGTAAGTAACACTTCTAAATTTAGTCCTGAGGATATAAAACCCCGAATTTTGTGATATGTGATTGATTTTGAGGTGACGGGCGTATGGACGTGCACCATAAGAATTGTGACTTGATAAATTTCATGGAACTGTGTAGTTGAATAATCTGTTGTTATCCGTATATTTTTCACGTATTAGAGAAATCGAACTATAAATCATGTTTAAACCATGTGTTGACACTGTAGGGACCCACATAGGTCGCGTACATGTTGAATTATCTGCTAAATTATTATTTTGTACTCAGTCACGGTTTTACTTGCATATTACATCTCAGTCTCTATTGTTCATTATTGATGCATCATATCATTGTTGTTTAGGCTGCTTATCATGAATTCTGAGAGCCTGAGAGACTTGAGACATTTATGACTAAGTGAGGCCGAGGGCCTGATTATGAGATATTGATACTATAGCACGTGAGTTGTCCGTGCAGCACGTGAGTTATCCGTGCAGATCCAGATATTATACTAGCACGTGAGTTGTCTGTGCGGAATATAGTGCTTGGGCTGAAGGAGTCCCTCCGGAGTCTGTACACAGTCCCCCAGTAAGTGCAGGTATCTACTGAGTACGAGTGCCGAGTGCTGAATGCCGAGTGCTGAGTGATTGAGAGGAAAGAGTGATTGTGAGGTTGGAGTAAAAGGGAGGACTAAGTGACTGTTGCTCTGAGAGGATGCATTGATTTCATTGTTGTTGCACTTCAGCTGTCATATATCACTGTTTTGGAAATGTTTGAGAGATATTATCGTCTCTTTCACTTGAACTTGATATGAAATTACCGTGTGGGTCTTAAATGTTGAATTCGAAAGCACGCCTACCTTCTTATGTTGGAAATTACTGTAATTGGACTTAGCTGTGAAGCTCGTCACTACTTTCAGTTCTTTATTTAGTATTATTACTTATTGAGTTGGTTGTACTCATACTACACCCTTCACTTCGGGTACAGATCCAGATGCTCCCGGACACAGTGGGTATTGATTTCTTCGCGTAGTTGATCTTCCGTAGATTCCAAGGTAGTTGCCGGTATTTCGCAGACCTTGTCTCTCCTTCCCTTTCTTCTTGCTGATTGTATTTAGTCTCAGACTATTATAGACCGTATTTTCCAGACTTGTAATATATAAATGCTCATGCACTCTGTGACACCCCGATAGTTGGGAATTTCGCGTTGAGTTTTGGGTTTCTATCCCTGTTTATGAGAATTTTAGTTACTTAGACTACTTTAATTCATTTTCTATTAAATGTGTTGGGATTATTCTGTAATGTCGGCTTGCCTAGTACCACGATAGGCGCCATCACGACAGGTTAGGATTTTGGGTCGTGACAGAATTACACGTATCTTTCAAGAGACTTTTGTTGCCCACATATTATGGTAATTGATTTGATTAACTTGTCTCCCAAGTAATTACCTTATCAGATAAGATTTTATTGTTATGCATATCTAGAAGTTTCCTTGATGGAAGGAAACTATTAATTATGAGTTCCTAGGGTAACCGTATTTTATGGAAGAAGTCCTTAGGGCTAAAGTATTTGCCTAAGAATCCATAGCCTACCTATAAATATGCATGTGACTCCATCAGTCTGACATCCAACGATAGGCACAGGTTAAGAGTCTCCTAGGTTTTTTCTGTCAAGTTTTCCAAGACGATTCTACAATACTTGAACGACTATGGATGAAGGTATATTTCTTAATTAATTTCCACTGCGTTGGCTTTGTGTTTGTATACGAATTTCATCATGTGGTATCAGAGTCTGCCTTTTAGCTGTGTTGTTCAGTATCTATTGATGGTAATTAGGAATATAATTTATCATATTTCGATAATAACGAATTCGTAAAGATTTATATATATACGGACACTTAAATATTTTTTAAATTATAAATAATTTTTAATCTGTGATAACAAGTTAATTGCACTATTTTTACTAGGTTATCAATTAATATAGTAATAATCATAAGGATTTACCTATAATTATCTTAGGTTATATATAAAAGAAAAAAAATTTCGTAAAGTAACAAAATACAATACATCAGAAGTTGAATAAAAAGGGAAAACAAATTTGACATAGTGATTGAAGGTTCCTTAAAGCATAATTATCAAATCGATATTGATGGTTTAGATTTATTTTCTGAATTGAAAGTTAAGGAAAATAGTACAAGTAGAAGATAACAGTTTAATCAATATACTTAATCAAATAAAAAGACTGAATTATTTTTCAAATACATATATTGCTTATAGAATAATGTTAACAACTCCTGTTACGGTTGCTTTGCCGGAAAAAAGTTTTTTAAAATAAAATTGATAAAATCTTACCTAAGATCAACAACATCTCAAGACTGATTAAATGGATTAGTTTTATTGTCAATTGAGGAAGACTTATTAGAAGAAATTGATTATAAGAAAATTATTAATAACTTTGCATCGAAAAAAGCTAGAAAAATAAACTTCAACTAAAAAAATATTCTTTATAAAAAAAAGTTAAGGCCTCTCGTCAAAGTTTGGCTTTAAGCCACAAAATTCGTCGGGCTGCCCTTAGTGCATAGATATTCTTAAACTATTAACAATTTATCTTATATTCATTTAAAAAGTAATATCGTTTTGCGTTACCAATACAATTTAACATGATCTAATTGTTTTTTCAGGTTACTAAATCCACCAATTAATTGTAGTGACTTTTCATTTTTTATATCTGCTCCTTCGTAGAAGATGCAGCCAAAACCTTTAGAACTTTAACATATAATACTAACAGTTGATGAATGCAATCCGATCAAATGCAGACCTTTTGGAATATTATTTTTTTGGGGAATATTTTTTTTTTTTTTTGGACCTTTTGGAATATTAAGATAACCATTTGACAGTCAATAGTAGTATGCCTGATATTCTAAGTTCAAATTGCGAACCTTTTTGAATCACAGCCATCATGAGAAGATTTCATATTCACATTGTTAAAACTAAAAAAGGAATGTGGTTTTCAAATTTTGGAAATAGTAAAAATATATCAAAAAAATATTTAAAGCAATACCTTGTAAATTTATATCTAAGGCGGGCCAAACGGTGCTGGTCCTAACGGTTCCTACTCAAGAACCGGCTCACGAGATTGGCCCAAGCTCACCTCTAACGGTCCTACCAGTCCCGGCCCATTTAGCCCACAGTCCCGGACCGGTCTCGAGCCCGAACCGGCTCACTTGCCCCCCTTAGATAGGATAAATAAGTAAATAAGGCGGCGCATGTCACACGAATATATATTTTATGTATTGTATAGCTGCTGTTTGCGTATATGTAATTCTTATTACATATTTTTTACAATTATGGTAACGGGACAGCAATTAAGTGTTATTATACGTAAACATAGTCAATATTTAAAATTTATGGATTAATTATTTTAAGTTACTGAAATTTTAAATTAATAATTTTTATATATTCAATAAATCTCTTAAGACAGATACTGACACTCTTGTGCGCACCTCTAAAGATTATTTTATGATTTTATCCGCTCCAATTATAACTGATACTCTTTCAATTTTGGAATGCTCCAAATATATTTAAGATCATTCTATTTTTATATAACTTTAAAAAAAATCAATTTATTAAACTATTTACTATGATTATGATGCGAGGTTTGCTTTTTTTTTTTTTAACCACAACTTTAATCTTTTAGTTCATTTCACTAGCATATTGAATTCATATTCGCCCAAATACCATCAAATAAATTGAAGCGGATAAAATATCTTTTTTAATTGAAGAAAGGCAAGCATAATATTACCTACAGAGTTGATTAACCAGCTGCATTATAATGATTAATGAAGATGAAGAATTAATGTACCTAAAATTAGTTTTTTATAATTAAGTTAGACTACTAATTGAAGACACTAGAATTCAACTTTAAAATGAAAAAGGACGTTATTTCTCAAGACCAACTAATTAACGTTTTAGCTGACAAGGAAAAAAAATCAAGAAGCATGAAAATAAGTCTTTTGGACTTTTTGACCAATTCTAATTCTTATCACTAAAGTAAAATAATATTTGCTCTCTTTTATTTTATATTACGTTTATTCTTGTTTGATTCATTTTAATTTTTTTCTGTTATTGATATGTTCTTAAAGAATGAGATATCATGAATTTCCTCACCCTAAAAAGGAGAAAGAAAAAAATAAAATTACATGTTTCAATTACTGATAATTGCTTGTAACTACCTTCATCCTTTTTCACGATGTATGTATTTTAGATTTTATTGGTTACTATTTCACTAATTGCAAAGAAAATATATGCAGTTTTAATTGAAATACTTAAAATAAAAGAAGTTAGATATACAGAGCCAATTGTTTTATAACAAAAAATACGAATTGCAAAGTATTCATAAATTTATGGATTTTGGATACTTGAGTGGTTATTTTATTTTATTGATATTTATCTCTAAAAGAAAAAGGAAAAAACATAATGTAGAAAAAAACTAATATGTTTCAACCAATAATCACGGCTTATAATCTAGTGATATCAATGTAAGTTTTCTACACACTAAGTGCAGTTAAAAATCTCTTTATGTTTTTTTTCTCATTCCCATTAGCCTTTCCCAATTCATTATTCTAAAATAAATATATGTAACGGATATGAATAGTTTCTTGGTAGGGAACCGAAAAATTGCACGGTATGTTTGGATTGTTTTTGGCGGAACATCCCTATTTTTTACGATCTTAATTGGAACACCATAATTTATATTTAAAGCTTGAAATTCGTATTTGATGGTGGAAAGTAAAAGGTTAATGATTCATTTTTTTGTTAAAATCGCTTGATTGTTGATAATTTTTTCCTAAAATTTTTTTAGTTCAAATGCCGATTTAGTGATGTAGTGTAAATAACTCTAAACTCTTTGTTGGATCTTAGAAAGTGTTGAAAAAGATAAAGTGGGTCTTTTTGATTTAGTGTTATTTGACTAAATTAGTAATTGGGGATTGTTTATATTGATATTTGGAAGCTTTATTTTAAATTTGAGATCATTTGAAGCAGAACACTTTGATCGAAATTGAAATTGTAAATTCGAATAATACTTTGTTAAAACAACACAAAATAATTATGTCAATCGGGTAAATTTCGGTGAGTAACTTAACGAATAGAGTAAAATATAGCATAAATTCTACTAATCCTGTAAAGAAATTCCTAAATATCATGCCAACCTGATAGACTTTGATGAACAACTTAACAAGTATATAGAATAAATATAACATAAACTTTATCAATCCAGTAGAGAAATATCTGAACAGCGAAATCATGCCAACCTGGTAGATTTTGATGAGCATCTTAACAGATATGTAGAGTAAAATATAACATAAACCCTACCATTCCGGTAGAGAAATTCTTGAATAGCGAAATCATGTCAACCAGATAGACTTTAATATGCAACTTAACAGATATATAAAGTAAATATAGCATAAATTCTACCATCAGTAGAGAAACCTTGAACAACAATAATTAAATGCGGTTTCAGGGATCATTTTTTAAATAACGCCAATTTTAAAACTTTCGGCTAAGATCAGCCGCTTAGGGGGCGGCCATCCCTGTCAATCCCCAATAAATTTTGGAGACCGGAACCGTTCCATCACCAAATCAAGAAGTGTTTATTTTTCTTTGTAATTGTTTTAATAATCAAGAGTTCATTACCCAAGATACACTCTAATAAATTTCGATAACTACTCTCTATTTATTTATATAGTCTTTTTATTTGGTTGTTATTAAAAAAATGGTATACCAGTATACCGGAAGAGACTAAGAAAATAGAGTCAGTAGCAAATTGCAGGAATGGGCAAATCCACGAGGAGAGAAAATCTGTCTTCTAAATTTTACAAGTCCTTTTTAGTCTGCTTGACTCTAAGCCATATTTACACATATTCTCAAGCTATAAATAGGTAAAATCTTAAGTCCTCTAAATCTAAGCTCATTTCTTCTTTATTTCTTGACCCCCTCAAGATTTGCCCACTCAGTTCTTTATTGTCCAAATCTAAGCTAAAAAAATGGAGTTTTATGTTCATAACATAAAGGAAACAAATTTTGACAACCCCATTAATAGAAAACTTGCAAAACCCAAATCAAAGATTTTTTTCAAGAATGAGTACCTTCCTAATTGGTTCTTGGAAGAAGTTTTCTTAAGATTGCCTGTAAAATGTGTTTTTAGGTACAAATGTGTCTCAAAACAGTGGCTTTCCTTAATTTCTGCACCTTCTTTTGTATCCCTTTATATTTCTAGAGCTTCTGTGTTGCCCCAACAAGCACCTATTTGGACCATTCTTGCTGATACTCTGCGTGTTAATAATGGTGTTAACTATTTTGCTCAGTCATACTTGCCTGATTTGCTCTCTGATAATCGGTTACATCCAAGATTTTGTACAATTCATTCCCCTTGTATTGCTCGTCCTGAAGATGAACGATATACCATTGTAGCAGTGAGTGAGGGGCTAGTTTTGTACAATCGATGTGTAAGTGATTATCACATTTATAATGCTATTACAGGGCAATGCGTTGCGCTTCCTCCACCTTCGATGCGTTTTGGACATGTTAGTACTGGGTTTTTAACGGAATCTGAAGGGGGGTCTCTGAGGAGTTTTAAAGTTGTGAGATTTGGTTGTCAATTTGGCGAGTCGTATATCCTAAAGTTTGAGATATTCTCGTCTGAGACTGGAAGTTGGAGAAGTCTTGTTGTTCATAATGATGTACCAATTGAAGTTGTATCGCTCAGGAGGCCTGTTGATCTGAATGGGAACCTACATTGGATTGATCGTCGACTTGGGATTATGGCGTTTAATCCTTCCAGTGACTTGAATCAATGTCGGATAATTGGACTTCCTAATGATATTGATAAGCAATGTAATGATGCTAGAAATAACGGAAGTCCTACTTTGTGTGATGTTCATCAGGATCACTTGAGGTATATCGAGGTATCTCTTGTGCCCTCGTATCCCTTCGGATTTTCGGGTTTTTCTGTTTGGATTCTTGACAACTATGACTCTTCAAATTGGACTCTGCAGCACAGGGTAAAGATCCGTGACATCGTGTTTGATGATACTTTAATTAGCAAAGCGTTAACTGGGCTCATTCCTACTCCAATCGCCTTCCATCCGCTTGATTCCAACATCTTATACCTTGGTTTCGGGGATGCTGTTGTTTCATATAACATGAAAACATTGAAGTTGGATGTCCTTGCTGCAAGGGCGGCTCAACAAAATTTGTGGCCTAAAGCCGGTGGTTTACCGGCTTCACCGTTCAGTCGACTCTGCCTTGGTGATCCAGATGATGTTCCAGATATGATTCAAAGATTATTACCTTGTTGGTCATCAGCATTCTTGTTCATGCTTCCTGCGTGGCCAATTTCTCTTCCTATTGATTACACAGGACTGAAGAAGTAATGTTGTGCTTCAATCTGTATTAACAAAAAAGTAGTAAGCAATAAAGCAAATGCTGATGATTCTGTGTATTAGTGAATTAATAAGAACTGCTTGTTCAGGTCATTTACTTTAAAAACATTTTCATGTACTAATCACTTCCTTATTCTTTACTATGCTGCTGGGTAGAGTTGTTTTCTTTGCTCTAGGAGCGTATGCAATGTACCATTACTTTGGGGCGTAAATGGTTCGATTCGGCTGGTTATTTTATAAAATTTGTACTATATCAATTTTTTGATTATTTTATTATGTATAATCAAAATTAGACTTTTCGAAACCTTCCCAATCATGTCAGTTTCTCTTCGATATTAGTACGGTTCGGTTAATTTTCTGTATTTATTTTAAACTTAATATATAAATATATTTTTCACATATAAATTTATTCGGTACGGTTCGATATTTTTGCGGTTTAAGTTCATAAAATAAAAAATCTACCCAAATTATCAGCACGACGATAGATTTATATAAAAATCTACGGTTATATTAAAAGAAACCTAAAAATCGTTCGGTACGGTTCGGTCGGTTTAATCGGTTTTTAAATATCTATTGATACCTCTAGTAGTACTGGGTTCGTATGAACTAGGGGTGTCAATTTGAGCTCAAACCCATTTGACCTGCCCAAGGGGCCAGTCATTGACTTGTCCATTTGTTGAACTCTGCCCATCTAAAGTTCGGCTGATTTTTAGCTCAAATTGATCAATGAGTAATTTTGCTAAAATTTCTTTAAAATAATTCTTTTTTGTTCGACATATTACATATGACCATAACAAAAGAAAAAAATGTCTTATTTGATAATTAAACCATTCATAAGAAACAATACACATTAATTAAAGCTTGCTAAGAGTTGAGCGGGTTGGGCTATAACCCAAATTTTAGCACATCTTTATCTAATTCATCCCAGCCCAATAAATAACCCGCCTATTTATTGACTCAATCCATTTTGACCCGCTAAAATCAGCTCAGCCCGCCGTTTGACACCTCTAGTATGAACCTATACTTTCGGCGTGGAAATCCACTAAAATTGTAACAAATAATATATATGAATTTATAACTTTAAAATTAGAACGAATTCAATGCTAAAAATCTTAAAAATAAGTTATAGAACTTAAATTTTGGATCCGCCCCCGATATGCTAGAAATGATAGCTTAGGTAGCGTACATATACATTAAACATTTTAAAGAATTCAAGCATGTCTTTCTTAATATAGTCAGTTACAACTAATAGATAAATATGGCTGATGCATGCCTGTTTGGCGTATACGTAATCTGTGAAAGCAACTTAAGTATTATTAGACATTTAAGTCAAATTAACATTTTAGAATTTATGTCATTCGACGTCACATAAAATAAAACGAGTAAAATGCTTTCTGTTTCCCTAAATCGCATACGCAAGTGTACGCGGTCAATCAAGTAATAAAGACTAAGTAGAATATCGTCCACACGAGGACTTGTGATCAATTATCAACTAAATCAAACAATTTCTAATTTATCGAGTCAAGAACAAGTTCAAGGTGATTTTTGTTTAATTGATTCTACTAACTAAAGTTGCGGTTAAAAGAAGAACTAATTAACTAGTACACCTAGCACAAAAGATTTTAATTCAATGAGAATAATATTCTAGGGTCATGGTTAAGTAATAATCCTGTTGAATTCTTCAATCAACTCGACTTATTAATATATCTGGGTTGTTAACCAACAAGGACAATAATACTTGTAGAAATTTGACAACTTCTACTCGCCTATTCAATTTATTCTAAACCCTATATTTCTACGAGATTAGAGGCGGCAAATAGGTATATTTCTATCCGTATTCGCAAATCAATTCCCCAATGACTAGGTTCAAGATCGTGCTCTATTCAATCCTATTGCAATCAAGAATTACCTTTTTCAAGTTCAACTCAAGATTCATATATAGTTCAACTCAAGATTTCAATGTTAGCTAGGCAGTAAAATAATTAAACTCAGGATATGAATAAACAACCCAATATGATAAATTAACTCGTCAAATCAATATCCGAATATCAACATTCATGTAAAACTATAACCCCAGAATAAACGAGTTTAGCCACGCATAGTCATTGTAGCAATCTCAAGAAATTCCCAAGAATACATAGAAATCAATAAAAGGAGAAAAAAAGAACTCAAGACGAATTCCACAGTCGCAAAACTCTGTGATGGCTTTTTTCCGCTTCCAAGTGTGTTAGATGACCTAAAAGATACATTTTTGGCTTATATATTGCGTACAAAAGTCGTGGGCCAGAGTTTTCTTTTTCCTTTTCCGAATCAGCTTCAGGGATTGATGCTGAGTTGGATGCTTCGCATCCGCCTTAGCTTGAACTTCTCATCATCGGATGCTGGGTGGATGCTTCGTGTCCATCCTCTGTTCCCTCAACTTTGTTGCGCCCAGGTGCAGATGCTAAGGTGGATGCCTTCTTCAGACTTCACTGCAAAGGGTGCTCCAAATAGCCTTTTTTCCAAGGTTGGATGTGACGCATCCATCCTCTTCTCGTATTGCTGGAGCATCTTTTCGTCATATTTTTGCACTCCAAACCTCCTAAATCATCATACACAACTTAATTAGTTATAAAACCAATAATTAACACGTGCTGGCCATTTTTAACACCAAATAGTTCCAAAATCCAGTTAAAACATATGAAAATATGCCTAACATCACCGCTCACACTTAAACCTTTATTCATCTTCAACCAAAGTAAAATCAACCTATAGACCGAACAAAATTAAGCTTAGCACTATCACGCCATAATTTTTCAATTAAGCTCAAGCACCAATAACTTTTGTTGATATCAACAATTAGCCCTTTGCATATACATTCTTTACTTACCTTCCCATGTTCAAAACATGCCAAGCACAATAGTGAACAGTTCCAAATAATCAAATAGCAACTTCGGTACATCTCAACCTCAGAAACTGACTCCTTAGCATAACTACTTTCAAGTCAACTTACTCACTCTGACTAAACAGCTTAATAAAGTCACATATCCATCATGAAACATATGCATGTTGATATCCAATTTTTTCCTCAATTTTATAAGTATTCCATATAGTTTCAGAATGCCATTTTTGCACTACTACCCAACTCATAAGGGTCATATAAGTATTTTCTATAATGTTTAAGGCTTTAAAATACATTTTCTTTCATTTAAATTATTCAAATATTCATTAATTATCCCTTCAAATTATTCTGGGGTGATTTAATCATCCAAATTTATTATTTGCACCCACGTGTATATTTTATAATATTTTACTTCATTTTATATAATTACATTTATATTTTTATGGTATATACATATTTTTGCAATAATAACCTATATTTTATAATTAATTGTATTTATTATTTTATTTAAGGTCAAAATAACTTTTTATACGTTTACAACCTTCAACCATTATTTTAAAGTATTTATTTGCTTAAATAATATTTTTGTACCTATTGAGCTATTTTATTAATTTATTTTCTCTTAATTTCTTTATTTTTAAAATCTGGCCCAAAATAAGGCCAAAATTCGGACCAAAGCTGGCCCAAACCATGGGCCCAATGCCCCACAACCTAGACCAAGTAACCCTCTCCCCAAACCTGGTCCAGACCCATTAAACGACCTGTCCCACCTATTTCTTTAATCCTGGCTCGTTGATCTCTCAAGATCAACGGCCCACGTCACCCCTCCTTTTTAACTACCCAATCCCAAACCCTAATACCCATTTCCCCCAAGCGGTCCCCTAAGCAATCTCAACTCTCCCTCTCCCTTCTGAAGAACCCTAGCCGCCTCCCCTTTTTAATCCCTCTCCGAATCCCGTTGATAATGGGATTCACCCATTATTTGCTTACCATATCTATGTTCCTCTGTTACTGGTCATCCGTTTATGGTATTACTTAGGTAATTACCTAACTTTGACAAGTACCACTTCCAAGATCGGACTAGGATGACTCGAATCTCTGGGATTTGGACGGTACTCTGTCCATATACACTCGACAAGGAACGATTTGCACCTTTGGTTTGATTTTCAAACAGTTGAATCCAATTAGGGTTTGAGATTTTCCATCTCCTCTACCGATTCTAATTTGCATGAGATATTTTCTTGTCTTATTTATGTTTAATTGATTGTTTCCCATGCTTGTTTGTTCAAATCAATCTCTATACAAACTGCCTTCCCTGTTTCCTCTCTAAGACTTACCTACTGCCACTGCTACTGCTTTCTCACTCTCACGCACTCTAAACTATTCTGAAATTTAAGATCTTGACCGGCTAAAAGCATAGGCCTTCGAAATCTTCTCTAACTACCTCCCTAGTGCGAGCACCGCTCGAGGCTCATCCGAAGCTCATGTGAACTCTAACACACTAGGGTTTGGAATTCTTGCTGTTGTTCTTACTGTGCTACTAAAACTTGGTGATTCTTCTCTATTTATTGTTAAACTGCAAATTGGTAAGTGTTCAAACCCTCGCAATTATGTTTCTTCCCTGTTTGTGATCATGCTTCTGAACATCCTTGTTATGTGGACTTTTCGAAGCCAATATGATAATGTGCCGACCTTTGCTTTGAATTTCTTCTGCAATCCTTCATCTGAACTTGTATAAGTTTTCATATATTCAATCAGTGTAGTCAATTCTGGGCTGTTATGCTTGCTCGAAGATGCTATGTTTATGTATGCTTACATTGACTGTTTACTATTGTACCCATTTTCATGTCTCACTTTGAATACTTGCACTGAAAATCCTAGGGAATTATTGCCTGCCCAGAATTTGCTTTAATAATTAGTCCCTTTCTACTCAATCCTTTATGTTTGAGCTACTGTTCCCCTTGATCTACATGAATCTTATGTGTATTAATGTTTAGCAAAATATGTTGCTCTGTTGTTGGAAAACTTTAGTATTATGCTTCGACTTTTTCAAATCCTGCATTCTTTAGTATTGCCTAAGACTTCTAGTTGAATTTCAATATATTTAGTTCCTTCTGTTACACATGGTCAATTGGCATAAGCCCTGAGGTATGCATGTCCTAGTAACCTTAAAATTAGTATGATTTCCTTACCTACTATGAGTTCTTTTGGATTTTGAATCTTTGTGTTCTACTTAGCATGTTAAGTTGTTTGTCGACTGTTGTAGACCATGCTCACTAGTCTGTTTGTGGTACTGTTTAGGCTCTCATGATAGAAACCTGCATGTGAAATTGTTATCCTCCTGACTATAACCCTATCAGACTCCTATGATTAGAGTTCCTAGGTCTAAAGTCCTTTTTGACTAATTCTGGATCATACCTTACTCTAAACTTGATTTCTGGAAACTTGGGATGTGTGTGCTCACTCTGTTAACTCAATAGACATGCCTCTTAAGTCCTCCTTAAGCATGCCACACTCTCTCCTTTGTTGAATAATTGCTCAATCATGAACTTATGTTGCTTTCTATATCAAACTTGCCATGTTGAAACTAAGTCCTGTTGGTTATCTAGTGTCTTGATCCCTTAGCTTCTAAATGCAAGTGTCAATATGCTTCTTTAGTAATCTTGTCCTTGTTAGGTACTATTGTTAATAGAGTTCAGAACTATTAATTGGGTTGCCATGTATGTTTTGTTAACTTATGTGGTTGAGTGGTTAATCTGCAATTGCTGGGTAAATGAGTCTTCTATCTGGGCCTGGTATGAGTTTATGTGTGGCCTTGGGCTATGCAATGGATATATCTCCTATTCTGAGGTGTGTTTGGATCTAGGTCTGTTATTCGTGTGAGAAGTGATCTTGTTGAAGGCTCAGGCATTACTGGGTTATTTTTCTTTGGGCTTGTTCTATTTATTAGGGAAAGTTCTAGACACAGTGTACTACATGAAACTACACAAAAATCTCACCACATAATAGTACATGATTCGATTAGGATGGCTACATCCAAACTCTCAGTCAAAGCAAGTACATAGTGAAACCATAATTTTAATGCACAAGGCAAACAATTAGCACAAAAGTCAAGAAAATGAGCCTAAGCATCACAAATAAGCTATTTTATTTTTCAAGGAACAAATAGTTCTCAAAAACTCATGGGGAAATTTATAAACCACATGTCCAGGTCTAACTCTGTTGATATCAAACAAGTCACTAAATGTGTCAAATTCAGTCTGAGTCTCTATATCCTATACTACTCTAAAAATAAAAGGTACCCGGTTCAAAATATTATCCCTTGGAAAAGAGCCGGTGCCAAAATAAAAACCGAGGGAATGAGTACCTATGCAATCCTAATAAAAGCAAAAAAAAATCTTTTTTAGTATTTTTAATCGGACCTTAATCTCTCAAGAAATCTGTCCAAGAGATCCATCGTCGGGAAAAGTCCGAGCTTTTTCTAATTTGTTTTTTGTATTTTTTTTTTTTTTGAAGAAAATACTTTAAACTAGACTATTTCTAGTTACGGGTTAAAAATAATAATGAGAATTTTTTTTATATAATTACACTCATGAAGTAATTCCCCCACCGTACACTTAAATTATGCATAGTCCTCGATGCATGATCACAGAGAAAAATTTTAAAACAGGGATGAGAAATACTCCCTGAGACCCTCTATAACCTAGCTAGCAACATGATCCTCAATATTATGGGTCAAGATGACCCAACACTTAAGCTCAAACATGCTCCTCAGTTTCAACTTCGGGTACTCAGACTTCCCCTAATCTGCAAAGAAAAACAAAACAAAACAAAACTTGACACTGTAAAAATAAAAAATAAAAAATACATCTTAGGTTGCCTCCCAACAAGTACCTGATTTAACGTCGCGACACGACTTTACTACTCTGCTCGGGCTGGCCGCTTTCGCTTTTTCTTTCTCCCATGAAGTCTAGCCTTTTTGCACGCTCTAAGAAGATCTCTTCTTTCGTCTTTGGATCTTTTCTCAATCATCTTTACACACTCAGCTTGCAACACCACCTCATCTAACTAAATTTTCCCACCTGGATCACTACAATTCACATAAGGACTCTGCTCTATCCCTTTCGATTCCACCACAATAATCATACACAAGTCCTCATAATGCTTAGGGAGCTTAAGTGCTTTATGCACATTAAAAATGATTTCCTCATTATCAACTCTCGTCTTCAACTTCCCTTCCCTCACATCAATAATCGTTCTACCAATGGCCAAATATGGTCGCCCTAAAATAATGGGCACTTCCTCATCTGCCTCGCAAACAAGAACAATAAAATCAGCATGAAGAATAAACTTTCCCACTCGAACTAACACATCCTCAATAATTCCTTCTGGCATCACTAGTGACCTATCTGCCAACTGTAAAGTGATTGTAGTCGGTCCAAGGACCCCCAATCCTAGTTGCTTGAACAAAGATGATGGCATCAAATTTATACTAGTCCCTAAATCACACAGGACTCTACCAACTTTTTATTTCCCAAGAGACATAGGTGTTGTGAAACTCCCAGGATCCTTTAACTTAAGAGGAGGTTTACTCTGAACTCTAGCACTGGACTCTTCACTAAGTGCAATTATTTCAAACAGTGTATGTCTTCGCTTTTTTGCCACAATATCCTTGATATACTTTACATACTTAGGTACTTCCTGCAAAATTTCCACCAAAGGCAAATTCACATGCACTTGGCTCAGAATATCTAAGAAATTTTTATACTTAGCATCATCGTTTTTCTTCTGCAATCTTTGTGGAAACGAAGGTGGTGGCCTTGTCACAATTACTAGCTCTGATCTTTTGCTCTCTTTCTCATTTTCCTCAACTGGCTTGGGAACTAATTTTCCTTCAGGACTAGCCATATACTTCTTTTTTTTTGGAACTTCTTCTAATACTCTTCCATTTCTCAAGGTAACCGCATTGATATGAGTTTTAGGATTAGACTCAGTATCACTAGGAAGAGCCCCAGCTGGCCGATTATTTTGAGTACTGGCAAGTTGCCCCATTTGTCGCTCCAAATTCCGAATAGCAATAGCCTAATTTTGATTATCAGCCATAATTTTCTTGAGCATCTCCTTAATTTTACCCATCGGATTTACTGATTGAACAACCTGTGGCGGCTGAAAATTCTGGTGTTGGCCTTGTGGTCTTAGCTGATTCTGAACTCCTTGATTTTCACCCCATGAGAAATTTGGGTGGTTCCTCCAATTAGGATTATATGTATTGCCAACTTTATTCTGATTTATTTATCCTCTATTTGTATTCCTCACAAAGTAAATAGATTCTGGATCCACTAGACAGACATCACTAGTATGGCCCTCGCCACAGACTTCGCAGAACACCGCACTTGTTGTACTGATTGAACCTGTTGCATTGGTTGGAACTGCCATTGGTTCTGAACCACATTCATTTTGCTGATTTGATTCGCTAAAGATGCTACTTGTGCAGATAATGCTGATACAACATCCAATTCAAGTACCCCCGCAGCTTTCTGGACGGTGTGTCTACCTGCTTCCCCTTGCCAATTTGGGTTGTTTTTGGAAAAACTTGTTCAGCGGCGCATAAATCTCATCAAAGCTCTTTTCCAATACTTGACCACCACCTGCATCATCTACTATTATTTTTGTTTCATGGTGAAGACCTTCAATAAAAGTGTGAGCTAGTACCTCGTTGGTTTGGTTATTGTGTGGACAGTCTCTTAGTATCCCTTTGAATCGCTCCCAGGCTGCATAAAGTGATACACCTTCTCTCTGTTTGAATGAAACTATCTCACTTCTTATCTTTGCGATTTTACCAGAAGGAAAGAACCTAGCCAAGAATTTGCGAGCCAAATCATTCCACGATGCAATAGAGTTAGCTGGCTCAAACTTCAACCATCTCTTGGCCTCTCCCAACAGTGAAAAAAGGAACAATGTGAGCCCGACATAATCCGATGTGACCCTGTTAGTAATATAGGTATCACTAATCTCCAAAAAATTCAGAATATGTTGTTGGGGATCTTCGTGTGACAGTCACATGAACTTTCCATTTGCATGACATAGCTGGATCATGCTCTGCTTAAGCTCGAAATTTCCAGTGATCCTAGGCTTAACGATAATTGTGGTGACATTAGCAATG
Source organism: Nicotiana tomentosiformis (assembly GCF_000390325.3). Classification (NCBI taxonomy): domain Eukaryota; kingdom Viridiplantae; phylum Streptophyta; class Magnoliopsida; order Solanales; family Solanaceae; genus Nicotiana; species Nicotiana tomentosiformis. The sequence continues at coordinate 5,392,322 of NC_090819.1, read as the reverse complement.
CTGGGCATAGCCACCTCTTGCACCGCCAATTGGTGTTCATCCGCCATTTTAGCAGGAAGTTGAATGAGTGCTTGTAGATTATTTACTTCTCGAGCTTCTCTCAACCTTCTACGAAATGTTCTCTCAGGTTTTGGGTCAAAATCCTATAGTCTATCCTAACTTCTACCCCGTTGCATTCAAGCAGAGTACCTGAGATCAAACACCCAGCCAAAAAAAGATTAAAAACTAAACTCGATGAGTAGTAAAAGCTTAATCTAGCAAAATAGTTAATTTCTAAGTGCCAACAACGGCGTCAAAAACTTGTTGCCCTAAATCGCACACACAAGTATACGCGGCCAATCAAGTAATAAATAGTGAGTAGAATATCGTTCCCACGAGGACTTGTGATCAATTATCAACTAAATCAAGCAATTTCTACTTTATCGAGTCAAGAACAAGTTCAAGGTGATTTTTGTTTAATTGATTCTACTAACTAAAGTTGCGATTAAAAGAAGAACTAATTAACTAGTACACCTAGCACGAAAGATTTTAATTTAATGAGAATAATATTCTAGGGTCATGGTTAAGTAACAATCCTGTTGAATTCTTCAATCAACTCGACTTATTAATTTATCTGGGTTATTAACCAACAAGGACAATAATACTTGTAGAAATTTGACAACTTCTACTCACATATTCAATTTATTCTAAACCCTATATTTCTACAAAATTAAAGATAAAAAGAACGCATTAATAATCTCTTGCATAATTGGATAAGCACGGCAAATAGGTATATTTCTATCCGTATTCACAAATCAATTCCCCAATGACCAGGTTCAAGATCGCGCTCTATTTAATCCTATTGCAATCAAAAACTACCTCTTTCAAGTTCAACTCAAGATTCATATATAGTATTTCACTGTTAGCTAGGCAGTAAAATAATTAAACTCATGATATGAATAAACAACCCAATATGAATAAATTAACTCTTCAAATCAATATCCGAATATCAAGATTCATGTAAAACCATAACCACAGAATAAACGAGTTTATCCACGCATAGTCATGGTAGCAATCTCAAATAATTCTCAAGAATACATAAAAATCAATAAAAGAAGGGGAAAAAAGAACTCAAGACGAATTCCACGGTCGCCAAACTCTGTGATGGCTTTTTTCCGCTTCCAAGTGTGTTAGATGACCTAAAAGAGACCTTTTTGGCTTATATATTGCGTACAAAAGTCGTGGGCCAAAGTTTTCCTTTTCCTTTTCCGAATCAGCTTCAAGGATTGATGCTGAGTTGGATGCTTCGCGTCCGCCTAAGCTTGAACTTCTCAGCATCGGATGCTCGGGTGGATGCATCCACCCTTTGTTCCCTCAACTTTGCTACGCCCAGGTGCGGATGCTAAGGTGGGTGCCTTTTTAAGACTTCACTGGTAAGGGTGCACCAAATAGCCTAAGGGTGCACCAAATAGCCTTTTTTCAAAAGTTGGATGCGACACTCCCACCCTCTCCTCCTATAGCTGGAGCATCTTTTCGTCATATTTTTGCACTCCAAAGTCAAAATCTCTTAAATCATCATACACATCTTAATTAGTCATAAAATCAATAATTAACACATATTGAGCATTTTAAACACCAAATAGCACTAAAAAACGGTTAAAACATAGGTAAATTAATATTAAAACATATAAAAATATGCCCAACATCACTTTCTTTAATTAATGAAAGTCGGCATACTAATACCTCCGTAATATTTACTTAGATTGATTAATAATTGAAGACACTAAAATTCAACTTTAAATGAAAATGACATTATTTGTCGAGATCAACTTCACTTTTTAGTTGACAAGGAAAAAGGAATAAAAAAAAATATGAAAATAAGTTTTTGACCCCTCAATAGATGAATGCCAATTGTCCAATTCTATTTTCTTATCATCACGAAAAAATAACTTAGAACGCCATCTTTGACCAAAAATAGACACTGTCATATTAAAATACTTAGTAAAGTAATGTTGAAAAGTTAGTTTTATTAATGATACAGAAATAAAATAAGCATTAAAGTAGTGTAGAAAAGTTGGTTTGATTGATAGATTTCACGTAAAGTTCAAACTTTAAGTAGATTAAATGAATTCTTAGAAAAGTAAGTAGTCTTTATATTTATATTTTCAATTTTGTTAGATCAAAAAGAAGTAATGCAAAAAAAAAAAAAAAAAAAAAAAAAATCTTAAGGGAACAACTTCTACTTCTACAGTGTCTCTTTCTGAAAATATAACGTGCTAAAGAAATATTGTCATATTTTTAGTAATGTGTTGAAATTATTTTAAGAACAACAAATAAATTGCGTGTTGTATGTATTCGCATTCTTTCCTGTAATGTAATTAAATAGTTTTATATTTTTGTTATTGGACAACTAGTCATGTGTCTGTGATTCTGTTTTCAAGGGAAAGATTTTGAAAGTCTTTTCTACTCAAAGACTTTCAAAATCACACAAATAGATAGCAGTTAACAAATGAAAGTCTTTTCTGTTATTTTCATTCATTTGAATTACTCGCTCAGTTACAAATTAGTCATTGCTTCTCTAGTCAGTTGGCTAATCTTCAAAACTAAAGTTCATTATATCCAACTCTATAGCTTACAACAAAAGTTAAGATACATGCAATACAAATTTGTGATTATATTCACTTTTTTGTGTGTATTAACATATGCTGATTTTGTAAAATTTCTTTGATGAACTCCGATTAGCTTGAAATTTTGTAGGTCAATAAGAAATAGCCTATTGACTAATATTCATTGTTTCACCATGACTTTCTGGTTCATTTTATGGTATTTTTGGGTTATGCAATACGAGCTTGTAGTTATATTCATTTTTTCATGTGTATTAATACATGCCGATTTTGTAAAATTTTTTGGACGGACTCTGATTAGCCTAAAATTTTGTAGGCCCACAAAAAATGGCCTAGTGACCAATACTTATTATTTTGCCACGACTTTCATATTTATTTTATGATGTTTCAAGGTCATACAATACCAATTTATGATTATATCCATTTTTGTGTATATTAGTACATATTGATTTTGTAGAATTGTTTTGACGAATTCCGATTGACTTGAAATTTTGTAGGTCCTCGAGAAATAGCCTAGGGACCAATACTTATCGCTTCGCCATCACTTTCGTGTTCTTTTTTTTTTTTTTTGGCATTTTGGGGTCATGCAACATGAACTTATGATTATATCTACTTTTCGTGTGTATTAATACATGCATATTTCGCAAAATAAATTGACGGCCTCCGATTAGCCTGAAATTTTATAGGTTCGTAGAAAATGACCTAGTGACCAATACTCATCCCTTCGCTATGACTTTTGGATTTATTTTATGGCGTTGAGTAGTCATGTAACATGAATTTGTGATTTGCTTTTTCGTGTGTGTTAGTACACGCTGATTTTGTAATTTATTTTTACGGACTCTGATTGGCCTGAAATTTTGTATGTCCATCAAAAACATTTGTCACGATCCCAATTAACCCTCCGTAAGGTGTCGTGATAGCACCTAGTCTTTACGACTAGGTAAGCCTAATATTACGAAAAATATAAAGAAAACACAATATTTTAAAGATAAACAGCATATGTGAATAGCCAAGAGTAGTACCACTCGGCATATACAAAGTAATTTCTCAAGACCCGAAATATCGCTAAGTGACAAGCTGCTATAATTTATGTAGCTCTATACAAAAGTCTGAAGATAATAAAGAAAGTCACTAGGCGAGGGAGTAGAAGGGGACTCCGAAAATCTGCGGACGCAAGCAGTAGTACCTTGAAGTCTCCTAAAATCAGCAGCACGTACTAATCCCGAGGTTGATAGCTCGCACCTGGATCTGCACACGAAAACATGTGCAGGGAAGGGTATGAGTACACCACAATGGTACCCAGTAAGTGCCAAGTCTAACCTCGGTCGAGTAGTGACGAGGTCAGGTCAAGGCCCTACCGGAGTAAATATAATAAATTAAACAGTAAAAGATATAAGTAAAGTTTACGGTAACACAGTTAAAGAAATTCTCGAAAATTTATCAATTAAGGGAGCCCTCGGCTCTGAACAAGGTAAATACAGTGGAAAATCTCCCGGGATACCGTCCCATAGTTCCGAATGAATATGCAGTACAGGGGGATCTCCCGAAATACGTCTATAGTCCCAAAGTAAATATGCAGTGCTGGAGGATCTCCCGAAATACGTATGTAGTCCCAAAATAAATATGCAAGACAGGGGGATCTCCCGGAATACGTCTGTAGTCCCAATTTAAATATGCAACTCAAGATGAAATGGCAGGTATGACATCGAGTTATACAGTTTATACTGAACACAGATAAGAAAAGTAGGGACTTAACTAAGCATGACGCACAGAATGTCAAATAGGTAGTTAAAAACACGTAAGCATGCTTCTCTAGTCTAAGTTTAACAATTAAACGTATTAGTGCAATTTAATAAGGAAAAACAGTTTATGATTTAGAAAGGGAAAACGGGATTTTTGCAATAATAGCCAATGTACGTACTCGTCACCTCACGTACACGGCGCCCACACATCAATTAATATCAAACATCCTAAGGGGAAAGTTCCCAACACAAGGTTAGACAAATCACTTACCTCGAACTGCTCAAATCAACTTGATATCACGTTCTTGCCACAAGTATCCGACTCCAAATGGCCCGAATCTATTCAAATTTATTGCATAATGTAAATATAACTACAAGTAACTAATTTAACTAATTAATTCGAAGCTAAAATGTGAAATTAGGAAAAACGCCCAACAAGTCTCCCCGGGCCCATGTCTCGGAATCGAGTAAAAATTATAAATTATGAACACCCATTCACTCAAGAGTTCACTTGAACAAAAATTATCTAAATCCGACGTCAAATTCCCATTAAATCTCAGATTTTCAATTGAGGAATCTTTTCCCACATTTTCAAATTTCTACCCTCAAATTCCTTAATTAGACGAGGAAAACAATAATAAATTTATGTATTATGATCAAAATAGAGTTAGAATTAGTTACCCAAGAGTTCTCCTTCAAAATTCCTCGAGAAATCGTCCCCCATCAAGCTCTAAATCGAATTAGTGAAAAAATGAGGAGTGAACCCTCGAAGCTACCTCTTCAACCCAGCGATTTCTGCACCTGTGCTCATGGGGCCGCATCTGTGGTCACGCACTTGCGGAAAAATCATCGTTGGTGCGGAGGTCACTTATCCGGGCTGGGTTCGCACCTGCGGATACGCTTCTGCGCTCAATCGTCACCTTCTCACCTCCGCATCTGCGACTGCCCTTCTGCAGATGCATCTCCGCTCCTGCTGCTCACTCGTCGCATCTGCGACCACTAACACCCGGCCTAAAAGCGCACCTGCGATACCAGCCTCGCTTCTGCGGGGCCGCACCTGCGGACTCCCCACCGCAGGTGCGAAAACACCAGAACCAGCAACTCAAAAATTCCTCTAAGTCCAAACTTTCACCCGTTAAGCACCCAAAACACACCCGAGGCCCCCGGGACCTCAACCAAACATACCAATCAATCCTAAAACACCATACGAACTGTCATATTAAAATACTTAGTAAAGTAATGTTGAAAAGTTAGTTTTATTAATGATACAGAAATAAAATAAGCATTAAAGTAGTGTAGAAAAGTTGGTTTGATTGATAGATTCACGTAAAGTTCAAACTTTAAGTAGATTAAATGAATTCTTAGAAAAGTAAGTAGTCTTTATATTTATATTTTCAATTTTGTTAGATCAAAAGGAAGTAATGCAAAAAAAAAAAAAAAAAAAAAAATCTTAAGGGAACAACTTCTACTTCTACAGTGTCTCTTTCTGAAAATATAACGTGCTAAAGAAATATTGTCATATTTTTAGTAATGTGTTGAAATTATTTTAAGAACAACAAATAAATTGCGTGTTGTATGTATTCGCATTCTTTCCTGTAATGTAATTAAATAGTTTTATATTTTTGTTATTGGACAACTAGTCATGTGTCTGTGATTCTGTTTTCAAGGGAAAGATTTTGAAAGTCTTTTCTACTCAAAGACTTTCAAAATCACACAAATAGATAGCAGTTAACAAATGAAAGTCTTTTCTGTTATTTTCATTCATTTGAATTACTCGCTCAGTTACAAATTAGTCATTGCTTCTCTAGTCAGTTGGCTAATCTTCAAAACTAAAGTTCATTATATCCAACTCTATAGCTTACAACAAAAGTTAAGATACATGCAATACAAATTTGTGATTATATTCACTTTTTTGTGTGTATTAACATATGCTGATTTTGTAAAATTTCTTTGATGAACTCCGATTAGCTTGAAATTTTGTAGGTCAATAAGAAATAGTCTATTGACTAATATTCATTATTTCACCATGACTTTCTGGTTCATTTTATGATATTTTTGGGTTATGCAATACGAGCTTGTGGTTATATTCATTTTTTCATGTGTATTAATACATGCCGATTTTGTAGAATTTTTTGGACGAACTCTGATTAGCCTAAAATTTTGTAGGCCCACAGAAAATGGCCTAGTGACCAATACTCATTGTTTTGCCATGACTTTCATATTTATTTTATGATGTTTCAAGGTCATACAATACGAATTTATGATTATATCCATTTTTGTGTATATTAGTACATGTTGATTTTGTAGAATTGTTTTGACGAATTCCGATTGACTTGAAATTTTGTAGGTCCACGAGAAATAGCCTAGGGACCAATACTTATTGCTTCGCCATCACTTGCGTGTTCTTTTTTTTTTTTTTTTTTTGGCATTTTGGGGTCATGCAACATGAACTTATGATTATATCTACTTTTCGTGTATATTAATACATGCATATTTCGTAATACAAATTGACGGCCTCCGATTAGCCTGAAATTTCATAGGTTCGTAGAAAATGATCTAGTGACCAATACTCATCCCTTCGCCATTACTTTTGGATTTATTTTATGGCGTTGTGTAGTCATGTAACATGAATTTGTGATTTGCTTTTTCGTGTGTGTTAGTACATGCTGATTTTGTAATTTATTTTTACGGATTCCGATTGGCCTGAAATTTTTGTATGTCCATCGAAAACATTTGTCACGACCCCAATTAATCCTCCGTAAGGTGTCGTGATAGCACCTAGTCTTTACGACTAGGTAAGCCTAATATTACGAAAAATATAAAGAAAACATAATATTTTAAAGATAAACAGCATATGTGAATAGCCAAGAGTAGTACCACTCGGCATATACAAAGTAATTTCTCAAGACCCGAAATATCGCTAAGTGACAAGCTGCTATAATTTATGTAGCTCTATACAAAAGTCTGAAGATAATAAAGAAAGTCACTAGGCGAGGGAGTAGAAGGGGACTCCGAAAATCTGCGGACGCAAGCAGTAGTACCTTGAAGTCTCCTAAAATCAGCAGCACGTACTAATCCCGAGGTTGATAGCTCGCACCTGGATCTGCACACGAAAACATGTGCAGGGAAGGGTATGAGTACACCACAATGGTACCCAGTAAGTGCCAAGTCTAACCTCGGTCGAGTAGTGACGAGGTCAGGTCAAGGCCCTACCGGAGTAAATATAATAAATTAAACAGTAAAAGATATAAGTAAAGTTTACGGTAACACAGTTAAAGAAATTCTCGAAAATTTAACAATTAAGGGAGCCCTCGGCTCTGAACAAGGTAAATACAGTGGGAAATCTTCCGGGATACCGTCCCATAGTTCCGAATGAATATGCAGTACAGGGGGATCTCCCGAAATACGTCTATAGTCCCAAAGTAAATATACAGTGCTGGAGGATCTCCCGAAATACGTATGTAGTCCCAAAATAAATATGCAAGACAGGGGGATCTTCCGGAATACGTCCGTAGTCCCAATTTAAATATGCAACTCAAGATGAAATGGCAGGTATGACATCGAGTTATACAGTTTATACTGAACACAGATAAGAAAAGTAGGGACTTAACTAAGCATGACGCACAGAATGTCAAATAGGTAGTTAAAAATACGTAAGCATGCTTCTCTAGTCTAAGTTTAACAATTAAACGTATTAGTGCAATTTAATAAGGAAAAACAGTTTATGATTTAGAAAGGGAAAACGGAATTTTTGCAATAATAGCCAATGTACGTACTCGTCACCTCACGTACACGGCGCCCACACATCAATTAATATCAAACATCCTAAGGGAAAAGTCCCCAACACAAGGTTAGACAAATCACTTACCTCGAACCGCTCAAATCAACTTGATATCACGTTCTTGCCACAAGTATCCGACTCCAAATGGCCCGAATCTATTCAAATTTATTGCATAATGTAAATATAACTACAAGTAACTAATTTAACTAATTAATTCGAAGCTAAAATGTGAAATTAGGAAAAACGCCCAACAAGTCTCCCCGGGCCCATGTCTCGGAATCGAGTAAAAATTATAAATTATGAACACCCATTCACTCAAGAGTTCACTTGAACAAAAATTATCTAAATCCGACGTCAAATTCCCATTAAATCTCAGATTTTCAATTGAGGAATCTTTTCCCACATTTCCAAATTTTTACCCTCAAATTCCTTAATTAGACGAGGAAAACAATAATAAATTTATGTATTATGATCAAAATAGAGTTAGAATTAGTTACCCAAGAGTTCTCCTTCAAAATTCCTCGAGAAATCGTCCCCCATCAAGCTCTAAATCGAATTAGTGAAAAAATGAGGAGTGAACCCTCGAAGCTACCTCTTCAACCCAGCGATTTCTGCACCTGTGCTCATGGGGCCGCATCTGTGGTCACGCACTTGCGGAAAAATCATCGCAGGTGCGGAGGTCACTTATCCGGGCTGGGTTCGCACCTGCGGATATGCTTGTGCGCTCAATCGTCACCTTCTCACCTCCGCATCTGCGACTGCCCTTCTGCAGATGCATCTCCGCTCCTGCTGCTCACTCGTCGCATCTGCGACCACTAACACCCGGCCTAAAAGCGCACCTGCGATACCAGCCTTGCTTCTGCGGGGCCGCACCTGCGGACTCCCCACCGCAGGTGCGAAAACACCAGAACCAGCAACTCAAAAATTCCTCTAAGTCCAAACTTTCACCCGTTAAGCACCCGAAACACACCCGAGGCCCCCGGGACCTCAACCAAACATACCAATCAATCCTAAAACACCATACGAACTGTCATATTAAAATACTTAGTAAAGTAATGTTGAAAAGTTAGTTTTATTAATGATACAGAAATAAAATAAGCATTAAAGTAGTGTAGAAAAGTTGGTTTGATTGATAGATTCACGTAAAGTTCAAACTTTAAGTAGATTAAATGAATTCTTAGAAAAGTAAGTAGTCTTTATATTTATATTTTCAATTTTGTTAGATCAAAAGGAAGTAATGCAAAAAAAAAAAAAAAAAAAAATCTTAAGGGAACAACTTCTACTTCTACAGTGTCTCTTTCTGAAAATATAACGTGCTAAAGAAATATTGTCATATTTTTAGTAATGTGTTGAAATTATTTTAAGAACAACAAATAAATTGCGTGTTGTATGTATTCGCATTCTTTCCTGTAATGTAATTAAATAGTTTTATATTTTTGTTATTGGACAACTAGTCATGTGTCTGTGATTCTGTTTTCAAGGGAAAGATTTTGAAAGTCTTTTCTACTCAAAGACTTTCAAAATCACACAAATAGATAGCAGTTAACAAATGAAAGTCTTTTCTGTTATTTTCATTCATTTGAATTACTCGCTCAGTTACAAATTAGTCATTGCTTCTCTAGTCAGTTGGCTAATCTTCAAAACTAAAGTTCATTATATCCAACTCTATAGCTTACAACAAAAGTTAAGATACATGCAATACAAATTTGTGATTATATTCACTTTTTTGTGTGTATTAACATATGCTGATTTTGTAAAATTTCTTTGATGAACTCCGATTAGCTTGAAATTTTGTAGGTCAATAAGAAATAGCCTATTGACTAATATTCATTATTTCACCATGACTTTCTGGTTCATTTTATGGTATTTTTGGGTTATGCAATACGAGCTTGTGGTTATATTCATTTTTTCATGTGTATTAGTATTAACATGTCGATTTTGTAGAATTTTTTGGACGGACTCTGATTAGCCTAAAATTTTGTAGGCCCACAAAAAATGGCCTAGTGACCAATACTTATTATTTTGCCACGACTTTCATATTTATTTTATGATGTTTCAAGGTCATACAATACCAATTTATGATTATATCCATTTTTGTGTATATTAGTACATGTTGATTTTGTGGAATTGTTTTGACGAATTTCGATTGACTTGAAATTTTGTAGGTCCACGAGAAATAGCCTAGGGACCAATACTTATCGCTTCGCCATCACTTTCGTGTTCTTTTTTTTTTTTTTTTTGGCATTTTGGGGTCATGCAACATGAACTTATGATTATATCTACTTTTCGTGTATATTAATACATGCATATTTCGTAAAACAAATTGACGGCCTCCGATTAGCCTGAAATTTCATAGGTTCGTAGAAAATGACCTAGTGACCAATACTCATCCCTTCGCCATTACTTTTGGATTTATTTTATGGAGTTGTGTAGTCATGTAACATGAATTTGTGATTTGCTTTTTCGTGTGTGTTAGTACATGCTGATTTTGTAATTTATTTTTACGGATTCCGATTGGCCTGAAATTTTTGTATGTCCATCGAAAACATTCTAGTGACCAATACTCATAGCCTCGTCATGACTTTTGGGTTTTTTTTTGGTTTTTTAAGGTCATGCAAGACGAATTTATGATTATATCCATCTTTCCGTGTGTATTAGTATATGCTGATATTGTAGAATTTTTTTGATGAACTACGATTAGCCTGGAATTTCGTAGGCCTATATGAATCAGCCTAATGACCAATGCTTATTGTTTCGCCATGACTTTCAGGTTCATTTATGGCCTTTCGGGATCATGCAATACAAAATTTTGTTATATCCACTTTTTCGTGTGTAGTAGCACATGCTGATTTTGTAGAATTTTTTTGACGGATTCCGATTAAATTAAATTTTTGTAGGTTCATAGATTACGGCCTAGTGACGAATATTCATTATTTCGCCATGACTTTCAGGTTCATTTTATGACTATTCACTTAGTTTAACTTGTCATAAACAAGCTATGCTATTACTATAGCTAAGAGTATCTCATTAAGCATAAAGTGAAAAATATAAAGTAAAAGAGTGATTTCAAGCGAAGGTAAAAAATATTAAGTAATTTCTTCTCATCTATCTAAGGTTTGGTGAATAGAATTACTCAATGTATGTGTTGGAAGAAAGTAACAAATAACACGTGAAAGTAGTTGATGTGCTTGCAAGGTGGCTAGACATCAAAATTATAAAAAAAAAATAATAGTTCAAATAATATATATATATATATATATATATATATATATATATATATATATATATATATATATATATATATATATATGTATGTATGTATAATAGGTACATGTAAGAAATTGTTTAAATTAGTTCAAAGGAGAAAGTAAGAAAGCACAGTTTCCGAAAATCCGTTGTAGAGCATTTCTCGGTGATTATCCGGTCTGCTATAACTTTTAGTATAATAAATTGAAAATAATAGGGATATTATTACTTTTAGCCTGCGCCAGAAACTATTTATATTTGGTAGTCGAAAAAGTGTATAAAACTTGTAATTTATGTATCTAACATACAGAATGTATGTGTATATATATATATACAAATTTTATACATTTTTTCGGCTATTATTTTTACAGCGATTATACAATATCATTTTTCCAAAATAATATGTAAGTGCTAAAAATTACTTAAAGATAGTAATAAGAAAAACGCTTCCTCCACTCATAAGAGATGGAAGTCATAGTTGTATGACTAGTCACTTTTAGGACTATTATTAAAATGTGATTTGTGACCTATATTAGATGGACTTTATGTCAGCTTGCATTGCATTAAGGGCAGCCCACTACACAAAGCGTCTCGCGTTTACGCAGGGTTCAGGGAAGAGTCGCACCTCTAGACGGTGTAATATTTTAAAGGCAGTCCAGTACACGAAGCATCTCGCATTTACGCAAGAATTAGGGAAGGGCCGCACCCCTAGAGGGTGTAATGTAAGCAGCCTAGCATGATACAAGCATCAGTGGCTGATTCCAGACTATGTCAGCTGGCATTGTTGGTTCTAAATCCGAATAAACAATGAGATTTTGCGATATCTTGATGAGCAACATAAAACTAGTGTCTAGTCATTTATAATGAATCTTCGTAATAATGAATGCGTTGTTGTATCGGGTATGTATAAGTATCCAACACAATTTTTACTAATTTTCTCATATATTTCAAAGACTTCACACAGATATCTATATTCATATCACACTCTAGTTCGAGCAATAATTAGCATATAAACTGTGTGGATAGGCCATAGAAAGATAAAAGCAACCTTTGCAAATTGCAAGGTATAGAGCCTATTCTGTTTAATCACTATAAGTCTGTTTATATTTTTTACTATCAACTACATTCCCGACTGCTGATAAGCACAGTCACCTTTGTACATTTGTACAGTGATGAAGAACATAATAATAATAATTAGAATAGGAGAAGGCACAAGATGAAGCAACAGAAGAGAAAGATGGATACTCTGTTAAGAGACTTGTCCACCTGCATTTCTTGCCTTCTCATTCTAGAGCTACCATTTCCCGGTATGGGGTAAGAGCCTGGATAAGGATATGAAAACGAACTTGCATCCGAGCCCCCCAACATCCTCGTAAGGAACATTTCTCCAAACATCACAACCATAGGGCTGAATAGCCTAGTCATCGCAGCGCCTCCAACGCTAGATGGAGCTATAGCCGAAAAGCCACCAAAAGCGGGGGGATAATACAAAGAAGTGTGATGAAGTTGTTGATGAACGTGAGAAGTTGGTGATGATGTATTGACTTGTGTGGTTGTCCAAATGGCTGGAGGACGGCGAGGTATGGCCACATCAACTTGAGACTCGTTGGATTCGTATTCTTTTGATGATGTCCCACGGCCATAGAGAGGTACAAGTGAGGAGTTTGAGATATGAGCTTTGCAGACTGGACATTTAGGTGTCTCTTCTGATCCAGCTGTAGAGTTCTCAACTTGAAGCCACTTGTAAATGCACGGCCAGCAGTAGAGGTGACCGCAGAGGGTGACTACAGGATCATGTGCTGAATCGAGACAAATGTTGCAATCAAAACACCCCATTGTACTTCCATTGTTTGTTGTTGGAACAGGAACTGAGTTCCTCGTTTTAAGTGAAACGCCTTCATCAGATCCAAAACTGATTATAGGTTCACCAAAAGATTGTTCTAGATCCATAGAATCTGTTAAAACGACAAAAAATCACAAATATATCAATCACCTAACGATATTCCTTCGAAAATCATCTAAGAAATCACATGAAAATAAAGAGCTGGTTTTCACACATTTGAACTTTGAGAATACATGACGACAGGAGCCACGGCTATGTCTATGTTACATGAAGTTTCTCATTTAATGTCAAATACAGTGGATACTTACACAACTATATCGATACATGCGCCATAATTTAGTCTATGTAATATAGGGCTATACTTCCATAACTGGGAAAGGCACCATATAAAGAAACCATATATCTTTACCAGCATAGCTACATTTCTTTTTGCCTGTCCTCTTCGAACCAGATTAGTACAAAATTAAGTTAGTAAAAAGGGCAGCATGGTGTACTAAGCTCCTGTTATGCGCGGGGTCCGGGGAAGGGCCGGACCACAAGGGTCTATTATACGCAGCCTTACCCTGCATTCCTGCAAGAGGCTGTTTCCACGGCTCGAACCCGTGACCTCTTAGTAGCTACTAGTATTTATAATCACAAAGATGTTGGCATTTGTTCCCAAAAGATTCAAATAGATAATCACTAGATTAGTCATTAGACTACGCTCCACTTGGATTCATCACTTTTTCTTTAAATTCCTCCGGAATGTGTTTGAGCGTACGTGCATTTCTCTCTCCCACTCAATACTTAAATAATAGCTCCTACCTGTACTCCTGAATCTCAATTCTGTTTTCGTTTAACTATTTCCAACAATGCCCAAGGACATAAAATTTATGAGTGGAGACTTATTATTATGCTACAAGAATGAAACTGGCATGTTACATTTTTTGAAGTACCACAATCTGACAGGAAGCTTAAATCATTAATTTCAGTAAGCTGCACAGAGGCAATTCAAATAATCTAAATATGTATGCTCAGTACACCAACCTAGAATAGCAGCAAATCAGAATTTTAAGCAAAATTTTCTGAATGTATGCCAAAACAGAAGCACGAAAAAGTAAGTGCAAATGACAAGGAGCCACGATTAAGATCTTCATGAATGAAAAGGAGCCTATGGCAACAAATATAGAATAATGAGACTTTAATAAAATTAAATGCACCACACATTTTCCCCATTAAAAAAGGGATGTCAAGAACCGAACTTCAAAATTTTCAGAAGTTTGTAAACTACTCCCTCCGTTCCGATTATGTGAACCTATTTCCTTTTTGGTCCGTTCAAAAAAGAATGACCCCTTTTTAAATTTGGAAACAATTTAGCTTAAACTTCCAATTCTACCCTAATGAGAAGTTTTTATAACCACACAAACACTCCGGACCCCTTTTTGACTTGTTTAGAACCATAAATTCCAAAAATCTTCATTTTTTCTTAAACTTCGTGCCCAGTCAAACAGGTTCATATAAATTGGAACGGAGGGAGTATTACGCAGCATTTGATTTGGATTCATGATCATATTTTCATTCTTTTGAGGTTAAATTTTTTTCTTTTAAGGATCAGAAGATGGGGATTTTGAGGTGGTGGAGGTAGTGTAACTGACTGCAAAGGAAGCTCGGGAAAGAAGCAGAAAAGGTGAAGAAAAGCCAAGTTAACTAAAATTTCTACCATCAGAAATGTTAATTTCAACAAAAGATAGCTCAACGAAGATTTATCCCGAAATGGAAGGAAAATTGCAATTCCACATCGTCCATTCCTTGGAGGGGGATAACTTATGTGAGAAACATTGTCTCGCGGCAAATGAAAAGAAAAGCAACCTATTTTATAAAGCAGTAAAATTATTGACAATTGCTCTAGTAAATTAAGCATGCGTTAACCTTGGCCATTGAAAATAAAGCTTAAAAATGATCTCAAGCTTGAAAGTACATTAAGACGAGATTAATCACGACATAAATAACGAAGCAGAAAAAATTCAACTAATCACTTACAGCTCAATCTCAAACTAGTTAGAGTTGACTTAACATTCCTTTATATCCATTTAGCTTTATTCAGATCCATTTCATTTAAATTCTAAATAATTTACATTAATTTCCCTTATAATACTGTAATCAATTGATGACACCATATCCCCTGGCCACTGAAATAAAAACGCCTATAAACGATTTCAAGCATGAAAATACACATCAAACGAGATCAATCACCACGCAAATCACGAAGCCAAGAGTTCAACAATAAATCCTCTATACTCATTTTGCTTTATTTGGATCCGTTTCTTTCCAATAACAAATAATTTATCTCCTAAGCCAAATTAGACATTCTTATACAACGAAAGGAATTTTCTAATTGCCAAATTTATCCTACACATTATATATACAAGTTTCGACTTTATTTGCATTATACTCTATTCTTACATATGAAGCCAGGGGCGGAGCTAGAAGCCTCAATACTGGTTCGACCTAACAAGTTAACTTTTGCTCAAACAGCGACGTTTGTATTAAAAAATTCATTAAATATGAATAATTATTAAATTTAAAACCCAGTTATTAGCACTTAAAGTTTTCGTTCTAATATCTAGAACCCATAACGTTGAAATTCTGACTTCGCCTATGTATGAACCAAAAGATTAACAGAAAATAAAATCAAGGAAACCACGAAACAAACAGAACATTAACAGAATACAATGCGAATAATGTACCGGCGCGTGGGAGAACGGAAGAGTGGACGGCGATTGAATCGCGTGGAGGAGGAGACTAACAACGGCGAGTCTTAAAAAAAGTGTCGTCGGAAGTGATTTTGGAGGAGAAATTAAAGCTATGAAGGAAGAAATTGGAGAGCAATGTAGCAACGAATGGGGTGTGAATTATTTGGGGTTAGTATTTAAAAACAGTAAAATGTTTTTCTCAACCGCAAAAGGGAGAGAAATATGGGTTGACACGTGAAAAGGGAGGCGCGTGTGGGCGGTTTTTTCTCTTGGAGTTACACGTGGCCTTATGCTACACGCGCTTAGATCTGATCCTTTTTATGGAGAACACACTTTTATCAACATAATGTTTTAGAGAAGTAACATTTGACGTGTAAATATCATTTGACTATTATATACAAAATTATCCAAAAAATATTTTATCATTATTATAACATATGAAAAAAATTAAATTTAAAATTTCAGAAGGTATAGTTTACTAATTAAAAATTAAAGAAAGCTGATTTTTTTCATCTAAATAGATTTTCAATTGTTTTCGAACAATGGAGAATGAAAAACTTACACTTTAATACGTCTTCTTCAAATTAAACCTTATACAAGATGAAGAACTTTTGTCCAAAGGAATAAAAACATATTTAAAGATCTTTCAAAGAAATAAAATATTTAATTATATATTCACGTAATTTGTCCTAAGTGGTGTATTAAAATTTTTAAATATTTGATCAAAATCTATAATTGGAATTAATTATCCATCTGTTTTACTCACTTTACATGACATTATTACAATTAGGTGAATGAACATCTTTTTCTTTGACCACAACTTTTCCATTTTCTAACAATACTTTTATTGTAAGAAGTTGTATGTAATTTTTAGTACTACTTTTTATCTAGTTCCTAGTTATGTAAAAACAATTAGAAAAAAGATTGATAAATCACCTATCAGAAATAAGACCAAAAATAAGTCTTTATTATAGGGGTTTTTTTTTCACTTTTAACCCACGCCAGAAACTACTTACGTTTGATAGTCGAAAAAGTTTATAAAATTTATATAATTTTTGTATATAACATGCAACATGTATATATACAAAAAATATTATTTATTTTAACTATTATTTTGAAAGCGTCTGTGCATTATCATTTTTCCTCTATTTTATTTTTTATACTCTGGCATCACCGTAGGTCGCTTTTTGATCTCGCGGCCTAACAGGAGATCGCTTTTCGAAAAGCATAGGTTTGAAAATTAGATGTAATGTTAATTAAGATGGTGAAAATAGCATAAGTGGAATTTGGTGCTCTAGTCTGTTGTTTCTATTTATGCACTATGCATAAAACCAATATACTTGCGACAAAAATTTAAATATATTTGATGATTACTAAAAATAAACAAATATTAAATTTAAATTCATAATTTCAAAAGTAAAATAAGTTCAGCTAGAAATCTTCAAGGTTAAACCCATCAAATTTAAATCCTAATCATCCCTTTGCATATAACTCAGCAATGATTAGATAAAACAACAATAATAACAAACCCAGTGAAATCCGACAAATGGAGTATGGGGAGAGTAGTATGTACGCGACCTTACCCCTACCCTGGGAAGGTAGAGAAGTTGTTTCGGATAGACCTCGGCTCAAAAAAGATGAAAAGAAACAATAGAAATATCAACAACCACGGCCACTGATAGATACAACAGACCCCAAAAATTACATGTAGAAGTTTTTAGTTAGAAGCATACCTGATGCCATGTTCTGCAATAACAAACACAAGGATCCTTCTAAAGGAATATGTAGCACAGAATACAAGTGAATTTCAGACGTGAAAGAAATTCAATTACTAACATTTTCTTTTTGACGAGTAACATTCGGTTACTAATGTAATGCAAAAGTGAGAGGAGAGGAATGTATATCCGCAATCTATACAGAAGCATTTCAGGTTTATTCAGAATATTCTACCTGTGTTGAAGGCAAAGAGAGAATATATAAAGAAGAGAAACAGCTAAATTCCCATAATCTATATTTGCATTGCACCATTTTACAAGAACTTCTCTATGCTGGTGGTCAATGTCGTTTTGGGAACTGCGCCAATGACTGCATCTTTCTTCTCTCCGTCCTTGAAAATCATGACAGTCGGAATACTTCGGATTCCATATTCGCTTGCTGTTGAGGGGCTTTCATCTGTATTCAGCTGGAAGAACTTAAACTTGCCAGCGTATTCCTGTGATAGTTCACCAATGACGGGGTGAATCATTCGGCATGGACCACACCAGGGAGCCCAAAATTCGACCAAGACAGGTAAATCGGACTCAATTACAAGTGATTTCCATGTTTTGTCGGTAACAGCAGGCACTGCATTTTCCATGAACCATGTTAGACAAAAAAACAAAAACTGATAAACGATGGGAGTGCGACAGAAGCAATGCTTTTAGGAAGAAATCATGTTATGAATCATGCTAATATTAGAGCGACCTAAAACTGAGAAATAATATGAAATTTAACTGGAGATAGCTGATGCATTGAATATGTCAATATCTTATTAAGTTAGGCCTAAGAGAAAATTTACAACATCCAATCTCATTTTTTTCAACTACGGATTATTCTAGATACTAGTGCAATGGCGCGTATTATTTGCACAAAAGCATAAGCAATGCTTCCCACTTCACCGAAAAACAAAGCCCCCCCACAAAGTCAACAGCACACATTTCCGACGTCTGAACACAAGGCCAAAGAAAAGGCACACATAACATATTGCATGAATGCTTTTACTCAATAGGCGTTTGAAAGTTGACACATAAGCTTGAGACAATACAAGCTTCTATGTTGTTCCAAACATACCTCATCATGAGTCCTCAGAAGCTAATGAGTATAAATGAATGAAGGTTAGCAAATTTCCAGGCAAAATATCATAGAGCCCCCCTTAGATGTCTTTGACATACAACTTAGGCTTGACTGGGTACTTCTATTTTTGCTGCTGCTATGAAATTGTTGGCGTCCAAACGTACCATAGCTATTTCCCCTTGGGAAAGAAAGACAACAAAAAGAAATGTAAATAAGACAGAGTTAAGAAAGCTGCAGCTGCAAGGACGGTTCTCGAAGCCGGGGGTGGGGTGAAGGGCTCAATGACCAAAGGTTTGGGAAGGAGCTGGATGTTGGAAAGAATACACTTGGCAGCCAGATAAGTAGGGTGAAGTTGTGAAAGAAAGATACATCCAATCTTTCTTCTTCTAAGTTTTCCCTCTTTTATCCTTTTTCAAAGATTATTACTTTACTTAGTTAATGGGCTTTTGAATTCAGATTTGACTGTTTGAAACAGCTATCTGCCCAATCTTCAAATCAGAGATTACAAGACAATGACGAGCTCAATATCCAAAAAAGAAATAGCTCACGCTCATTTATTGTATGAAGCTAGTCATGACTCAACTAAATAGCAAAAACAAGTAACCAACTCCCAGAAAGCGCACAAGTAAACCAGAAGAAAAGCCAAATTAATTCAGATACACATTACCAAATAAATTTATCTCGAGAAAATAAATGTAAAGAATTCCAACGATATCTGATTAGTAATACAGCGGAAGCTCTCAGTTTAGTTAGAACGAGATGCTTAAGTCACTTAAATATTGAACAAATGTTTTGGAAACAAAAATATTTCTAGTTTGCCTCAACTTCTGTTCCTAAACAGACAGATTTACCCTTCAATAATGCAGTTTTGAATGGTCTGGAACTGGTTTATACAGATATTTAAATGTAGATTGTGTTTTGTATAGCTTCCTGCAAACCGTTTTCTTTGATAGAATCATTCTTTAGTCTGTGGTTGTCTTATAAAAGAAATTTTTCCTCCAAAAGGGAAAAATGGCGTCTAAGTTGTGTCATTTTCCTTTCCACATAATATCATTTACTTCAACAGAACTTCTAATACTTTATTATTTGTATTTGCATAATACTGGCATAAGATGAGTTTTAATGGAGTCACGTGGTCAGTGAGGATGCCGACCTCAACTTGTTTGGGACTAAGGCCTAGTTGTTATTGTTGTATATTATTATAACTTTATTATCACTTCAACTGTCAACATTCAATACTCAAAAAATATCATCAAATCACTATCGTCATGCGTTATCTTCCACCTCAAAGTATAGCTTCTCATAAAGTGTTTTTTCTTGATAAAATCATTTTTCCCGTCTTTGGTTATCTTATTTTTAAAAATAATTCTCAACATTGTCCACCAAAAGGTAAAAATTGCTTTCTAAGTTGAGTCATTTTCCATTACATATGTTCCAACTCTTGCTCCATATCATTTACTTCAATTGTCAACATCGAATATGCAAAAAATATCACCAAATCACTATCATCATACCTCTATCTTCTACATCGTAATTATCATAGCTCATCCAGTTCTATACCCAATCAAAAACTGAAATATCACGGAGAAAATGATTTCTCAAAGTACAACATATTTTTACATGAAAAAATACTCATTTGTCCTAATTTATGTGGCACGCCCTCATCTTTTGTCCCAGACAAAATGACATTTTTTATCTTTGAAAATAATTTAACTTTAAAATTTTCATTTTACCATTAATGAAATGATTTATAGTCATTCAAATGTCTACAAATCGTTTTAGACCACAACTTTCAAAAGTCTTTTTTTTTTTTCATATTAAACTTAGTGCCTAGTCTAAAACCACCACATAAAGAAGGAGAGAGTATAACCCGTGCTGGCTATAGGGTAAGGCGACTAAAGCAATTTGCTTTGGGCATCAATATTTGAAGACCCCAAAATATGTTATACATAATTTATAAAATTATTACTTAGAAAAAGATCTAAAATTTCATTCCAAGTAGCATTATTTTTAACTTTGAATATTTCTTAAAACAATACCCAAGCCTCGGTATGTATAGTTACTTGAACAGCAGGTGAATGGTCGAGATGTGTGCAAAATGACCCGAATAAAACTTCCACTAAAAGTTCAAACAATAGCAATATGTACAAATTTTATTGAACATATTTAATGCATCTTATTAAGGTTGGGCTTTAGGGCACCAATTTTATTGAGCTGCCAAAAAAGTTGTTCTAGGCCTGGAGAATCACAATTAGAAACAATTATCCGTCATTAAGTAGTGAAATTGACGAGAAGAAAGAGAGAAACACCTTGAACAGCAGTTTCCTGAGCTTCACAGACGATTCGTCCACCACGGCGAACAGAATATGAAGTTGAGCTGAGTGAAACTGGAGACCGACTCTGTTGGACCTTAAGACCTCTGAATTGAGAAAAATTAACGGAGGAACGACGACCGGAGAATGAATTGGAATCTGCAATAGGAGCCAAACGCGCCGAAGACAAAGCGGAGGCGCGTGGAACTGCGATGGTTTCCAACACACCAGCCATTGAAATAGTAGAGAGAGAAAGAGTGAATAACGGCGATGTGTAAGAGAGAAAGAGTGAATGAGAGTGAGGTCTGTGGTTCAGTGGAGTTTGTTTTGTTTTTCGTGAGATTTCACATGATACGAATATGCGTTCGTTAGATAAATGGGATGAGGATCAGAACTCCACGTGATTCGCACGTGATTTTTTATATATACTTCCAAAAATTATATTTTCGGGGGGTAGAATATTTTTCGAGAAAATATCTTCAATGAAATTATCTTTCTGTTCTTGCTTGCCATATTACCAAAATTATTATAGGCATAAATCTTTAACAGGCATGTGATCTTATTCGGTTATTACTTATTCACACTTGTCTTAACTCTCAATTGATGTCAAATAATGCATACTTGAAAATGCATTTCACTCTCACACGAATTATTCTTTGTCATAAGTTTTTCATGTCTTTTGAATATTTTAAATTATTAAATATTATGACTTATAATACTTTTTTATATAGTTTTCAAATATAAAAAATTTATTTGAAAAAGTTTTAAAATATTCAAATATATAGTCAAAATTAAGAAGTTTGAATCTCGAAAAATAAAAAAATATTACATAAATTGAGATAGAGGGAGTAACATATTTTCTCAAAATATATAATCTCTTGGCTACATTTGCGTTTGGAATATACTGCTGCTAGCTAAATGGTTTTCAGTTCGTTCAAAGGCAGGGACAAGCCATTACAAACGGTCTTATTTTGGAGATTTATTTTAGAGTCAACAGAAAAACTAGTATAGCAAAAAGTTGCCTGCCTTATATCACTTTTATTTGCATAATATTACAGCACACAACGCAAAAATAAGCTCAAATGCATTCAAATATTTCCAATGACAAAACAAAGCAGAAAATATTGTTCAAACTCATGGAAGATACAACAATAAACAATCCCGACAAGTTTTATCTCTAAATAGCATTCAGGAACAGCCCTCGACCTCAACTATGGTCATAGACAGAGAGGGCTTGTCGACAAAATCTAGACTTCAACCAATTAAAGAATAAGAATACACAACCTTACCACAGCAATGAATACCTAAGTGAAACATACACATCATAGAAAACTAAATATGAACTATTTGCAGGATTGATACATACAGCCTCTCTACCTTCACAAGGTAAGGCTGCATACCCTCTACCCTCCCTAGATTGCACTTGTGGGATTACATTGGGTATGTTGTTGTTGTTGTTGATACAGTAAGTTCCTATTTCTTTTTCTTCACAAAAATAACTCTGAAAGACAAATGACGTGTTAATTCAAAGTGCAAATGGAAACCAAAGAACTCCACCTTTATAGCTCTAGGAGTCGCATAAGTTATCAAAAAATAACTCTCTTTGCTCTAAGCCAAGTTTCTCTCACGCATGAACCGCTCTATCTTCTCTACATCTTCCGGGGTGTCAACGCCATGAGTCTCATGGTCAACTTTTATGACCTGCAGAAAGAAGAAAAAAAGATCCATGCAGTATTGCAGTTACATAACAACTTTCTGACAAAGAAGAATCACAAGAGGAAAAGCAAACCGACAGAATGTACAGAATAAATTAGTAGACAAAAGGCTGCAACATTTGCCGCATATTTGAAATTCTTATTAACCTTTCTAACAATCTTTCTTCCTTTGTTTTGTTTGGTTAACTATAGATTCATCTAGAAATATATTTCCCCAGTCATTTAAACAGATACTCAACATAGGGATGTGCAAACTGAGGAGAGAATGTTACCTTCATTTTGTATCCATTCTCAAGGACCTTCAGCTGTTCAAGATCTTCTTCTAGTTGCAATGGTGTTGGTGTCAGTTCTGGATATATCTTCAGGAACTTTGTATCATAGCTCTAGAATGAAATAAGAGACACTGTATCATTCGATCAAATAAAGTTACGTGGAAAAGCTAGCTGATAGGTGAACTAAAATTGTACTACTAGATACCTGGATCCCGAGGTGCAGCAAGTAAGGAAACTGAGGATTAACCTTGCCTGACCTGAATGTATGGAAAAGCTGATTAGGTTCTATAACGGAAGATATAACCAGCCATTGCAACAGGCTTTTTAAGAGAAAAAGGGACTAACTTGTTATAAGGGATAAGCCCTCGCGAAAAATATATTGCATAACCAAGATTGTCAACCACACATTTTACACGATTTGGATCATATGCATCCTCAGGCTTCAAGGACGTCACAGCAGTGCTAAAGACTGCATCTGGTGCAGCCTGCACGAATCATAGAGTAATGCTATTAGTCATTTTAAGGCAAAAAATACAAAGTTGTGGAGGGAGGAGATTCAGTTAGAGAATTCTCATACAAAGTAAACTCCACTTTTCAAAAAGCAGTATGATATGATCAGTGACGAAACAAGGAAATTCAACAAGGGTGTTCAAACCTTTGCCAGTGGGCTATGTAAGGGTGTTCAAAGTCTATTTTTAATCAATAACAAGTAATATTTTAACTTATACGGAGTATAATTTTCCGGCGAAGGGTGGTCAGTTGACCACCCTTGGAGGAACGTAGCTTCGCCCCTGGATATGATATCCAATTTCATGGCCAATTAGCTCCCTAATATTCATAGCTAACTGTAAAAGATGATACCCTATAATACCTAGATTGTTGGGAATAAACTCCCTACAAAAATAATATTCACAATAATAAAAGCGGAATAATAACGTAGCACCGAGATACGGTAATTAACAAGAATAAAAGAGTGACAACGACACCAAAATTTTTACGTGGAAAATCCTTTTGAATAAGGGAAAAACCACGGCCCTGAGAGGAGCAACTGATATCAATATAGCAAGGAATTTTACACTTTGTAGGTCCGAGTAAAATACTCCAAAGACCACTACAATACTCAAAAGAAATAACCCTCTTTTGATATTCTCACCTTACTACAATATCGCTCATTCTCTATTTTTCTCACAGACTATTTTTTTATACCTTGTCTGTGAAACCTCACTCTTTCTTTCTCTCTTTGTTGGTGTGTATTACAATGAGAGCAAGACACCTATTTATAGTGTTTAGGATTGCTTCATTAATGTCATCAATGATATCATGAGTTTGGCAAGAGTCAAATATTCAATGTGAAATCAAAGAAATATTTGCCATAAAATCTTCCTTACTATTCCTTTAGCTGGCTTGACAATTCAAAGCCAAAAGGAAGATGTCTTCCTTACACATGGGATGAACCCATCAAATCTCCCCCTCCAGTCCCATGCACCTGAAGGAGGTAACTCAAGTTTTTCATATAGAGTTCATGCCGACAAGTTCTTTGCACAATTCGAACTTGTCTCTTGGTACCACCTTGGTCAGCATATCTGCGGGATTCTCACTTGTAGAAATCTTCAAGACTTTTAGAGATTCATTCTCTACCATTTCTCGAATCCAGTGATATCTCAAGTCGATGTGTTTGGTCCTTGCATGGTACATGGAGTTCTTGCTAAGGTCTATTGCACTTTGACTGTCACAATAGACGACATACTTCTTCTGATGCAAGCCAAGCTCTTGAAGGAACCGTTTCAACCATATCATCTCCTTGCCAGCTTCAGTAGCGGCAATATACTCCGCTTCAGTTGTAGAGAGTGCGACACACTTCTGCAACCTTGACTGCCATGATATAGCTCCCCCTGAAAATGTAAACAAATATCCAGTAGTGGATTTTCTATTATCAATGTCACTTGCCATATCAGCATCTGTATAGCCCTTCAAGATTGGTTCAGATCCTCCAAAGCACAAACAATCTCCCGTGGTACCTCTCAGGTACCTGAGTATCCACTTGACTGCTTCCCAATGTTCCTTTCCAGGATTTTCAAGGAATCTGCTAACAACACCAACTGCATGAGCAATATCAGGTCTGGTGCATACCATTGCATACATCAAGCTTCCGACTGCTGAAGAATAAGGAACTTTAGCCATGTTCCCTTTCTCCTCCACACTTGTAGGACACATCTTCTTGCTCAACTTTAGATGACTAGCAAGAGGTGTGCTTACTGGCTTAGTATTCTTCATATTGAAGCGTTCCATTACACGTTCAATGTACTTTTCCAGAGACAGACACAACTTTCTGCTTATTCGCTCTCGAACTATCTCCATACCCAAAATTTGTTGTGCTGGGCCCAAGTCCTTTGTATCAAATGACTTGGACAAATCTCCCTTCAACTTTGCGATGAGCCCCTTGTCTTTTCCTACAATTAACATGTCATCCACATACAACAACAATATAATAAAGTTATTTTCAGAAAATCTTTTGAAGTATACGCATGGATCAGAATATGTCTTTGTGTAAGTTTGACTTTTCATGAATGAGTCAAACTTCTTGTACCACTGCCTTGGTGCCTGCTTCAACCCATAAAGACTCTTATTCAGTTTGCACACCATGTATTTCCTTTCAGCTACTTCAAATCCTTCTGGCTGCTCCATATAGATCTCCTCTTCCAAATCTCCGTGAAGAAATGCATTTCTTCACGTCCAACTGCTCCACTTCAAGATCTAGGCTAGCTGCTAAGCTCAAGATTGTTCGAATAGAAGTCATTTTGACAACAGGTGAGAAAATTTCGTCAAAATCAATACCTTTGTTTTGCTCGAAGCCTTTTATCACCAATCGAGCTTTGTATCTGACCAGCTTGCCATTTCCATCTTTCTTGAGTTTAAAGACCCACTTACATTTGAGTGGTCTTTTACCCTTTGGAAGTTCAACCAGCTTGAACGTGCCATTTTTCTGCAAAGATTCCATCTCCTCTTGCATGGCTTTCATCCACTGGTTCTTTTCTGGATGGGACATCACCTTTTTAAGACTTTTTGGCTCCCCCTCATCACTGATGAGGACATACTCCGTGGAAGGGTACCTGCATGACTCTACCCTTGGCCTTTCTGATCTCTTCAGAGGTTGAGGTTGTTCTTCTCCCAGAGTGGGGTGATTCACTTGATCGACATCATCATCAAGTTGTTCCCCCTGCTCAATAACCTCACCAGGTTGCTCCCCCTGTTAGAAGTAAAGGAATAGTAACAAGGTTAGGAATAATACCATTCTTGGCCTTCTCTGACATATCATCAGCAGTTCCAACTTCATTTTCTCGGAAGACTACATCTCTGCTTCTGATGACCTTCTTCTTTACGGGATCCCACAATCTGTATCCGAATTTTATTCATCTCCATATCCAATGAATATGCAAGGAACAAATTTATCATCCAGTTTTGTTCTCTACTCCTTTGGTACATGTGCAAAAGCTTTGCAACTGAACACCTTCACATGCGAGTAGGACACCTCCTTGTTGGTCCAAACTCTCTCTGGGATGTCAAACGCCAACGGAACTGATGGACTCATATTGATCAGGTAACATGCTGTTTGAACTGCTTCACCCCAGAATAACTTAGGCAGTTTAGCCATTCTGAGCATGCTTCTCACCTTCTCCACAATGGTGCGGTTCATCTTTTCGGCTACGCCATTGTGTTGTGGGGTTCCAGGATCTGTCTTTTCATGTCTGATCCCATGGTTCGAACAGTACTCTTCAAATTCCCTTGAAGTGTACTCACCTCCATTGTCACTTTGGAGACGCTTTAGCTTTTGGCTTGTCTCCCTTTCCACCATAGCATGAAACTTCTGGAAAACTTGAAACACCTGATCTTTGGTTTTCAAAATATAAACCTATAATTTTCGTGAAGCATCATCAATAAAAGTAACAAAATATTTGTTACCGCCCATCGATTCAATTTCCATTGGACTACAAACATCAGAATATACCAAATCAAGTATATTCAATTTTCTTTCAGACGATGTCTGAAATGAGACTCTATGCTGCTTACCAAATAAACAGTAGTTACAGGGTTTTACCGTTGTACCTTTGGCATAAGAAATGAGTGATTTCTTGGCAAGAATCTGCAATCCCTTCTCGCTCATATGACCCATCCTTTTGTGCCACAAATATGCAGAACGCGTTCAATTCACCTTGGCATATTTCTGCATTTGTCCTGTACAATGTGCCACGAGCAACTCCCTTTACAATCACCAATGATCCCTTGGTGAGTCTCCATTTTTTATTTGCAAAATAGTTCTCGTATCCATCTCGGTCTAAAGCAATTCTAGAGATCAAGTTCATCCGCAAATCAGGTACATGTCGCACGTCCTTCAGAACCAATATGCATCCGACATTTGTCTTGATACAAATGTCACCAATCCCCGCAATCTTTGGGTAACTTGTGTTACCCATTCTCACAAGGCCGAAATCACCTGCTACATATCTGCAAAAAAGATCTCTTACCGGTGTGGCATGGTAAGATGTTGTATCAATCACTCATTCCGACTCTGGACCTGATAAGTGCATGCATTCCTCTTCCTCATTTATACAAAGGACAACATTATTATTGTTTTGCACCATGGCGGCTGTGTTGTCGTCATTCTTCTGGCCACTAGTTTCACCTTTGCCCTTTCTTGGATTTGGGCAATCTCGTTTGAAGTGACCTGGTTGATCACAATTGTAGCAATTTCTAGCTCTTGATTTGGATCAGTTCTTAGATTTCCCACGAGCTCCGGATCTACCATAGTTGCTCGAACTCCTTTGATAATTCCTGCCTCTATCTTCTGTGATGAGAGCATGTCCTTGATTTTCAGGCTTCTTTCTCATCTTCTCATTGAGTAAAAGAGCCGATGTGACATCTTTCAACTCAATGGTAGTCTTACCGTGCAGGGTGGTTGTTGCCAGATTATCGTACGAAGATGGCAACGAGTTCAACAACAAGATGGCTTTATCTTTTTCCTCGATTTTCACTCCGAGATTGGCGAGCTGTGTGATTAGTCCGTTAAACACATTTAAATGTGACAAAAAATTCGTACCTTCACCCATGTGTAGGGCGTATAGTTGCTTCTTCAGGTACAATTTATTTGTTAGCATTTTGGACATGTATAGGCTTTCCAACCTTGCCCAAATGCCATGTGCAGTGTATTCATCAATGATGTTATTTACCACATCATCTGATAAATGCAACTTGATTGCACTAGCAGCCCTTTCATCCAAGTCAGCCCAATCCTCACCTTTCATGGTATCAGGCATTTTAGCATCAACATCTAGTACCTTGTGTAATCTAT
This sequence comes from Nicotiana tomentosiformis, assembly GCF_000390325.3. Taxonomy (NCBI): domain Eukaryota; kingdom Viridiplantae; phylum Streptophyta; class Magnoliopsida; order Solanales; family Solanaceae; genus Nicotiana; species Nicotiana tomentosiformis. Next base: position 5,363,897 of record NC_090819.1, on the reverse strand, counting down.
GTTGGATGAGCAGATCTCTCATCCTTCTTTGCCATGTTGAGAAACCGCTATCTCCGTTAAATTTTGCTATCTCGTACTTTACTCCGGACATTTTTGTTTTTCACCGAGTATAGTACTACCGACAGTGAATAGTATTCTTGTGAACGAGCAGAACTTATGCTCTGATACCAGTTGTTGGGAATAAACCCCCTACAGAAATATTATTCACAGTAATAAAAGCGGAATAATAACGTAACACCGAGATACGGTAACTAACAAGAATAAAAGAGTGACAACGACACCAAAATTTTTACGTGGAAAATCCTTTTGAATAAGGGAAAAACCACGGCCCTGAGAGGAGCAACTGATATCACTATAGCAAGGAATTTTACACTTTGTAGGTTCGAGTAAAATACTCCAAAGACCACTACAACACTCAAAATAAATAACTCTCTTTTGATATTCTCACCTTACTACAATATCGCTCACTCTCTATTTTTCTCACAGACTATTTTCTTATACCTTGTCTGTGAAACCTCACTCTTTCTTTCTCTCTTTGTTGGTGTGTATTACAATGAGAGCAAGACACCTATTTATAGTGTTTAGGATTGCTTCATTGACGTCATCAATGATATCATGAGTTTGGCAAGAGTCAAATATTCAATGTGAAACCAAAGAAATATTTGCCATAAAATCTTCCTTACTATTCCTTTAGTTGGCTTGACAATTCAAAGCCAAAAGGAAAATGTCTTCCTTACACATGGGATGGACCCATCATAGATAATATGCTAATTAAAAATATATCTATGGGAAACAGCCACAAACCGGCAAAGAGGCAACTTTTTGGTGACTAAGAGTTTATGCTCGTTATTGTCTAAGTTCTTTAGCCAATTCGGATTTACATCTCGGGGTTAAACGTCCATGCTGCTCCCTACTTCCCAGTTCCTTTTACAGATCTACATCCTAATTGAACAGTCCCTAGAGAATTGTCATTTCTACATAAATGGTAAAGAATGCCAACCCAAAGAAATTATACTAACTAGAAAATATCTTTACTTTGGACTATATTGTCCTAAATTTGATGTCGTACTCAGAAATTACAATTTTCCTCAGTCAATCTCAAAAACTCCACACATACCTCATTAAAACTTGGACTTAGTGGCCCGTTTAACACATCCCTTCCTAAATCTCCATACTCATACTAACTCACATAATACATGATGGACAGAATAGCTGATAAGAGCCCAAAAATATGTAGCTTCACGTTCAACTAATACAAACCCTGCTATATATTTTGGTGTTCCAAGTCAACATAATAGTATATTCACCTAAGAACTACTTGGGTGTGCCAGAATGGTATATCTATTTTGGTTGAACATGGAGATTGAGGAAATAAAATATGAATGAGCTCTTTTTCCTTCAAAAAGAGGAATGGCTATTTTACGTAGTTAGATATCTTTCAAATAATAGCTAGTATATGAGAAAGCGAATAAGGATCTTCCCTGCCCCAAAAATTAAGTGAAATTTTACTGGAGTAAATACAAAGACCGAACAAGATGTAGCACTAAAATTTGTAGTAAGAAACAATCAGAGAAGAAAATGAATACTGACTCATGTTTCCAGTTATTAGCAAGGAGACAGAAAAAGCGGACCTTTTAACAGCCCAAGGAGTGTTGTACTAAGAAAGAAAGGTGATCTCAAGTTCGGTGCATCAAAATATGGAGCAATAGGTTAAATGTATTGAACGCTTGACTGACACTGAATATAAATTAAACAATCAGTGAGAGGGGAGAGCTGGCTAGTGTATTTACATTTTACAGGGGAAAAACAAGCGACTATCTGTAGTCTCCAAGAAACTAATTCCAGAGTATAACAACAATTCTTATCATCACTAAGGAAAAAACAAGAAAGGAAAATTACCTGCAGGGCTTTGACAATACCATCTATTATTTCAGGTTCAATAAGAGGTTCATCTCCTTGTATATTAACAGCAATGTCATACTTCTTACCAAGCTTTTCAAGAGCTTCGGTACAACGCTCAGTTCCTACAAATTAACAACCAAGCATCAGCTATTCAAAAACAGAAATTTCCAGAAGTTGCAAAATAAGTATGTAGAAAATAAATGGTATTTTGTTTACCATTTCTACATGATTCAGCAGTCATTATCACTTCAGCACCGAAACTCCGACAGCACTCAGCTATCTTTTCATCATCTGTTGCCACAACTGTCAAACAACAAACCAAATAAGCACATGCAATAACCCTCTTCCAAAACTGCACCCACCGCAATCTTTTTTTTTCCTTTTTAGGGGAGCAGGGGCCGTGGTGGATGTGGGAGGGAAAAGTAGGCTTGGTTATAAAGGCAGTCAAGCCAGGTCAAATGGATACATACCAACTTGATCCAATGTCTCAGCAAGCTTTGCCCTTTCCCATGTTCTCTGCGAATAAGATTTTGAATATGGTGGAAGGTGTCAGTTTCTTTTAGAAAAAAATGGTGATAATTACACTGCTGAATCAAAGCTTCACCCAAGGGTACATGGAAAAAAGAGAGAAATCGCTTGCATATGGCATATAAGTTCCCAAAATTTGCAACTTCCTGAAAAGTTTGAAGCAGATATTTGGGATCTTAATATTGCCATAAGGAAAGCACCTTGCAAGAGCAATAAATGGATCTAGAAACTTCATACCTGACAATATCAGATCCCTTAGTTTTAATTATTCAAAGCAAACTTATAATTACTCAGTACCGACATCACTTCAGGTATTCAGGTGAAAACTGATGTTTCGATTGTAACATTTATTCGTATTCTATGTTTCCTTTGGCATTAGTAGTTTGCACAGTATTCTTTTCTCAATTTGACAAATCACTGCTTCAGTTTTATCTTTGATACATTGATAGTGGATAAGTGGCAATTAATGGTACCCTATTGCTATGCCACTGTAGAATCAGAAAGTACAAAAATTCTCGAATTGCAACCAGGACGGGCACAAGAACTAAAAATATTATGAGAAGCTCTTATCAAAAGGATTTGACCTCTCCTGGACCTAGAGCCTTAAAATCAGAACAAGGTAAAGGTCGGGCACTACTTCCTTGTTGAAGTATCTCATTCTACGTAATTGGAACAAATCTCTCATTTTGCATATGTGCCTCATTTTACTCTCCATTTCACCACTCCAATCAAAGGTGGAACTAAGTAGAGTAAACAGGGTTCAACTGAATCCCCTTTGTCGGAAAACTACACCGTACAAATAGGGTAAAAATGAATTTTTATTATTATTACATGTAAGTTGTTGAATCCCGTTGACATGAAGAAAAATTTGAGTGCACCGGTAAAGGGGGTGGTTCAAAAGTTTCTTTAGATCATAGTTTATGCATTCGGACTTAGTATAAATATGAAAATATTTTTTTTTTTAAATAAATAACTCGAGCTGAAGTTAATTATGAATATGATCACACGATTTACATTCTAGTTGAGCTCCCAAGTAAGGAAACAAAAGCATGGGGAGCAATAGGAGTACCTGGATCATGGGCTTGCCGAGAATTTGAACGAGGGGTTTCCCTTGGAATCGAGTAGAAGCAAAACGGGCGGGTATGATGCCTATGACCCGGCTTCGAAACTTGCTGGATCGGGCGAGGTAAGAGCGAGCGCCGAGAGCTACTGCTACTGCAGCTCCCACAGCTAAACTGTGAAGGATCCATGATTTTGTGGAGCTAGAGGATGACGATGATGAGCTGCAGATCGACATCGGCAATGTGCTTTTCCGGTTTTCAGTTTTCCCAGCGCGAAAGTTGAGAGTAGTTAGATAAATTGGGAATTTGTCGGTGTTTATTTCAGCGAGGAAAGTTGAAGACTGACTGTTACTTGTTGGAGTGAGCTAACTTGCAAAGTGCACTATTGCAATATAGAAGTTTAGAGAAAAGAACCAAAATAGTCCACTATCTTTGGACTTTAACTCGAACTAGTCCTAATTCTTTTACACGGAGCACTAATAGTCCACATTCTTTAATAAAGTGGTACACTATTAGTCTTCATGTCCTAGAAAATGAGTGGTTATCATTTATTTTTCCTTGTTTGGTTTGTGAGCGACAAACTTTTTTCGAAATTTTTTTTCTAGTGTTTGTTTAAAGAGTAAAAAATAGTTTTTTGAAAATTTTTAATGCTACTTTTCTTACCCTCCCTCCCCCTTATCCCAAATTCCCATGTTTCTCGTGCTCCCCTTCCCTCTCCCCTCCTCTCCCCCCAACCCCAATTACCCAACATTTTTAAAACTCTATTTTCTTCAAGAATTTAATTAATCTTTTAAAAATTTACACAAAATCAAAAGGACTAATGTGTTGCTTTACCTTTTCTCGCAAAAACAATTTTGAAATTTGTGTTACACAACTAAAAAGAAAATACTTTTTTTTTGGTTGAAAAAGAAAGTATTCTTTCTACAACATGAAAAAAAGTATTCATTTTGTTAAAATGAAAGAAAATACTTTTTCTATATCATGAAAAGAAAATACTTTTTGCTACATTATTTTGTTGAAATGAAAGAAACTACTTTTTCTACATCATAAAAAGAAGAAGAATTAACTCAAATAGCCGCCTGCCTAACTGCTTAAACTAAAAATAGCCTGTGGAGGTATAATATATGTATATTTTATGTATTATATGTGTATAATTATGTATAATCTATGTATATGCCTAGAAAATGTAAACAGTAAAGAAAAGTTTGAAGAAAAGGGTGTGAAAGGTTGAAGAAAAGTTTTGGAAAATATTTTTCCTTCTCTCGACAGGGAAAATATTTTCCTCCAATTTGAGAAAAATGAGTTCATGAGGAAAATATTTTCCAAAACATGTAAGCCAACCAAAATGAGAAAAGTGAAATATATTTTTCAGAAAATATTTTTTTTTCATATCAAACATGGAGACTAAAAGTGTACCACTTTATTAAAGAATGTGGACTATTAATACTCCATGTGAAAGAAATATGACTAGTTTGAGTTAAAGTCCAAAGATACTGATACTGGACTATTTTGGGCCTTTTCTCTAGAATTTTACAACTCAATGGATGAAAAAGAAAATAATAATTTTATTATATTATTATATAATAATATACTAATATTATATTAGTATAATTGTATAGGGTAAAATTAGTTTATATTAAATGCTCGAATGATGGCGTGACATGTGAAATCGGAGGCAGACAGAAGATAAATCGAGTGGAAAGCAAGACCGAGGACAACAATTTCGGTTGGTATCGGGTACATCTTGATGGGAACACGGCCAACGGGAGCAAATGGATGCTGGTCACCAGATAACATTTAATGAAAAATATTACTCAGTATTAAATATACGGCCGTTGCAGAGAATTCTGGCATTCATGGCATGTCGTTACATATTCATCAATGGCCCCATTTATTGTCATTTAAGAGGGGCTTGATCCTAAGATCTTATTCCCTAGGTATAGTTATAAATAGTGGCTTCAACAACCATTGTAAGGGAGGAAATCTCTGACAAAACTTATGTTACATTTTATTTCCGGTTTTCAGTTTTCCCAGCGCGAAAGTTGAGAGTAGTTAGATAAATTGGGAATTTGTCGGTGTTTATTTCAGCGAGGAAAGTTGAAGACTGACTCTGTTACTTGTTGGAGTGAGCTAACTTGCAAAGTGCACTATTGCAATATAGAAGTTTAGAGAAAAGAACCAAAATAGTCCACTATCTTTGGACTTTAACTCGAACTAGTCCTAATTCTTTCACACGAAGCACTAATAGTCCACATTCTTTAATAAAGTGGTACACTATTAATCTTCATGTCCTAGAAAATGAGTGGTTATCATTTATTTTTCCTTGTTTGGTTTGTGAGCGACAAACTTTTTTCGAAATTTTTTTTCTAGTGTTTGTTTAAAGAGTAAAAAATAGTTTTTTGAAAATTTTTAATGCTGCTTTTCTTACCCTCCCTCCCCCTTATCCCAAATCCCCATGTTTCTCGTGCTCCCCTTCCCTCTCCCCTCCTCTCCCCCCAACCCCAATTACCCAACATTTTTAAAACTCTATTTTCTTCAAGAATTTAATTATTCTTTTAAAAATTTACACAAAACCAAAAGGACTAATGTGTTGCTTTAACTTTTCTAGCAAAAACAACTTTGAAATTTGTGTTACACAACTAAAAAGAAAATACTTTTTTTTTGGTTGAAAAAGAAAGTATTCTTTCTACAACATGAAAAAAAGTATTCATTTTGTTAAAATGAAAGAAAATACTTTTTCTATATCATGAAAAGAAAATACTTTTTGCTACATCATTTTGTTGAAATGAAAGAAACTACTTTTTCTACATCATAAAAAGAAGAAGAATTAACTCAAATAGCCGCCTGCCTAACTGCTTAAACTAAAAATAGCCTGTGGAGGTATAATATATGTATATTTTATGTATTATATGTGTATAATTATGTATAATCTATGTATATGCCTAGAAAATGTAAACAGTAAAGAAAAGTTTGAAGAAAAGGGTGTGAAAGGTTGAAGAAAAGTTTTGAAAAATATTTTTCCTTCTCTCGACAGGGAAAATATTTCCCTCCAATTTGAGAAAAATGAGTTCATGAGGAAAATATTTTCCAAAACATGTAAGCTAACCAAAATGAGAAAAGTGAAATATATTTTTCAGAAAATATTTTTTTTTCATATCAAACATGGAGACTAAAAGTGTACCACTTTATTAAAGAATGTGGACTATTAATACTCCATGTGAAAGAAATATGACTAATTTGAGTTAAAGTCCAAAGATACTGATACTGGACTATTTTGGGCCTTTTCTCTAGAATTTTACAACTCAATGGATGAAAAAGAAAATAATAATTTTATTATATTATTATATAATAATATACTAATATTATATTAGTATAATTGTATAGGGTAAAATTAGTTTATATTAAATGCTCGAATGATGGCGTGACATGTGAAATCGGAGGCAGACAGAAGATAAATCGAGTGGAAAGCAAGACCGAGGACAACAATTTCGGTTGGTACCGGGTACATCTTGATGGGAACACGGCCAACGGGAGAAAATGGATGCTGGTCACCAGATAACATTTAATGAAGAATATTACTCAGTATTAAATATACGGCCGTTGTAGAGAATTCTGGCATTCATGGCATGTCGTTACATATTCATCAATGGCCCCATTTATTGTCATTTAAGAGGGGCTTGATCCTAAGATCTTGTTCCCTAGGTATAGTTATAAATAGTGGCTTTAACAACCATTGTAAGGGAGGAAATCTCTGACAAAACTTATATTACATTTTATTCTCAAGCTAAATAATATAATTTTATTTTTTATCTAATATTGTTCTTATAGCTGTCCTCGGAAGCTTTGATCCCGGAACCAGGCTTGCTATTTCTTTCGATTTCAATGCTAAGTCTTATTTTTCATTTCATTTATTTATCATTTTGGTATCAAGTTAGTTCGCTTGTCTATAAACCACGCAACAAATTTAACTGTATCATTTTATGGGTAAACAGATTGGCGCCAACCGTGGGACTTTGACAACTGCGTAATTGAGTTGATCATTACGTCTATTACTACTTATTTGATTCTTTATTTCATAGCAAAAATTGAAAAAAAAAACAAGTGGGAAGCTAATGATGTCAACATCACACACAACGTTGAGGTACAAGAAAATGTGCCTCAACCTGAGGATTCAATCAATGACACCCGCAACGAGTGAGACGTAGCAACTCCGGTCCATGGCGGGCAATATCCCCGATTTGTGCGAGAGACAACTCCTAATGACCCAAGGCAAGACGAGGTCATGACAGAACTAAAGCAGGCATTGTCAGGAACTTCCAACAACGCGAATGGAAGAGTCCATATTCCTCCTGACGCTCCCGCAAATCAAACAACTCAAGGGGTTAATAACAACACTCCGAGGGGTGAGGTCAGCTTCGACGGAGTCAAAGAGGATCGACAACGGAAATAATCCATTCAAAATCAAACTCATGAGATTTATGAGGAAAATAAACGAGCAAATGGATTAGAACGCGAAAGAGTTCCACGCTCGAATGGACCAAATTCCGGGCACACCACCAGTGTTGAAGGGCCCGGACTCGAAAAAGTACACCCAATTGCCGTTCAAACCGAGCGCACCACCAGAATTGATTCCGAAACGGTTCAAAATCCGGACATACCAAAGTATGATGGGACTTCAGACCCTCATGAGCATATCACAGTGTATACAACGTTAGTGAAAGGAAACAACTTGGCCCAACATGAGATTGAGTCGGTCCTACTGAAAAAATTCGGAGAAACCCTCACAAAGGGGGCCTTTGACATAGTATTAACTCCTACCCGAACACTCAATAAATTCCTTTGAGATGCTCGCAGATTCTTTCATCAAGGCCCATGTCGGGGCCAGGAAGGTCCAGGCCCGGAAGGCGGACATATTCAGAATTTCGCAAGGAGGGTTCTAGAAAGAAAGAATGTTGTTACCGGTCGTACTAGATGAATGGGCAGCTGAGGCATTTACTAAGGGGTTGAACCCGAGGAGCTCTGATGCCTTCCGAAAGCTTAAAGAAAGCCTGCTCGAGTTTCAAGAAACTACATGGGCGATGTCTATAACCGATATGAATCAAAAATAAGGATAGAAGATGATCGACTCGGGTTCCCGGCATCAACCAAAGGTCGGGATCGAGAAAAGAACATGGATAAATCAAAAGATGATTTTGATGCAGATCGGTGATCTTCTAAGGGCTTCTAAGGTTTTTGGTCATCGGATAGGTTTGCCCCCGATAAAAGAACTGACCGCGGCCGAAACAACAGGTAATTGCAGGACAAAGAGGTATCGGGTTCCCGGGATTCCACTTACCCCAGGATGTCAGAGTATAATTTCAATATTAGCGTAGTGGAGCTAGAATCAACAATCATAAACATCAAGGAAGCACGGTTCCCGGGGCTGATGAGATCCGATCCCAGCCAAAGGGATCCTAATTTATGGTGTGAATATTATGGGACTCATGGCTACCGAACTGGGGACTGCCAACATCTGCGCGAGGAGGTGGCAACGCTGTTGAAGAATGGCCATCTCAGGGAATTCTTAAGTGATCGGGCCAAGAACAATTATGATCGCAGCCGAGATAATGCAGAATCCACAAAAATAGGGGAAGACTGTTACACCCTGTAGTATTACGTCAATGTTATACCATGTAGTATTACGTCGATGTTACACTCAGCAGTATTACGTCGATGCTACACCCCTTAGTATTGTACGTTGGATTTGTCGTAAGATAATTGACATAAGTTCAAGGACAAGATTATTTTTGAGGTTATAAGTATTTTGATATTTCAAACCAGTTATAAGTAAAGTCGTAAAGGTAAGGGGGTAAACGAATCAAAGAAAATGAGTTTCGTCGAAATTTGACATTTTAAAAAAAAAAATAATCCGAGCTATAATACCCCGTATTTATGGACTAGTGATATATCACATGACCATGATAGTAAGGTATATGAAGTATATTAGTATTTAAGTGAAATAAGATCTAGAAATTAATTGTTTGGAATTAGTATAAGTGGATTAGTATAAAAATGGGGTGTTGTCCACATGGGACCATGGCAACTAAAGAAAGAGGTGAGTAATTTGTATTAAAGGGTGACATTTATCGGACAATCATGATTTTCAAAGTGGTGGCAAATGGGGATGGACCCCATATATATATATATATATATATATCAAGTATATTTTTGGATAGTTCTATTTTCGGATATGCTTTAAATTATATACTTGATATGAGAAAGTTTATAAATAAGATTTTCTGTGTTATAAAGATAGAAATTATTTTCTCATAATAATATTTATCTTTACCCATTTGGAGAATTTACAGTACAAAAATTTGGACTTTTGAGGTTAGATGGGAAATATTAGAATTGGATAAAAAAAATTTTACCAATGTCATAATCTTCACGTCCCTATGAAATATTAGTGTATGTTTTAACTTTATAAAATGCCATGATTTATTAGTAATTGAATATTTCTAAAGTTCTATATTAGGATGAAGACAAAATGATTAGTATATTTTTTAACCTTTCCAGGTGGGTTCACGTGGACTTTCTCCCATAATAGATATATATGTCATAGTATATTATTAAATTATTAGATAAGAAGATTAAGTTTCTTTCTTTATTTAATCACACACCGCCTATTTCAATGTGCTATATTTATATATGTATTATATACTTAAAGGGGAAGTGGCCACAAAAGAGTTTTTACACATGTTATATATTTTTGGATGAAGTTACTTCATGATAAAGATAGCTTCATGTTTGTATATATATGCTAAGCAACTTTATGTCTTTCTCGATATTTTCTTTGTACCAAAGAAATATAGCAACACTTTTAGCTAGGAGTTCATTCTTTTATCTGAAAAAATTCATACTTTGATATTGAGAATAAGTTACTTTGGTATAAGGAAGCGTTGGCAGCAATGTTCTCACTTTGAGGATAATTCTTTATCTAAGTTTGATTCTTCATCTACGACATTCTACGAGCTCGTATGAGAAATTAAGGTATGTTAAGGCTATCCAAGAGTGGTATCAGAGCAGTTCTGTCCTAGGGAGTCTACAAGTCGTGTCTAGTAGAGTCTTGTTTATGGGTGTGTTGTGCACCACACTTATAAGCAGGAGGCTACAGGGCATTTAGGATTGTTACTCTTTCTTCTTACTCTAGATCGTGTGGTAGAGATCAGTTGTAAGAATTCAAACTCCTAAATTCTATTTTATTCGTAATACAACGATATCTACGTCCAGAAAGATAGTTGGTAAGAGATTGAATATGGTTGTGGAACAGTTGAGTAAGAAGTACTTTATTTTGCATCATGCTTATGATGAGTAAATGTAAAGCCTTCAGCAGATCATGTGTGTACTAAGACGTGTAAACTTCTTGATAAGGAGTCCTAAGGCATGAATATCTATCAACCTATATGGTAAAAGGAAATAAGCGAATCAGAAGGTAGATACAAGTTTCAACAAGTAAAAGTGTCACGACCCCAAATTTCCTCCGTAGGAGGTCGTAATAGCACCTAGTCTCTAGGACTAGGTAAGCCTATCAATGCGGAATAATAATAGATATCTGAAATAAATAAACTATAATTCAAACAATTTCAACTCTCAAAATCCGGTAGAAATAAGTCACAAGCTTATAAGAATTTATTCTCTATGTCTCTATATATCAGAATCTAAAGCAAATAAGGAAGACAACATAGTAAGATAGAAGGGGACTCCGGAGTCTGCGGACGCTGGCAGATATACCTCGAAGTCTCCTCGTGCAGCTAGTTACTGATGCCTGGTCTGATAAGGTATACCTAGATCTGCACAAAATGATGTGCAGAAGTGTAGTATGAGTACACCACAACAGTACCCAGTAAGTGCCAAGCCTAACCTCGGTAGAGTAGTGACGAGGTCAAGTCAGGCCCTACTGGAAAATAAATAAGTACATGATAAAATGTTTAACAATATAATAAGATAAAATGACAATGAAAATGAATCAAGTAGTATGTCACCATTTAATTACATCAAATAATGGCAATTAATACCTCGTGGAAGCAAAATAAAATTCTTTTCAACTTTAAGAAAATCACAACAATAATCAAAGGCAACTGCGGCCATAAATCAATATCCACAAGGGCACTCCCGAGGTACCGCCTCGTAGTCCCAAATCATAAATAAATTCACAATATCTCATTTTCTTATATCATCGCGGGAGCCTTCATAATTTATTTTAAAGAAGATATTTTTCCCGAAATAGCATCCCGCGTTTTAGCCATCCTTATCACACCGCATGACTTCCAGTAGTTTCCCCCTACTAGCCACACGTATCAAGCCACCCTTACCTCACCGCATGCATTTCAATACCCAGACTTTATACCACTGCATGTGTATCAATATCATAATATATCACAATTTGTACCTCAAGTGCCCAAATATTTCAATTTGCCAAAATAAATCAACAACAATATTTTTCCATAATAAAGAGCTCACGGCTCCATCACAATGAGAACGAAAATCTCACAAAATATTCGGGAATAAATAACTCAACAAAATAATATTTTAAAATTTTAATACATTACTTCAATACCAATTTAAAATATCAAATAATTCATATTAATAATATTTAATTTAAAAAAATTACCCCTCAAATAATGCACAGAATAAAAGAAACCAAGTTTCAACTAAACAGGTAAAACAATTAGTAGGAAAAGGTCAAGCAAATTTAAAGTATAAACATTTAAATCAATGATGAAGAATATAACAAGGTAAAATTATTTAATTAATATGCAACAACGATCTACACAATTTAAAGACATAATCTTTCACATTTAGCCCGTGTACACACTCGTCACCTCGTGTACCCGACTTTCAAAACATTTCAATTTATCACTTCAATACCAATCCTAGGGAAAATTTCTCCCATACAAGGTTAGACAAGTCACATACCTCGACTTGCTCCAATTTAACCCAGTAATATGTCTTTTCCTCAATTTTCTATCTCCGATCGACTCATATCTAGTCATAATTAATTCGATACAGTCAACAAAAATTGTAGAATCAATTCCATAAGAAAATACTACATTTTTAAATAAAATTCGAAATTAACTCAAAAATTGCCCGTGGGGCCCATATCTCGGAATCCGACGAAAGTTATGAAATATGAACGCTCGTTCAACCATGAGTCTAACCATACCAAAATGACTAAATTCCAATAACAATTCGACCCTCAAATCCTCAAATCTATCCAAGAGGGTTTTCAAATTTTTCCAACTTAAATCACCAATTAATTATTAAAAACAGTGATGGATTCGGGTAATCTAACCAAGATTGAGTTAAGAACACTTACCCCGATGTTTTCTATGAAAATCTCCCAAAACTCGCCTCAATCCGAGCTCCAAATCGTTAAAAATAGAAAATGGGACGTCCCATTTTCAGAATTTAAACATTCTGCCCAGGCTTTTTCTTCTATGTGATCGCGGCCAAAGGCACGCAATCGCGAAGAACAAATGAAGGTTGCACAAAATTAACTCTACGCGATCGCGGATATCCCCACACGATCGTAAAGCACAGAATTTGTAGCTCTACGCGATAGCCCTCTTCACGCGATCGCATAGAGCAAACGCGTGACCTCCACTTCTGCTCTGTTACTCTACGCGAACGCGACCTTCTTCACGCGTTCGCGAGTCACAAAATATCAAAGCTACGCGATCGCATCCCTCAATTAAACCCATGCGATCGCATGACTTCTCACGCGATCGCGTAGAAGGAAACCAGAACCTGCAGAAAGCCAGAACTTCAGTTATCAAGCCAAGTCCAAAAATGATCCGTTAAGCATCCGAAACTCACCCAAGCCTTTCGGGACCTCAACCAAATATACCAACAAGTCCTAATATATTATACGAACTTAGTCAAGTCTTTAAATCACATCCAACAATACTAAAAACACGAATCACACATAGATTTAAGCCTAATGAACTTTGAAACTTTCAATTTCTACAAACGACACCGGAACCTATCAAATCAAGTTCGATTGACCTCAAATTTTGCATGTAAGTCATAAATGACATAATAGAGCTATGAAAATTTTTGGAACTGGATTCCGACTCCGGTATAAACAGTCAACTCCCCGGTCAAACTTCCAAACTTAAATTCCTTTTTAGCCATTTCAAGCCTAATTTAACTACAGACTTCCAAATAAAATTTCGAACACTCTCCTAAGTCCAAAATCACCATATGGAACTGTTGGAATCATCAAAATTCTATTCCGGGGTCGTTTTCTCAAAATGTTGGCCGAAGTCAAACTTAGCATTTTAAGGCCAACTTAAGGAACCAAGTGTTCCGATTTCAACTCGAACACTTTCAAATCCCGAACCAACCATCCCCGCAAGTCATAAATTTATAAAATCACATACGGAGAGTTTAATTTAGGGAAACGGGGTTCTAAAAGTAAAAATGACCGGTTGGATCATTACATTCTCCACCTCTTAAACAAACGCTCATCCTCGAACGGGTTTAGCATTATACCTGGACTAGTGAAAAGATGAGGATAACAGCTGCGCATATCATGCTCGGTCTCCCAAGTCGCCTCCTGGACCGGATGATCCCTCCATTGAACCTTCATGGAAGCAATGTTCTTTAACCTCAGCTTTCGAACCTACATGTCCAAAATAGCCACTGGTTCCTCAACATAAGATAGATCCTTGTCCAACCGAACTGAACTGAAGTCTAACACATGAGACGGATCGCCGTGATACTTCCGGAGCATAGAAACATGGAATACCGGATGAACTGCAGAGAGACTAGGTGGTAGTATAAGTTTGTAAGCCACCTCTCCAACTCTTTCAAGAATCTCAAAAGGCCCAATATACCTAAGGCTTAACTTGCCCTTCTTCCCGAACCTCATAACACCCTTCATAGGCGAAACCCGGAGCAGAACCCGCTCACCAACCATGAATGCAACATCACAAACCTTCTGATCCATATAACATTTTTGTCTAGATTGGGTTGTACGAAGTCAATTGTGCAAGATAAACATAGTGAAACCCAACATAGGGAATTCAGTCTCGCAAATATGATAACATCGTAATCCTTGAGAAACATTCAGATAGGGATTGGGGTAGTTAAAGGTACCGTATAAGCGTTACGAAAATAAAAGACGGCACCACTGAGAAGACAGTCAAAAATTTTAATTCAGAAGCAACCCTACAAGCACAAGGGCGCAGAGGTAAGTAACTAAGGATAATTATAGGTGAGTAAGAAAATCAAAATTCTTTCGGGTATACGATGTAATAAGCTCGCAACTTTACAGGAGTCAAAGGGTCTTAAGTACTACAAACAAAGACTAGCTGAGGAAATAAGGAAGAAGGCTTCAGCTTAAGCATAGTGACATAAAGAGGAAATGGTCATGTAAAAACAGTCCCACTACAACATTCTATGTACTCCATAAGAAAGTGGCACCTATCGTGGCTAATCAAAAGGTGATATTTGAGATCATATGAGTTACAGGAATTTTCAGTATTCGTGGGCAATGAGATAAGCTATGTATTCATGCAACAAGTGGCAGAACGACCAGGAAAAGTAATTGCTTATGTTTAAAGGCAACTGAGAAGGCACGAAAGGAAATCTATGGTGCTAGCAAGTTAAAGGAAGGTTGCGAGTAGTATGAATAGATATGTGTAGGTCGCAAGCTAAAGTATCGTAGAGCGACAAGGGTTTAGGTATAGGAGTAAGGATAAGTAAATATGAGTGAGAATGTGACAAGAATAGGTAAGGCCTCGGGATTAAACCTATCAAAACAAGAGAGCTGATGGTTTCCGTAAGTTATGAAAAGCTCAGTATAGCTTGAATTGACTCGGAGGAGTCTAATACTATGAGCAATTAGAAGAGATGAAATATTTCCCTAGTACTAGAATAAGAGTATAATTGTAATAGATAAGAGGATGATGTTTAGGCCTTTGATTGAGTAATGATTTTGAGAAAGAAGGATTTCATGAATTGCACTGGATTAGAACCCATATGATGAATCACGTTGGGATGCTATGAAATACGGTTATTGAAGAATAGTATTGTCCCTAGGTGGATCAGGCAAATCCCTTCAAATGTTCCCCGATGAGACGTGAGCCCTAGTGAAAAGGTATTACGTAAGGGGTTTCAAGTTATCAGTGGTGGATTAGAGATCAATGTTAAGGTGAATCGATAATAGAGGGGTAGAGGTTCCAAAGTATGATATAGGATTAGGCCGTCATTATTAAGATGAACGGTAATTAGGAAGCATTAAAGGACATAGATTTATACATATACGATAGGCAGCGAGAGAGTAACCTTGAGTTGGATAGCATACCTTAGTAACAATAAACCGAAGTAAGAGTTATGATATAGTATGGAGGAAAAATGTGATGACCCAAAATGTCATCTTTAAATTTAATAATTAATTTTTTGTTCTAAAACCTCAAAAAGCACTATTTATCATTCCTCGACAGGCATGCGCAGTCCGTAAATTTTCCAAAAAGTTTTTAGGTGAAAAATAGATTAAAATATAAATTAGAGCTTTAAAACTCAACTGAGTTGACTTTGGTCAATATTTTGAGCAAACGGATTCGGATCAGTATTTTGACAGTTTCAGTAGGTCCGTATCGTGATTTGGGACTTAGGCGTATGCCCAAAATCAAATTCCGAGATCCCTAGCCCGAGATATGAAATTTTAATAAAAAAATTAAAAACTTAAGTTCAAATAGTGACCAGATGTCAAATTATGTGCAAACGACCACGGAATAGAATTTTGATGATTCCAACAGCTCCGTATGGTAATTTTTGACTTAGGAGCATGATCGGAATTTTATTTAGAAGTCCGTAGTGGAATTATGCTTGAAATGCCAAAAGTTAAATTTTTGGGAAGTTTGACCGGGGGGTTCTCTTTTTGATATCGAGGTCGAAATCCGATTCTGGAAATTGGAATAGGTCTGTTATGTCATTTATGACTTGTGTGCAAAATTTGAAATCATTCTGAATTGATTTGATATGTTTCGGCACAAGTTATAGAATTTGAAAATTCAAAGTTCATAGATTTTAATTTGAGGTACGATTCATCGTTTTGATGTTGTTTGAAGCCTCGACTAAGTTCGTATTGTATTTTGGGACATGTTGAAATAATTGGTTAAGGTCCCGGGGGCCTCGGGTGTGTTTCAGATGCTTAACGGGAAGCAATTTGGACTTAGGAAAATCTGGTGCCTTTGCTGGTTCTGGTATTTCGCACCTGCGGAAAATAGACCGCAGGTGCGCGAGCCGAACATGCGGAGATGGAAGTGCAGATGCGAGAAGTCGAGAGTTGGCCTGGGGTCGCAGGTGCGAGGAAGTTTCTGTGATGACCCAAAATGTCATCTTTAAATTTAATAAGTAATTCTGTGTTCTAAGACCTCGAAAAGTACCATTTATCATTCCTCGACTTGCATGCGTAGTCCGTAAAATTTTCTGAAAAGTTTTCATATGAAAAATGAATTAAAATGTAAAATATAGCATTAAAATTCAAGTGAGTTGACTTTGGTCAATATTTTTAGCAAACGGACCTGGATCAGTGTTTTGACAGTTTCAATAGCTCCGTATCGTGATTTGGGACTTGGGCGTATGCCCGAAATTTAATTTGGAGGTCCCTAGATCAAGTTATAACCATTTAACGGAACTAGAAATTTAAAGGCTAAATAGTCCAAGTTTGACCGCGGGGTTGACTTTTTGATATCGGAGACAGAATCTGATTCTGGAAATTTGAACAGCTCTGTTATGTCATTTATGACTTGTGTGCCAAATTTGAAGTCATTCCGGATTTATTTAATATGTTTTGGCACGAGATTTGCAAATTTAAAGGTTTAAAACTCAAAGTTTGAATCGGGGTGTGAATTATAATTTTAGAATTGTTTGACGTGATACGATACCCGAATAAGTCCGTATTATGTTATTGGACTTGTTGGTATATTTGTACGGGGTCCCGAGTACCCCGAGAGTGAAACGGATTGAAATCGGATCAAGAATTGGACTTAAGCAAAATCTGTATTTCTGCCTTCTGTTATAATCGCACCTGTGGATTTTCGACCGCAGGTGCGAGCTCGCAGAAGCGAGACTTCCATCGCAGATGCGAGATTTTTCTCGCAGATGCAAGCTCGCATGTGCGAGCCTAGGTACCGCAGGTGCGGAAATGCCTGGACAGTGTATATATCGAAGAGTCCGATATTTTTACTCATTTTTGGTCATTTTGAGCTCAGTTAAGGCGAACTTTCGAGCGATTTTCACGGAAAATATTGGGGTAAGTGTTCTTTATCCTATATTGATTATATTTCATGATTCCATACTTGTTTATATCATGAATCCGTGAATTTATGGAAGAAAAATCAGATTTTTCTAAAATATTCCAAAAATGAGAAATTTAGATTTGAAGGTCCATTTGATATCGGAATTGGACAAATTTGATATGGTTGAACTCGTATCGGAACGGGTGTTCGGATTTCGTGAATATTTTTGGATTTGAGATGTGGGTCCCACTCCCGAATATTTTAATAAATTTTAGATTTTTATCCGAAAAATTTGTAAATTCATATGGAATTAATTCCTATGATTAGTATTGAATATATTGAATTGTTTGTGAATAGATTTGAAGCTTTCGGAGGCAAATTTAAAAGGAAAAGCTGTGGTTGAATAATTGATTGGAATTTGCAAAGCGAGGTAAGTACCGGGGTTAACCTTGACTTGAGGGAATAGAACCCTTAAATTGTTTGTTATGTGAATTGTATGTAAACTACGTATAGGCGAGGTGACGAGTGTCTATACGTCGTCAAATTAATTGTTTGTCTGCTTACTTGAAAAATTATAAATTATTTTTTAATCATAAATTAATTACTATAATAATTGTTTCTCTCTTATTCCTTGTCAAAATATTAATTCTTGAATTCCTGCATTAATTGTTACATGATATTTGAATTATGTGTTTTAATTGTTATTTGACATTTAGTATATCAAATATTAAACTGCCTATTTTCTCCCTGATTTCTATAATAAATTGTTAATTGTCATTGTTTGTTTCATAATTAAATTATAATTGTTGTATGCTTGTTGTCTTATGATTTTATATTAATTGTTGCGTTTATTGGGGAATTTCTTCTATAAGAATTGATAGAAATGAAAATATTGGAGGATCGGGTTGCACGCCGCAACAGACTTGTTAAAAAGTTAATATTGGAGGATCGGGTTGCACGCCGCAACAGACTTATTAAAAGTTAATATTGGAGGATCGGGTTGCATGCCGCAACAGACTTGTTAAAAAGTTAATATTGGAGGATCGGGTTGCACGCCGCAGCAGACTTATTAAAAGTCAATATTGGAGGATCGGATTGCACGCCGCAATAGACATAATGAAAAGTCAATATTGGGGGATCGGATTGCACGCCGCATTAGACTTATTTAAAAGTCTATATATATACTTGATTGAAATAAATATATGACAGACTTGATTAAAAATGGACATATTGTGAGAGCAGGTTGCACGCTACAACAGAATTGAATGTGAATATATTGTGAGAGCGGGTTGCACGCTGAAACAGAATTGGTTAAAATAATAATGGATTATGACTGCTGGGTTGGTTTCAATTATTATAAATGAGTTACCTGATTTATTTATATTATTTGTTGTTATTATCAATATTGCGTACAGGTTAATGTAAGTGAACCGCCTTAGCCTCGTCACTACTTCGTCGAGGTTAGGCTCAGCACTTACCAGTACATGGGGTCGGTTGTACTGATACTATACTCTGCACTTCTTGTGCAGATTTTGGAGTTGGTCCCAGCGGCGTACCATAGACTTGCTCGGATTTCAGCTACCAGAGGAGACTTGAGGTATAACTGCATGGCGTCCGCAGTTCTGAAGTCCCCGTCTATTGTACTTTAGCTGTGTGTTTATTTTCAGATAGCTTTATTTTATTCAGACATTTATTTGTATTTATTCTAGAAGCTCGTGCACTTGTGACACCAATTCTAGGATAGTATTTAGACACCGTTATTATTATGAATTATTTCAAAATTGCTTCCGCATTTGCTTCCTTGTTATTAATAAATTTAAATTTATTTTAAAAATGGATAATGTTATTCTAACGTTGGCTTGCCTAGCAAGTGAAATATTAGGCGCCATCACGGTCCGAAGGTGGGAATTTCGGGTCGTGACAGTTCCGCATCTACGATGCTCGCAAATGCACAAGGTTGTTCGCAAATGCGCAAGATGCGCAGAAGCGGAAGGGATGTCCGCAGGTGCGAGCGCGCAGGTGCGGCCCTTTCATCGCAGGTGCGAAGGCAGAGGGGGCAAGTGAGTTGCGCAGATGCACACGTTTTCCACACAAGCGCACCCGCAGGTGCGAGCCCAGGTTTCGCAGGTGTGGAAATACCTGGCAGTGATTAAAACCGAAGGGGCTTCGCGATTTTTATCATTTTTGGCTTTGCAAACTCGGGTTAGGGCGAGTTTTGAGAGCATTTTTGAGGTATTTCTTGAGGTAAGTTCCTTGTGCTTATTTTTGGTCAATAATCTTGCCTTGCCATGTATTTTCCCACCTAGTTAATATGTATTTAAGGTGGAAATTGGAAGTTGGAGGCTAGGGATTGGGAAGTTTGAATTATGGATTGGAGGACCATTTGGTGTCGGATTTAAGTAAATTTGATATGGTTAGACTCGTGAGTGAATGATCTTTCTAGTTTAGTAAATTTTGTCGGGTTTCGAGACGTGGGCCCGGTGTATCCCTGGAATCAAATTCTGAGATCCCTAGCCCGAGATATAGAATTTTGATGAAAAATTAAAAGGTTAAGTTCAAATAGTGACCGTATGTCAAATTATGTGCAAACGACCCCGGAATAGAATTTTGATAATTTCAACAGCTCCGTATGGTGATTTTGGACTTATGATCATGATCAGAATTTTATTTGGAAGTCCGTAGTGGAATTAGGCTTGAAATGCCAAAAGTTGATTTTTTGGGAAGTTTGACCGGGGGGTTGACTTTTTGATATCGAGGTCGGAATCTGGTTCTGAAAATTGAAATAGGTCTGTTATGTCATTTATGAGTTGTGTGCAAAATTTGAAGTCATTCCGAATTGATTTGATATATTTTGGCACAAGTTATAGAATTTGAAAGTTCAAAGTTCATAGATTTTGATTTGAGGTGCGATTCATCGTTTTGATGTTGTTTGATGTAGTTTGAAGCCTCGACTAAATTTGTATTGTATTTTGGGATATCTTAAAATAATTGGTTGAGGTCCCGGGGGCCTCGGGTGTATTTCGAATGCTTAACGGGAAGAAATCTGGACTTAGAAAAATCTGGCGCCTTTGCTGGTTTTGGTGTTTCGCACCTGCGGAAAATAGACCGCAGGTGCGCGAGCCGCACATCCGGAGATGGAAGCGCATATGCGAGAAGTCGAGAGTTGGCCTGGGGTCGCAGGTGCGAGGAAGTTCCGCATCTGCGATGCCCGCAAATGCGCAAGGTTGTTCGCAAATGCGCATAAGCGGAAGGGATGTCCGCAGGCCCGAGCGCGCAGGTGCGGCCCTTTCGTCGTAGGTGCGAAGGCAGATGGGGCAAGTGAGTTGGCAGATGCGCACGTCTTCCGCACAAGCGCACCCGCATGTGCGAGCCCAGGTTCCGCAGGTGCGAAAATACCTGGGCAGTAATTAAAACCGAAGGGGCTTCGCGATTTTTATCATTTTTGGCTTTGCAAACTCGGGTTAGGGCAATTTTTGAGAGCATTTTCGAGGTATTTCTTGAGGTAAGTTCCTTATGCTTATTTATGGTCAATAATCTTGCCTTGCCATGTGTTTTTCCACCTAGTTAATGTGTATTTAAGGTGAAAATTGGAAGTTGGAGGCTAGGGATTTGAAAGTTTGAGTTGTGGATTGGAGGACCATTTGTGTCGGATTTTATTAAATTTGATATGGTTAGACTCGTGAGTGAATGAGATTTCTAATTTCGTGAATTTTGTCGTTTTTCGAGACGTGGGCCCGGGGGCCGGGTTTGAGCTAATTTCGGATTTTGGCCTAATTTTGTAATTTTTCTTATGGGATTCATTCCATTAGCGCGTAGTGATGGTATTGTACTGTTTTGAATAGATTCGGGCCATTTGGAGTCGGATACTCGTGGCAAGAACGTGATATCTAGTTGATTTGATATTTTAAAAAAAAAATTATTCGAGCTATAATACCCGTATTTATAGACTAGTGATATACCACATGACCATGATAGTAAGGTATATGAAGTATATTAGTATTTAAGTAAAATAAGATCTAGAAATTAATTGTTTGGAATTAATATAAGTGGATTAGTGTAAAAATAGTGTTGTTCACGTGGGACCATGGCAACTAAAGAAAGAGGTGACTAATTTGTACTAAAAGGTGATATTTATCGGACAATCATGATTTTCAAAGTGATGGCAAATGGGGGTGAACCCTATATATATATATATATATATATATATATATATAATCTTTGATAGTTCTATTTTCGGATATACTTTAAATTATACACTTGATATGAGAAAGTTTATAAATGAGATTTTTTTTTGTTATAAAGATAGAAATTGTTTTCTCATAATAATAGTTATCTTTACCTATTTTGAGAATTTACAGTACAAAAATTTGGACTTTTGAGGTTAGATGGGAAATATTAGAATTGGATATAATTTTTTTTACCAATGTCATAATCTTCACGTCTCTATGAAATATTAGTGTATGTTTTAACTTTATAAAATGTCAAGATTTATTAGTAATTGAATATTTCCAAAGTTCTATGTTAGGATGAAGACGAAATGGTTAGTATATTTTTTAACCTTTCCAGGTGGGCTCACGTGGACTTACTCCCATAATAGATATATATGTCATAGTACATTATTAAATTATAGATAAGAAGGTTAAGTTTCTTTCTTTATTTAATCACACACCGCCTATTTCAATGTGCTATCTTTGTATATGTATTATATACTTAAAGGGGGAGTGGCCACAAAAGAGTTTTTACACCTGTTATATATTTTTGGATGAAGTTACTTCATGATACAGATAGCTTCATGTTTTTATATATACTAGTCTCAAGGTACGCGCGATGTGCGTGTATCGTATCTCGATGAATATAATTTATTTAATAATTTTTTTTTAATTATAAAATAAAATTTTAAGTTACTAAAGATTATAAATGTTGATCGTGTATAACTAACTCAAGAAAGAAAGAATCTACTTCATAAAAGTTCTAAATTATCAATCAACACACTTTAACTAAAAAAAATAGCTTTATAATTTTATTACTTCAAATTCACAAGTTCTATAGCTTCCGTTTGAATTTCAGCTAGAACATATAACAACTTGAAAATCTAAATATTGTTGAAGGATATAACTTAAAATATATAACCACGCTACTATTAATTAATGAATTTCAAATCATCATAAAAAACAAAATGCAATAAAAACCCAAAAATACATTCAAAAGTGACATTAAAGCAAGTTAGTGAGAGAATTTACAATTGAAAGATGGGCCATCCATGAGATATTTACTTCAAAGAATGACTTAGAATTATAATTAAAAGTATATATTTGGTTTTGAAGCGTTATTATTCAAGTGAAATTAATATTTAGATTATTCTAATACTGGCTAACTCTATAATACTAAATATTTAAAAAATAATTAATTTTATTTAATGAAAAATCTAAAAAATCGATCAACATTTCTTGTTCGAACACATGTATTTCCTCTTAAATTTAAAGGGCGCATCCTTTGGAATATCACATGAAAATTATAATCATTTATGTATCATAATATCATCTAAA
Organism: Nicotiana tomentosiformis; assembly: GCF_000390325.3. Lineage (NCBI taxonomy): Eukaryota > Viridiplantae > Streptophyta > Magnoliopsida > Solanales > Solanaceae > Nicotiana > Nicotiana tomentosiformis. Next base: position 5,340,572 of record NC_090819.1, on the reverse strand, counting down.
ATGACTGGATATTTGTTGTATGCTTTTTCATGATTCTTTAGAGAGTTTTCAAATTAACACAACTCTTTTGAAAAAAAATTGAATCTTTCTTTTAGAGATTTGAAATAAAGAGGTTGGTCATATAGTTCCTAAAAAAAATGTATGATTAAGTGGCAATGTAAAATCTGAAAATGACTAATACCGAAAGAATATTTTATAATAAATAACTTAATATAAAAAATTATAGAGAGCCAGTGGTAGGAATTGATGAAAAATGAAAAAGAAATGAATCAGCTTAGTTTGAATACATTTTGTCTTCTATTGAATCGTGTTTGTATTTTCAAGTTTGGAATTTAAATAATTTAACTCTTAACACTTTAGTGTAAGATTGTGTCAATTGAAACATTTCACTTGATTTTTGGATTTCTTTCATCACCAATAGTCTTTATGAAAAAAAATTATGTCTTAAGAATTGTGTCAACTGGAAATGATTTCACTTATATGATAAATTTGAAAAAAATATTATTTTTGGTTTATTCAAATTCTTAATGTTACCTTATACTAAATTTTAAATATTTAATTCTAATTACATTTTTAAAGAATTCTCTTTTTCAAATAGTTAAAAAATCGAATGGGTGGAAAACATCCATGCAAGACATGTTCCAAACAATATAAAAAAAAGGAAAACTTTTGTAAATCTCAAAGAATTAACAATCATTATATACCAAAAAATCTAGAATTCGAATAATTTCTTAGGAACCGCAATTATTGTTTTAATCAATAAACCCACTTATATTTAGCTTAATTTATCATTATTTAAAAAGGTTAATATATTTTCATAAATTATCTTATTTGAATCACTGTTATTATTTGAGTTATAATTGATTTCTTCTCAACAGTAGAATAAATATAATAAATAATTTAAAATTTTGAAAGCTAAAGATATAACATAGAATAATATTATTAATGGAATATTCTTGTCTATTTTAAATATAGTAACATAAAATAAGCAATTTCATATACGATAACGTAAAACATTATTAAAAGTGGATCACCTCGGTTATTATCCAAAAACTCCATACTTTCTCTTTCTATGATATTTTTAATTTTTTCCTTTATTAATTTCGTTTATTATTTTTATATAATTTATGCGTAAGATTTATATAAGGTAAATGTTCAATGTTATAACCTATTTGATAATATCGTTTGAGTTTAATTATTTCAAAACTTTTGCACACATGTAAGAGGACTTTGCCGTTTGGAATCCAGACCTAAAAAAGCATGTTACCAAAAATTTCACACGTTACATCTTATGTTTTCCTTATAGTTCTATAGATTAAAATACTAATTGATTTCAAAATTCTAAATATTAGGATTTCCTACGTTAGCTCAAATAAGGAAATAATTTAATATGCAATATTTTAGTTGACTTTAAAGTTCTAAATATTAGGAAAATAACCAAATGACTAATTTGTCCAGTATAAACTATATTTTAAAAGGGTAAAAGAGCCGAACGACATTTCGCTAAGGGTGTTCATGCTTTTAATATATTTTTAGTTTTTATTGTACGTGCATTACAAGTGTCTGTCGTGTTAATCAATAAAAATATATACAAAAAGAACAAATTTATTCTGCATGTATCCCAAACACTCTTATAATCTAGGTAAACCGATTATATTTCAGTAATTTTCGTAGGCCATCAGCCAGACACTCCCAATTTAATTCCTTTTTTGAGTCTTATGTTTCTTCTCATCTCAAAGATTTTCATTTAACTCTAACTTATGCACCACATAAGAAAGTAAAAACACTCTAAAAGAACTCATTCCACCTAATCCCTTCCTAAATAATTGTAATTATGGATTACATAATTATATATATAGATCAAAGTAAAAATATAACATTTCAAAATTTAACATGAAAATAGAAAAGTTAAAAAAAAAAGAAGGAAAAAATGGATTCCACGTTTTTGTTTGACAAAGTTGCCGAAAATTTTCCTATAACAAAACTAGTTAAGAGTTTCCGTTTAATGTATTGTCATTTTCTATTTATGTATAGGAAATATTAGAATTTAAAATAATTTGATTCTTTCTTGAAATATATATTTTCTTTTAATTAACTTAAGATTTTAGGAATTGAAGACTTCTTAGTTCCTTCTCTAAAAGGTACTTTTCTCATTTATTTATGGTAGGTATTTTAGGAATGTGTTTTTCACTTTTCTAAATCAAGGTCCTCAATAGGAAAGTAATTAAATGAGTATTTCTAAATATTATGAAAATAAATTGAATGATTAATACTATATATAGGAAGATAATTAAATGACTATTTTGTCTAGTGTGAACTCTATTTTAAAGAGGTAAAAAAGATGAACGACATTTTGCTAAACTTTTAATATAATATAGATAGATAGATATAATAATATTCTTTTATTAATTAAAACGGTTATATTTAGGAGTTCTTACTTAGTCCAAATAAGAACTAAAAGAAACCCGTAGGAAGGATGTGGGAGGGCTGCCTTGGATGCTGTAGGAGTGCCATTGCCTGATGAAACTCTCAATTCTACAATGAAATCTGATGTTATTCTTCTTGGAGCAACTGGAGGGTAACTACTCGATAGAGTCTTTTTCTGAATATTTTGTTATATTTCATAGGTTCTTTTTTCTTCTGAAATCTCATATTTCTATAATTAAAAGGAATAGAAAAGTCAAAGTTTTAAATATTAGAAGAATTATTAAATAATTATATCTAAATAGTAGGAAATTAATTACATGATTTTTCTTAAATAGAAGGGATATAATTAAATGACTATTCTTAAGGAAATAATCAAATGTCTATTTTGTCAAATGTGAACTATATTTTAGAAGGGTAAAAAAGGCGAATGACATTTCGCTAAGGGCCTTCGTGCTGTTAATATAGTATAGATGCTAAGCAACTTTATGTCTTTCTCGATATTTTCTTTGTACCAAAGAAATATAGCAACACTTTTAGCTAGAAGTTTATTCTTTTATCTGGGAAAATTCATACTTTGATATTGAGAATAAGTTACTTTGGTATAAGGAAGCGTTAGCAGCAACATTCTCACTTTGAGGATAATTCTTTTTCTAAGTTTGGTTCTTCATCTACGATATTCTACAAGCTCGTATGAGAAATTAAGGTATGTTAAGGCTATCCAAAAGTGGTATCAGAGCAGTTCTGTCCTAGGGAGTCTACAAGTCGTGTCTAGTAGAGTCTTGTTTATGGGTGCGTTGTGCACCACACTTATAAGCAGGAGGCTACAGGGCATTTAGGATTGTCACTCTTTCTTCTTACTCTAGAACGTGTGGTAGAGCTCAGTTATAAGAATTCAAACTCCTAAATTCTATTTTATTCGTAATACAATGATATCTACATCGAGAAAGACAGTTGGTAAGAGATTGAATATGGTTGTGGAAGAGTTGAGTAAGAAGAACTCTATTTTGCATCATGCTTATGATGAGTAAATGTAAGGTCTTCAGCAGATCATGTGTGTACAAAGACGTGTAAACTTCTTGATAAGGAGTCCTAAGGCATGAATATCTATCAACCCATATAGTAAAAGGAAATAAGAGAATCAGAAGGTAGATACAAGTTTCAACAAGTAAAAGAAGCAAGATAAAAAAGGGTACGAGGTACCTAGTTAATGAAGATTATCAGTATTTACAAATCACGCAGAGAAATATAAGCATTTTGACTTATCTTCAACAGTAACAGAGCTATATACAATTGGCCACACCCATCTTAGTTATGTCCTATGGGAGCTAACAAATATTATTTAAGAGAAGTATGGGATATCAGGATCCAGGCGGGGTTAGAGTAACCCAAAATAGTGGATGGCTTGTTAGCATTAGCTGACATTTCCGAAGGATATTGCAAACATGGTAATAGTTCTCCTTGTGAGACACCTCGATGGTGCACTTTAGAATAGTATATTTAGATATGAAATACTAGAATGCCCAGAAAAAATTTAGAAGATTGGCACTGGAATCCTAGAGGTAATAAATATTTACCTTAGTATGACTCCCGCCCCTAGAAAAAAAAAAAGAATGTTAGGCGACCTGAAGAGCCAGTGAGATGAATCAAGGAGAGCTAAAAGTGAAAGAATATTTTGTTGAAGTTTTCAGAATAAGGTGATAGACAGAAATATTAGCAAGAGAATAAGAAGAGAGTAAATGAAGCATTATGAGTAAGATGTGATATATGGGTGATAACGATAAATCAAAATATGACAGGATTATAGATTCTATAGTCAAGTGAAGGAAAAGACAAGAGGTGACAGGCCTTGAGACAATAAAAGAGTATAAGCCATAAAGTCATGTCCCCATTTCGAGAAATGAGTTGGTGACTCGTACGTGATTACCAAAGGAAAAGTTAGACCTCCGGGGTAATAAAAATTAGTATGGGCTAGTGAATAAGATAAACTGAACATGAATTCAGGACCGAAGGATTTGATAATACTCGACATCGTGAGAATTTCAGAGGTCGCAATCAGGTGATAATAGAATGAACAATAGAAGAATAACCTTTAAAGGTCATTCAGGAAGACGCTTCCCTAAAGCAAGCACTATTAGCAGAGTTAAGCTTAAGAGACTAAGTGTGCCAATTACACTAGGTGTCACCCTCATACGTCAAAACAAATTTAGTTATCCTTGGTACAGAAGGATTACCGCAAGATGAGTAAGATGTCAGTAAAGATGTGAAAAGACGCCAAAGATGATGAGGCGAAAGAAATGAGATTGCATTTATTCAGATCCCACGGATATGTTACGACTCCAGAACATTATGCAAGAATGACACCGGGGAGAGGAAGTAAGGGCTCCCGCCCAGAATGTTATTGATAAATAAGTGCAAATGAACACTTGATACATAAGGAGCCAATGCGAGAGGTAAGTTCAAAGAAGGACATATCCCAAGGGAGATTACGTGAAATATAGATATGAGAATAGACCAACAAGTAGTTAATAGTTAATTCATGAAGTGTCTAGTTATGGCTAGACAAGAGGATACAGACAAATCAGCAGATTGTGCAAGATAAACATAGTGAAACCCAACATAGAGAATTCAGTCTCTCAAATATGATAACATCGTAATCCTTAAGAAACATTCAGATAGGGATTGGGGGTATTAAAGGTACCGTATAAGTGTTACGAAAATAAAAGACGGCGCCACTGAGAAGACAGTCAAAATTTTCAGTTCAGAAGCAACCCTACAAGCACAAGTGCGCAGAGGTAAGTAACTAAGGATAATTATAGGCGAGTAAGAAAATCAAAATTCTTTCGGGTATACGATGTAATAAGCTCGGAGCTTTACAGGAGTCAAAGGGTCTCCCTTAAGTACTACAAACAAAGACTAGCTGAGTAAATAAGGAAGAAGGCTTCAACTTAAGCATAGTGACATAAAGAAGAAATGGTCATGTAATAACAGTCTCACTACAACATTGTATGTACTCCACAAGAAAGTGGCACCTATCGTGGCTAATGAACGGGAAGAAGAAAAAAATCAAAAGGTGATATTTGAGATCATATGAGTTACAAGAATTTCCAGTATTCGTGGGCAATGAGATAAGCCATGTATTCATGCAACAAATGGCAGAACAACCAGGAAAAGTAATTGCTTATGTTTAAAGGCAACTGAGAAGGCATGAAAGGATATCTATGGTGCTAGCAAGTTAAAGGAAGGTTGCGAGTAGTATGAATAGATATGTGTAGGTCGCAAGCTAAAGTATCGTAGAGCGACAAGGGTTTAGGTATAGGAGTAAGGATAAGTAAATATGAGTGAGAAGGTGACAAGAATAAGTAAGGCCTCGGGATTAAGCCCATCAAAATAAGAGAGCTGATGGTTTTCGTAAGTTATAGAAAGCTCAGTATAGCTTGAATTGACTCGGAGGAGTCTAATACTATGAGCAATTAAAAGAGATGAAATGTTGCCCTAGTACTAGAATAAGGGTGTAATTGCAATAGATAAGAGGATGACGTTTAGGCCTTTGATTGAGTAATGATTTTGAGAAAGAAGGATTTCATGAATTGCATGGGATTAGAACCCATATGATGAATCACGTTGGGATGCTATGAAATACGGTTATTGAAGTATAGTATTGTCCCTAGATAGATCAGGCAAATCACTTTAAATGTTCTCCGATGAGACGTGAGCCCTAGTGACAAGGTATTACATAAGGGGTTTCAAGTTATCAGTGGTAGATTATAGATCAATGTTAAGGTGAATCGACAATAGAGAGGTAGAGGTTCCAAAGTATTAGATGGGATTAGGCCGTCATTATTAAGATAAACGGTAATTAGGAAGCATTAAAGGACTTAGATTTATACATATACGATAAGCAGCGAGAGAATAACCTTGAGTTGGGTAGCAGACATCGGTAACAATAAACTGAAGTAAGAGTTATGGTATAGTATGGAGGAAAAAGGAGAGAAGAGTCGCATAGGCACTTACAAGGTCAGTATCGTACAGACTACATAATAGAAGGTAGCAACAGTTACGAGATTGAAAGGATTCCAACCACAAGTCGTGGTGTGAGAAAGAGGCCTAAAGGGGGGAATGCCTTGGCCTTTGGATTTATTCACATAACAGTTGCCTAGATGGCAAGGACAATGCTAAAACTATTCGTAAGAGCTATCCGGTTATGAGACCGATAAGTGAAACAGTCAACATTCGAGGAAGAATGTTCCACAGAGGGGAATGATATTACAACCCGCAGTATTACGTTGATATTACACCTCGTAGTATTACATCGATGTTACACCCGCAGTATTACATCGATGCTACACCCCGTAGTATTGTACATTGGATTTGTCATAAGATAATTGACATAAGTTCAAGGACAGGATAATTTTTTAGGTTATACATATTTTGATATTTCAAACGAGTTATAAGTAAAGTCGTGAAGGTAAGGGGATAAACGAATCGAAGAAAATGAGTTTCGTCGAAATTTGCCATTTTGAAAAAAAAAAATCCGAGCTATAATATCCCGTATTTATGGACTATTGTATATCACATGACCATGATAGTAAGGTATATGAAGTATATTAGTATTTAAGAGAAATAAGATCTAGAAATTAATTGTTTGGAATTAGTATAAGTGGATAAGTGTAAAAATAGTTTATTCCATGTTGGACCATAGCAACTAAAGAAAGAGGTGACTAATTTGTATTAAAGGGTGACATTTATCGAACAATCATGATTTTCAAAGTGGTGACAAATGGGGATGGACCCCACATATATATATCAAGTATAATCTTGGATAGTTCTATTTTCGGATATACTTTAAATTATACACTTGATATGAGAAAGTTTATAAATGAGATTTTCTTTGTTATAAAGATAGAAATTAATTTCTCATAATAATAGTTATCTTTACCCATTTTGAGAATTTACAGTACAAAAATTTGGACTTTTGAGGTTAGATGGGAAATATTAGAATTGGATATAATGTTTTTTACCAATGTCATAATCTTCACGTCTCTATGAAATATTAGTATATGTTTTAACTTTATAAAATGCCATGATTTATTAGTAATTGAATATTTCCAAAGTTCTATGTTAGGATGAAGAAAAAAATGATTAGTATATTTTTTAACCTTTTCAGGTGGGCTCACGTGGACTTGCTCCCATAATAGATATATATGTCATAGTATATTATTAAATTATTAGATAAGAAGATTAAGTTTCTTTCTTTATTTAATCACACATCGCCTATTTCAATGTGTTATTTTTGTATATGTATTATATACTTAAAGGGGGAGTGGTCACAAAAAAGTTTTTACACATATTATATCTTTTTGGATGAAGTTACTTCATGGTAAAGATAGCTTCATGTTTGTATATATATGCTAAGCAACTTTATGTCTTTATCGATCTTTTATTTGTACCAAAGAAATATAGCAACACTTTTAGCTAGGAGTTCATTCTTTTATCTGGGAAAATTCATACTTTGATCTTGAGAATAAGTTACTTTGGTATAAGGAAGCGTTGGCAGCAACGTTCTCACTTTGAGGATAATTCTTTGTCTAAGTTTGATTCTTCATCTACGACCTTCTACGAGCTCGTATGAGAAATTAAGGTATGTTAAGACTATCCCTTCTTTTCTTTTGTCATGATCCATATGATACAAACGAAACGAGCATACGCGTAACTTTTATAAATGACTATGTTCTTAGAAGTACTATGGGTGCCTATGTTCTTGATTCTCTATGTGTCCTATTATTATATCATTTGTTATTCTCAGAAAATATGTAAATTTATAAAATTTATTTCATGGTATTAACCGAAGGCATATTGATCTTATGACATCCCGAGAGATATTATTGACTTACTTCTTATGCATTGCATTCATTTATACATATACATTGACCCATTACCGGATGGCGTTATATACGTGTATATGGTATGTATATGGGATATGTGGAAAGGTTATGGCGTTATATACGCACCACCACCTGATCAACTGGTATACGTTGATGATTTCGCCCACAATGGCCGAGATGATATGATGGGATGCCCTCATAGGCTTGATGATGTTATGTACGCATATACCTAGGCATGGTATGACATTTATACACATATGTATGATATTATAAATGTTTCAAGATTCACAGAGCTATTCAGACCTACAGGTTGAGTTCTTTACTCCATGTTTCTTTCATGTCTTTTATATACTACTTTCATGCCCTACATACTCGGTACTTTATTTGTACTGACGTCCCTTTTGCATGGGGGCTCTACATTTCATGCCCGCAGGTCCCGATAGACAGGTTGATAGTCATCCAAGTAGGCTATCAGGTCAGCGGAAGGTGTTGGTGTACTCCATTTTCTCCGGAGTTGCCTATTTGGTCAGTATAATTTGGAAATGTATTGATTGGTACAGCGGGGCCTTGTCCTGACCTTTATGACATTTATGTACTCTTAGAGGCTTGTAGACAGATTTTATGTTTATGAATACTTGTATGGCCTTGTCGGCCTATGTTTTGAGTATACAAATGATCATGTCGACCTTATAGGCCCATAGGTCACATGTATAAGTTTTTATATCATATTGAGTCATCTTATGTCTAGTATTCTCTTATGTTTTATTCTGGCTATCTCATGATGACTCTTATGGCACATTTACCCATGATGGTATGATAAGAAAAATATGTTACGTTGGTACTCGGTTGAGTAAGGCACCGGGTGCCTATCACGGCCCTGCGGTTTGGGTCGTGACAAAGACCCTCCTCAACTAACTATCAACATGATTTTTGGGAGGAATGAGATCAACAGGGTAATTTTCTCGGCAGCCAAGAAGACAAAGGTATCGGTGACTTAGAGCAAGAGACTCTAGGAAGTCGCCGAAGACGACATCACCTTCACAGAAGAAGACGCTAATGGACTTCTTCTGCCGCACAACGATGCCCTGGTAATTTATCTTAACATTATAGATTTTAAGTTTAAACGTGTTTTGGTTGACCCAGGAAGTTCAACCAACATCATTCAATGGAGAGTGCTGGAACAAGCCAGGCTAACCAAAAGTATCATTCTAGCAACAAAGCTCCTCGTCGGGTTCAACTTAGCTAGTATAACAACCCGAGGGGAGATCTTGCTGCCCACGAACGCCGAAGGAGTCACGAAAACCACCTTATTTGAAGTGGTGGACGGCGACATGCTACAACATAATTCTCGGCCGACCATAGTTACATGATATGAATGTTGTACCACCAACATATCATCAACTGCTGAAATTCTCGACTCCAAAGGGAATCAAACAAATAAGAGGGGATCAACCGACAGTAAGGGAAATGAACGCGGTATCAGTTTCCAACAGCAAAAGAAAGGAACTCAACAAATAGCAATTACAAGAGCCGACGCCTACTCTCAAAACAAGCAAAGATGACAAAGGGGAGGAGGCGTCGTAATTCCACCAGGTACCAAGATACTTTCAAGTGCCGGAAGAAACAAACGCGACCAAATCCACACCAGAAGAACTCGAACAAGTGGCTTTGTTCGAAAAATTCCTGGAGAGAAAATTTCACTTAGGTACAAGACTCAATGCCGAGCTCACGTCGGGATTTATTGATTTTCTTAAAACTAACGTTGATTGTTTTGCATGGTCGCACGCGGATATGACAGGTATCCCACTAGAGGAGGTCGTGCACAAGCTAAGCCTGGACCTTAGTCCCATCGGTAAGGCAGAAGAAACGCCTGATAGTCGAGGTCTAAAACAGGTTTGTCAAAGAAGAGGTAACTTGGTTACTTGATATTGGTTCAATCGAGGATGTAAAGCATGCCGACTGGCTAGCTAAAGTAGTTGTAGTTCCGAAAAAGGATAATAAATTTTGAATGTGCGTAGATTATAAGGACTTGAATAAGGCGTGCCCGAAAGACTCGTTCCCACTGCCGAACATCGATCAAATAATTGACGCCATGGCCGGGCACAAGTTAATGAGTTTCCTCGATGCCTATTCAAATTGAGATGAACCCGAAGGATCAGTAAAAAACATCGTTCATACCTAACTTTGGCACATATTGTTATAATGTGATGCCCTTTGGGCTTAAAAACATCGGAGCCACTTATCAGAGGCTCGTGAACAAGATGTTCGAGAAACAAATAGGTAAAACAATGGAGGTGTACATAGATGATATGTTGGTCAAGTCTTTGAATGCAGGTGACCATTTACAACACCTTCAGGAAAACTTAGATATCCTAAGGAAGCACAACATGAAGCTCTACCCCGAAAAATGCGCGTTCGGAGTTAGCTACGGTAAATTCTTGGGTTCCCTGGTGTCACAAAAAGGGATCGAGGTAAATTCCGATAAGATCAAAGCCATCGAGGACATCTTAGACCAGCTGTCAAGCATGAAAGAAGTCCAAAGGCTGACCGGAAGATTGGCCTCTCTAAGTAGGTTTATTTCTCGGTCTTTAAAAAAAATGTCATCACTTCTTCTCGCTTTTCAAGAAGAAGAACAACTTCGAATGGACTCCAGAATGCTAACAGGCCTTAAAAGACCTGAAATGTTATCAATCAAGCCCTCCGCTACTATCAAAATTGGAGGAAGGCAGACAGTTGCTGATATTCTTTGTGGTCTCGAAAGTAGCGGTAAGTGTTGTTCTACTCCGGGAGAACGAAGGTACTCAATCTCTTGTCTATTATATTAGCAAAATTTTGTCGGGATCATAAACTCGTTATCTGCATCTCGAAAAACTGGCCTTAGCTCTCGTAGTCACCTCTCGAAAGTTTAGGCCTTATTTTCAGTGCCACCCGATAGCCGTGGTGACAACCTTCCCCTGCGGAATGTCCTTTACAAACCTGAGTTGTCAGGTCAGCTGGCCAAATGGGCAGTTGAAATTAGTGAATTTTATATTGAGTACAAGCCTAGAACTACGATCAAGTCACAGGTTTTGGATGACTTTGTGGCCAATTTCAGTCCCGGGTTACTGCCTCTAGATGCGAAAGAGGCGGTGATGGTGTCGGAAATGACATAATGTGTTTGGACCTTGTTCACAGATGGAGCATCTAATGTGAAAGGGTCCAGGCTCGCGATTGTCCTAATCATGCCCTCGGGAGAAACCTTGAGGCAAGCCATAAAAATTGTTCCTTTAATTAACAATGAAGTCGAGTATGAGGCATTGATTGCAGGACTCGAATTGGCCCGTAGATATTGTCACGACCCAATTTTTTCTCCGTTTGGTATCGTGATGGCACCTAGTCTTAGGGACTAGGTAAGCCTAACATTAATTGAAACCACATTATTTAAATAACATCTAACAAGTTAAATAGAAATCTCTTACAATTCTCAAAACCGGTAGTACAAGTCATAAGCTCTACAGAGTGTTTGCTAGAAAACTTCTAAATGCAACTGTCCAAAAATAAGAATAAACAGTGCAAAATGAAAACTTGAAGGTGACTCCGAAGCCTGCGAACACAGCGGCAGGTTTACCTTGAGTCTCCGTAGCAACAGTCCACACAGCTAGCTAACGGACAAATACCTGGATCTAAACAAAACAATGTGTAGAAGAGTAGCATAAGCACACCACAGCGGTGCCCACTAAGTATCAAGACTAACCTCGATGGAGTAGTGACGAGGAACAGTCAAGACACCCACTGGTCTAATAAACTAAAGGGGTACAGTATATGAACAACAGGAGTATGATGTCTACATAAGGACTATGCAATATGGCTCACAATACAGTAATGGCATTAAAGAAAGAAACAACATGTATCAGCAGAATATCATGAAAATGACACAGACAAAGTGAATTGAACACAACCTAAATCCGGAATCATAAATACAGCAAGGACAAGAAATAACTCAGCAACTAAAACCGCTTTTACATCAGGTTTTAGCCAACAACTCCACGAGGTACCGAAGGACAATTCACAACTTACAGGTCTCAATACATGAACCCTAACACTTGGCATCCTGTGCCCCCATAACACCTTATAACTGCACTGACGACTCACATGCCAATAGAGCCATTCTCACATAGAAGGCAAGTAAACAAGGGTGAGCATCTATGCTCAACAATATCAAGAACACCTCTTATCTGATAAGAGTGCTTAACTACATGTATGTTTGTGCAAGTGTCCTAACATAGTCCATACCAGCAAATAAGCATAAGGAAGAAGAAGAACGGACAACACATAGAATATTTTCTCACAGCTTTCACAAGATACAGCTCACACAAGTACGTATATCACTACACAAATATCAACAACAAGAATGCCCCCAGGCCATAAATCATCACAAATCAATCCCTGACAAATCCTACCTTGTCTCGCCACGTGTGCAACAGTAGCATAAATGCCCGCCTTGTCTCGCCACACGTGCATAATAATATTCCCACCTTGTCTTGCCATATGCGCAACCCACACACACACATATATATATATATATATATATATATACACATACCGCCTTGTCACGCCGCATGTGCAAATATCAATGGTAACAATGGCACGGCAGAAACCTCATGCATCACAATAATAACAACCGCACGGCAGAAACCTCGTGCATCACCACAACAAGTACCACAACAACAATGAAAATAATACAAAGTACGACAAGTAAATACTCTCAAGAACTTTAATTCACAAAGAAACGGTAGAACCAATTCACTAGGAATAAACACAGTAAAGAATGCTAGGCGTAAAGAGAACAACTCAACAAAGGGAAAACTAATGTATAGCAACGATCCCACAATATACACTTCAACAACAGGGAAGCTAACACGAATCACATAATTCCAAATAAAACAAGTCGACTAAGATATAGGATATCTAAACTTCTTTTAAGTTTGAGGAAATTACGAAGGGTATTCAACAATTCAATTGAGGATAAGCAGCAAAAAAAAATCATAACCTCAATTAAGACTGAACAATTATAGGATAAAATAATATTAATTCAAAATAAAGATAAGCAGTTATGAAAAGATAGCATGGCTATAAAAGAGATAACAGTTTCAATTAAGGCACATACGAATCAAGTAACAATAATAGTGGATCATGAAGCAATTAATTCTAATTAAGCAGGTAGGTGTGAGTCTAGTAATTAAGATATATAATCATAACAAGAACAACTGCATATTCAATGAATACAAGGACCTAAGAACCCTAAAAGGTCAACTTTCCACAAATAAGTTTGTGCACGCACTCGCCACCTCGTGTACACGGACTACAATCAACATAGAAGACTCAAATCCTAAGGGGAAGTCCCCCACACAAGGTTAGGCAAGATACTTACCTCGAACCAAGCTCAATCAGTCCGTAAGAATGCCCTTTCCTCGATTATCAGACTACGAATGGCCTAAATCTAGCCAAACGCAGATTTCATATCATGAATACAATCATAATAGACTCATCTAATTAGTGAAATTAATATTTTAACAAAAATTCCGAAATCCGCCCTAAAAAGTCGACACGGGCCCACATCTCGAAATCGGGTAAAAGTCACGAAATACGAACACCCATTCACTCACGAGTCTAACCATACTAAAATCATCAAATTCCGATACCATTTCGTTCCTCAAATCGTGATTTTTCATTTTGAAAACTTTCTTCAAAAACCACCATTTTTCTCAACTCAACCACAAATTAATTGATAAAAATAAAGATAGAATCATGGAAATAAATAAATTCTAGTTGAAGAAAACTTACCCAATCGATTTGATTGAAAAACCGATAAGGAAGCTACCAAAACCGAAGTCTAAACCTCAAAATATGAAGAAAATGGCCAAACCCTCGACTTAAATGATTCTTCCAAGATTTCTGCATCTGCGGACTAGGAGGCGCACCTGCGCACTCGCATTTGCGAGAAAGAGTCTACATCTGCGAACTCAGCTGGCTAGGCCTGGAACCGCATCTGCGGATTTTTAGCCGCATCAGTGGCACTGCAGAAGCGAAAGGGGGGAACGCAGAAGCGAGCTTCTTCGCATATGCGATCGAGGAACCGCAGAAGCGGCCTTCGCACCTGTGTGCAAGCTTTCGCAGAAGCGAGCGAGATCCCAGGACTCAAGGATCGCAGAAGCGACCAGGCTCACACAGAAGCGGAGCCGCACCTGCGCTCCAACCATCGCAGGTGCGAAAACACCAGGACCAGACCTGTTCAAAACTATGAAAAACAGCCGAAACTCGTTTGAAACACACCCGAGACCCCCGGGATCTCGTCCAAGCATACCGACAAGTTCCATACCCTAATACGGACTCGCTCGAGGTCTCAAATCACATCAAACAACGTCGAAACTATGAATTGCACCATGAATCGAACTTATAAATTTTTAAATCGTTCAACTTCTAAAACCCGTGCCGAAACCTATCAAATCAATCCGGAATAACATCAAATTTTGCAGGCAAGTCCCAAATAACATAACGGAGCTCTTCCAACTCTCGGAATCGCATTCCGACCCCGATATCAAAAAGTCCACTTCCGGTCCAAATCTCCAAAAATTCGACTTCCGTCATTTCAAGCCTAAATCGGCTATAGACCTCAGATTCACAGTCCGGACATGCTCCTAAGTTGAAAATCATCCAACGGAGCTAACGGAACCAATGGAACTCCATTTCGGAGTCGTCTTCACATAGTTCCGACTACGGTCAAAATCCTAAGACTTAAGCTTCCGTTTTAGGGACTAAGTGTCCCAAATCACTCTGAATCATCCGGTAATTGAAATCAACCACGCACGTAAGTCAATACACATAATATGAAGTTGCTCAGGGCCTTATGCCACCGGACGGGACTTAAATTCTCAAAACGATCGGCCGGGTCGTTACATCCTTCCCCTCTTAAACAAACGTTCGTCCTCGAACGTGCTAAGCATCGCCTCGAAGTCTTGAAATCACTGAAAGTACATACCCAACATACCCCCGTGGGTGACCCCACGTCACCCCAATCCATATAAGCCTGACGACACCATCTCAATTGTAATTTATCCTTTCTGCCAACACCTATAAGCTTTAGAGTCAAAAATTCTCACCTTCCATTTATCTTCAAAAGAACCGATTCTAAATCCATAACCGATATCAGTATCAACCAACTGTAACAACTCATGCCTACAACCACAAGGTACGACCACACAACAAGACACACCACATATAGGCCCATAATAACTTTTCTGATCACAATAGCTGCCCGAAATCAAAACCCGCACCGGCAACGATGATGCAAGAAACACGAAGACCTCATAAATATACACCCGAATCAACAAGTCACAACTAACACCATCGGGCACACACCCCGCAAGCCAAAACTTAAGAAGCACATAACGAAAATGACTGAATATGTAAAGAGAAACACATAAGAGAAATATCAAACAAGTTCGACAGGCAAAATTCTCTAACAGTACCATAATACGAATCAATTTAAGAGGAAAACTCAAAGTACATGAACAAATCATAAGGATGTCCTCCTGGTATAACCTCCACCGTGGCACGTAGCCCGGCTCAAACATATTAAATCGCATGGAATCACGAGGGTCTCGCCCTCAACTCTGAATCACAAGTCGAATACACATCATACCAATGGAAATCTTCAACTAATTCAATTCTGCCAATAAAATCACAACACTTACTAAACTCTCACCCCGGTAGAGTATCAAATCACAAATCATAACTAATTTACTCAGGAATCACATCAAACCTGCCATAATGGACGACGTGAATTCACTTCTAGTCTCGTAACTTTCAAAATAATGAATAGAAACAAATGATAGACACAGGCTACCACTCATAGAGTCTCCCAATAGGGGTAAACACCTAAACATAATACTAAGTCATGAACTCACACATAGGTGGGATAACAAATAGGGGAAGTCGCCCCGATAAGCAAAATCGAATCAAAATACGAATGGTTACCCTCTATAACAAATCAAAAGCATACATGTATGACATCATCTGGGGCAGCGGCCTCCAGCCTACTATATGAGACACATCAACGGGATGGGCCTTCCCCTCTTGGGCGCCCTTTACTCACCTGAATACCCCGCTGTGACACATCTGTCCGAAGTCTAGGACAATCTCTCACCATGTGGATGGTATCTCCACACTCGAAGCAACCTCTCTGCGATGTGGCTGTGGGAACTGTGCGGTACGGGTACTCTGAGACCCATGAGCACCTGAAACACTGTGCGAAGCCTGAAGTGCAAACTGAACTGGCCGACCCACCAAACCTCTACCATGTCGTACCCTGCCTCCAAAATAAGGACCAGTAGATCTCTTCGGTCTACGAGGCCTCCTCACCTCCCTGTCCTCTCTCTCCTGATCTCGCATGTACTCTCTCTCATGGACTCGCCTGTCTTCTCTCTCCTGGTCCCACATGCCCTCTACTTGGCGAGCGATCCCTACCGCCTGCTGAAACTAAACATCTGACTCTAACTCCCAAGCCATGCTGAACCGAATATCATGCTTGAGTCCCTCAATGAATCTACGGACACGCTCTCTAACTGTGGTGACCAAAATAGGTGCATGCCTGGCCAAATCACTGAATCTCACGGCATACTCTGACACTGACATAGTGCCCTGGCGTAGCTGCTCAAACTCTGCGCGCCATGCATCTCGAAGAGACTGAGGTACAAACTCTCTCAGGAACATCTCTGAAAATTGAACCCATGTAAGTGAAGCTAACTCGGCTGGGGCCCAACTCATATGCCCGCCACCACCGATAAGCCGCTCCCCTGAGCTGGAACGTAGTAAAAGCAACCCCGCTCGTCTCCGCAATACCCATAGTACGGAGAATGCAGTGACACTCCTCCAAAAAACCATGTGCACTCTCTGAAGCCAAACCACTGAATGTAGGAGGGTCATATTTCTTGAACCTTGCAAGTCTAAGCTGCTCTTCCTCAGATGATGCTACCCTGACCACGGGCTGAACTGGAACCACAGGCTGTGTCACCATGACACCTGGAACCTGACCAACATGAACTCGTTGCTCTGGGGTGTGGGCGGCGGGAGTCTGGGCTCCTCCCCCGGTCTATGAAATAGCTGGTGCAACCGGAATCAACCCCGCCTAAGCCAATATACCAAACATGCTCAGGAATTGTGCTAAGGTCTCCTGAAGCCCGGGGGTAATAACAGGCGCCTCGGGTACCTGCTCCCCAACTGGAACTACTGGCGGCTCCTCAACTGCTGCTCAGGTAGGTGCTCTGGCTATGGCACTTACTCCTCGTTGGACTCTGCCTCTAGCAATACCTGCTCCGGCAGCAGCGTCGTCGATAATCGCAGCTCGTGTCCTCACTATCTATGAGAAAATGGAATGATAAAAGTTCAAACTCCGAGATCAATAAGCTCGCACGATAGGAATGAAAGAAGTGAAATTGTCCTAATAGTTCCGTAGCCTCTCGAAGATAAGTACAGACGTCTCCGTACCGATCCGCAAGACTCTACTAAACTCGCTCATGACTCGTAGCACCTATGAACCTAGAGCTCTGATACCAACTTGTCACGACCTAATTTTCCCTCTGTTTGGTATCATGATGGCACCTAGTCTTAGGGACTAGGTAAGCCTAACATTAATTGAAACCACATTATTTAAATAACATCTAACAAGTTAAATAGAAATCTCTTACAATTCCCAAAACCGGTAGTACAAGTCATAAGCTCTACAGAGTGTTTGCTAGAAAACTTCTAAATGCAACTGTCCAGAAATAAGAATAAATAGTGCAAAACGAAAACTTGAAGGTGACTACGAAGCCTGCGAATACAGCGATAGGTTTACCTTGAGTCTCCGCAGCAACAGTCCACACAGCTAGCTAACGGACAAATACCTGGATCTTTACAAACAAATGTATAGAAGAGTAGCATGAGCACACCACAGCGGTGCCTAGTAAGTATAAAGACTAACCTCGGTGGAGTAGTGACGAGGAACAGTCAAGACACCCACTGGTCTAATAAACTAAACGGGTACAGTATATGAACAACATGAGTATGATATCTATATAAGGACTATGCAATATGGCTCACAATAGAGTAATGGCATTAAAGAAAGAAACAACAAGTATCAACAGAATATCATGAAAATGACACAAACAAAGTGAATTGAACACAACCTAAATCTGGAATCACAAATATAGCAAGGGCAAGAAATAACTCAGCAACTACAACCGCTTTTACATCAGGTTTTAGCCAACAACTCTACGAGGTACCGAACCTCGGATAATTCACAACTCACGGGTCCCAATACCTGAACCTAACACTTGGCATCATGTGCCCTCATAATACCTCATAACCGCATTGACGACTCACGTGCCAATAGAGCCATTCTCACATAGAAGGCAAGTAAACAAGGGTGAGCATCTATGCTCAACAATATCAAGAACACCTCTTATCTGATAATAGTGCTTAACTACGTGTATGCTTATGCAAGTGTCCTAACATAGTCCATACCAGCAAATAAGCATAAGGAAGAAGAAGAACGAACAACACGTAGAATATTTTCTCACAGCTTTCACAAGATAAAGTTCACACAAGTACGTATACCACTACACAAATATCAATAAGAAGAATGCCCCCAGACCATAGATCATCACAAATTAATCCCTCACACAGCCTACCTTGTCTCGCCATGTGTGCAATAGTAACATAAATGCCCGCCTTGTCTTGCCACACGTACATAATAATGTTTCCACCTTGTCTCGCCACATGCGCAGCCCATATATATATATATATATATATATATATATATATCCCACCTTGTCACGCCGCATGTACAAATATTAATGGTAACAATAGCACGGCAGAATCCTCATGCAACCCCATAATAACAACTGCACGGCAGAAACCTCGAGCATTACAATAATAACAACCGCACGGCAGAAACCTCGTGCATCACCACAACAAGTACCACAACAACAATGAAAATAATACAAAGTACGACAAGTAAATCAACTCAAGAACTTTAATTCACAAAGAACCGGTAGAACCAATTCACAAGGAATAACCACAGTAAAGAATGCTAGGCGTAAAGAGAACAACTCAACAAAGGAAAAACTAATGTATAGCAACGATCCTACAATATACACTTCAACAACAGGGAAGCTAACACGAATCAAATAATTCCAAATAAAACAAGTCGACTAAGATATAGGATATCTAAACTTCTTTTAAGGTTGAGAAAATTACGAAGGATATTCAACAATTCAATTGAGGATAAGTAGCGAAAAAAATAATCATAACCTCAATTAAGACTGAACAATTATAGGATAAAATAATATTAATTCCAAATAAAGATAAAAGTTATGAAAAGATAGCATGGCTATAAAAGAGATAACAGTTTCAATTAAGGCACATATGAATCAAGTAACAATAATAGTGGATCATGAAGCAATTGATTCTAATTAAGCAGGTAGATGTGAATCTAGTAATTAAGATATATAATCATAACAAGAACAACTGCATATTCAATGAATACAAGGACCTAAGAACCCTAAAAGGCCAACTTTCCATAAATAAGTCTGTGCACGCACTCGCCACCTCGTGTACACGGACTACAATCAACATAGAAGACTCAAATCCTAAGGGGAAGTCTCCCACACAAGGTTAGGCAAGATACTTACCTCGAACCAAGCACAATCAGTCCATAAGAATGCCCTTTCCTCGATTATCAGACTCCAAATGGCCCAAATCTAGCCAAACGCAGATTTCATATCATGAATACAACCATAATAGACTCATCTAATTAGTGAAATCAATATTTTAACAAAAATTCTGGAATCCGCCCTAAAACGTTGACCCGGGCCCACATCTCGGAATCGGGTAAAAGTCACAAATTACGAACACCCATTCACTCACGAGTCTAACCATACTAAAATCATCAAATTTCGATACTATTTCGTCACTCAAATCGTGATTTTTCATTTTGAAAATTTTCTTCAAAAACCACCATTTTCCTCAACTCAACCACAAATTAAATGATAAAAATAAAGATAGAATCATGGAAATAAATAAATTCTAGTTGAAAAACACTTACCCAATCGATTTTCTTGAAAAACCCATAAGGAAGCTCCCAAAATTGAAGTCTAAAACTCAAAATATGAAGAAAATGGTCAAACCCTCAACTTAAATGATTCTGCCATGATTTCCGCATCTGCGGACTAGGAGGCGCACCTGCGCACTCGCATTTGCGAGAAAGAGTCTGCATCTGCGAACTCAGCTGGCCAGGCCTGGAACCGCATCTACGAATTTTCAACCACACCAGCGGCACCGCAGAAGCGAAAGGGGGGAACGCAGAAGTGAGCTTCTTCACAGATGCGATCGAGGAACCGCAGAAGCGGCCTTCGCATCTGCGTGCAAGCTTTCGCAGAAGCGAGCAAGCTCCCAGGACTCAAGGATCGCAGAAGCGACCAGACTCACGCAGAAGTGGAGCCGCACCTGCGCTCCAACTGTCGCAGGTGCGAAAACACCAGGACCAGACCTGTTCAAAACCATGAAAAACAGCCGAAACTCGTCCGAAACACACCCGAGACCCCCGGGACCTCATCCAAGCATACAAACAAGTTCCATACCCTAATACGGACTCGCTCGAGGTCTCAAATCACATCAAACAACGTCGTAACTACGAATTGCACCATGAATCGAACTTATAAATTTTTAAATCTTCCAACTTCTAAAACCCGTGCCGAAACCTATCAAATCAACCCGGAATAACGTTAAATTTTGCAGGCAAGTCCCAAATAATATAACGAAGCTCTTCCAGCTCTTGGAATCACATTCCGACCCCGATATCAAAAAGTTCACTTCCGATCCAAATCTCCAAAAATTCGACTTCCGCCATTTCAAGCCTAAATTGGCTATAGACCTCAGATTTACAGTCCGGACATGCTCCTAAGTCCAAAATCACCCAACTGAGCTAGGAACCAACGGAACTCCATTCCGGAGTCGTCTTCACATAGTTTCGACTACGGTCAAAATCCTAAGACTTAAGCTTCTGTTTTAGGGACTAAGTATCCCAAATCACTCTGAATCATCAGATAACTGAAATCAACCACGCACACAAGTCAATACTCATAATATAAAGTTGCTCAGGGCCTTATGCCGCCGGACGGGACTTAAATTCAAAAAATAACCGATCGGGTCGTTACAGACATGGTCATAGAGATCAAATATGATTCATAGCTGGTAGTAAACTAAGTTTATAGGATCTTTGACACAACGGAGGAACGCACGCAATAGTATGTGATTAAAGTTCAAACTTTGCTCACACGGTTCAGGTAGTGGTCGATCACCTACATCCTGAGAGAAAAAAACGTAGAAGCATATGCATTGGCCAATTAGGGGTCGTCCACAAAGATAAAAGGATCAAATTCTGATTGTCGTGCATCTTATGCATTCGGTACTAGATATGGACGGTTATTGTGAAGTAAATACAACCAACCTAATCTGTAACTAGAGGAATAAGTTCATCGATTACCTTCAGCGTGGCAAGCTGCCCGAAGACACGAAGGCATCTCGGGCACTCCGCATCAAAGCATCTCACTACAGCCTCTAGAAGGACGTTCCAAGGCCTGTTGGCCAAAGTTTAGGAGCCTCTGAGGCATATTATGTCATGAGAGAGGTTCATGACGGGATTTGCGGGAATCATTCCGGTGCAGATTTGTTGGTGCTAAAATTAGTTATAGCAGGATACAATTGACCCCGAATGAAACAAGACGCGAAGGCATTTGTTCAGAAATACGACAAGTGTCAACGCCGTGAACAGTTGGTGCACCAACTGACAAAACTCCTACATTCGGTACTGTTTACGTGCCCATTCATGAAATGAGGGATAGATATAGTTGGGTTGCTGCCATCGGGTCCCGAGAAGGTAAGATTTCTTTTAATTTTAATAGATTACTTCACTAAATGGGTTGAGGCAGGTCCCTACCAAAAGATCAGTAAGCGCGAAGTGCTCGATTTCCTGTGGGAAAACATAATTTATTATTTCGGAATACCGAAGGAGATTGCCTGCTACAATGGATCATAGTTCATAGGCTCCAAAGTCACAAAATTTCTTGAAGACTTAAAAATTAAAAGAATTACATTGTCACAATACCATCTGAGCGCAAATGGGCAATCGGAATCAACCAATAAGGTCATTATTCAAAACCTCAAAAAGCGGTTGGAAGCAGCCAAGGGTAAGTGGCCCGAAGAGTTACCGGGAGTACTATGGGCATACCGAATGACGACCAAAAATGGTGGCTCAGAAATAAAGGATGGAAAGATACTATAGCCGGAGGGACAATCTCCGCTATTTTAAAGTGGGAGACATGGTTTTGAGGAAAGTGGCTCAGAGCATCCGGGAGCTCAACGCAGGAAAGTTGGGTCCGATGTGGGAAGGTCCCTATCGGGTTTCAGCTATCACCGGGAAGGGATCATACGAACTAGAGAATCAAGATGGACTCAAATTGTCGAGCAACTAGAACGTGACTCACCTCAAAAGGTACTACTGTTGATGGATCCGGTTTATACTGAAAGTATATGCTGCACTCTTTTTCCTTCATCCAGTTTTTATCCCAATTTGGTTTATTTGGCAAGATTTTTAACGAGGCAGCAATGAAAAGCATACTATGAAGGAAACGTCGCCAGCAGAGTTAAGGCCTTTAAATGACAAGGCTTTGAAACAACAAACTACTGCATGATGGTTAGATAGTCTTTGGCTTGATGGAAAATTCCTAACGGGAAGTAAAACTTGCCATCGGACCAAAGGCTATTCAACTGTTCACAAGTGTTTTTCCTCAGAGGAGCAAAACTTCCAGTGTTCCAATTTGATACTTCAAATTCGAACACTAGGGGAATAGTACGAGAATACGGCAACATGATTGCCATGGAAACCGGGACTGCGAGACCCGAGAGTAATAATGTATCATCGAGGTCGGGGACTGCACAACTAGCCTCGTAGAAACAAGTCCTACGAGTTAGCCACGTGTATTGGCAATTTCTTTTTTTTTTTTAGCAAATGAATGCTTATGTACTTTGAAGATAGAAAGAATAGAAATGAAGTCCTTTTATTTTTATCTTGTTTCTTGTCCAAACGATGAACTAAATTTATCATTTGAAAGTTATCTGAAAACTTCAAATGTTAGTGACGGAATGAACAGGAGACATCCTCTTCAAGATCACCATAAACATAAGAGGGCCCTCTCTTATGAAACCCTCATAGTAAAGGGTTAGTTCCGGAAGCGTTTATGCCCGGAACCCAAAAGTTATCGGAAGAAAAGACACCCGAAGCCTTACTTAATTCGACAAACAAAATGAAGGAACTTTGCTCAATGCTTAAACAAAAGGTCCTTTTTATTTATCAAATATGCCAAGCAATATAAGTACAAAAATACACAAGGAAAAAAACAAAAGAAAAGAAAGCAAAAAGGCTAAATTCCATCGCTACCGGAACTCGGGGTAAGAGAGGCATCTACGCCCCTGGGAAAAGTAGGTGGATCTACCGCCGGCGCAGGATCTTGGCCTTTATCGTTATTCTCTTCAAGTTCCTCCTCAGTTCCCGAAAACTCGGAACCGGCACTAGAAGAGTCAGTTGCATGAGGCTGAATTGGGAGACGTTCTGGAGCAGTTAACTCCAGCGTTCGGGCCTTGGCGATCTCATCGTCGATATCAATAACGCCCGTTTTGGCCTCTTCCAAGGTTTTCCTCTTCATATGGTACATAAAGTGTGTGTTTTCAATAATGAAGGAATCTCCTTGATGCTGAAGTTTTGCTTTAAGCCTATCAACCTAGGTCAAAAGGCTATCCCGCTCGGATCTCATGGCACTGAGGCTAAGATCGAGATCACGGATTGTGGTTATATGAATCTTATTTTGTTCCATGATCTTCTTATACCTATCTTCCATCTGGTCCTACATCTCCTCGGCAGCAGCAACCTCTTCAGCTTTGGAGTTCAAATCTGCCTCCAAATTATTTACTCGTTCAATGGAGGCAGACTCGCGCTCGCTAGCGGCAAGAGCATCGTCTTGAGGTTCAGCCTACCTAGCCTTTGCATCCTGAAGCAGTGCATGTAGTTGAGTGGCTTCTTAACTGTAATCCATTACCTCTTGCTCAGTCTATTACAACCGGGCCTCAAGCTCGGCCGCTTTAGCACCCTTTGCCTCTAGCACCGGGAGGCGCACGACAAGTTGATTCCTCTCGGCCAACACCTGATCCCGATCAGACATAAGTCCCTCTTTGTCGAGGATAAATCTCTTAAGGACCTCGGAAGCGAGGAAGTTGGCCTGCAAAGCAAATACTAAAGTTAGAAACCTTGTTGTAACAAGTCAAGTAGAAAAAAGCAATAAAAGAACAAGTACAGTACTGTTGTATTGTGTATGGCATTATAACATACACTCCCTCGAAAGAGAGTGTATTTTCTTCTTATCTTTTTCTAAAGCCAGCGGCTTCAAATAGTTGGAAAGTTCCACCGGCCTGGATAGCAAGTGACACTTCTTTGAGACCAATAGAGAGACGCTCCTCCTCCCTTAGGGATTTGCATAATGGGGTGAATAGTTGTGCCCTAAATTCCTATGGTCAGGGACTGGGGAGGAGGGACATCCTCCACTCGGGCATCTATGGCCGGGGAGGAGATGTAGCAGTTGCTGGTGATGAAGGTAGTAACTGGGATAGGAAAGGGAGAATCAGCATTCTCCACTAAATCCATTTCTCCCCAGAGCACTCAGACCGCGCCCTCAGTTGGGAATCTAAACTCTCTAGATTAAGCATTCTGTTGACATGATGAAGATATTTGTCTCCTTTGGAGGGTAGCCTCTTCATCACTGGCTTTCCCATCATCGTCAATAACTATAGTGGTTCCGGCTCGCTCGGCCGTGGTTTTCTTTACTTTCTTATTTTTACCTCCTGCTGAGGAAGAATGCCGCCTTTTTGGTTTCTTGTTCTCTGGCCGGGGACTCTGAGAAGAAGCGCCTGCACCAGAAGCAGACCCGTGGGCACTGGTCTGGGTGAGTGTCTCCTGCAACAACCTCACAGCCTCTGCGGGATTGGCCAAAACATCCTATTCATGGCAGGAAATAGAACCCTGGGGGAGCCCTAAATCAAACAAAAAGGCTGGATTAGCATTTTTTCGCATGTATAAAGGCGGAATAAAGGAAGAGTCAGTTTACCTGGTTCTTGGCCTTCCACCAGTATTTGGGGGCGAATTCCTTCCACCGGCGGATCTCTCGCGTAGTGATATCCAGAATCTTCTGAACCCATCGGTCCAGGCCTTCAACCCTTAGTGGTGTCCACCGAATAGTTGGAATAACGAAAGAAAAGGATTAGCAATATAATGACATGAAACAGCCTTTTTCGGAGAAAAAGGTAGACTTTGAACTTACGTGAACGATTCTAGGATTTGGGAAAAGATGGAGTTGTGCCGAGATGATATTCCTGGTAGCAGTGATAACAAACTGCTCCATCCATCCACGGTCATTGTCATCATCCATGCTCGTAAGTAAAGCATGGTGGCCATGATTACTGAAATTTATTACTCCCCCACGGAAGATTTGGGTGGAGTAGAGGTTCATCATATGTGCTAGGGTGAGGGTCTCCCTCGTTTCCAAGCACAGCCGCTGCAGACTAGCCACTGTTCACCATACAGAGGGGTCTACTTGTGCCAAGCAGACTTGATACCGGTGGCATAATTCCAAGATCACGGGGTCAAGTCCCCCACTCAATGAGAATGGGCCCAAAGTGAAGCAGTATGTGTAAACGTACGTAAAACCCCTCTTAGTAAAGGTGACCCGCTCCACCAGGTCGGGAGCAATGATATTTAGGGCATGGCACTCACAGTCCTCCTTCACAGAAGGAATACTAGAAGGGGGAATAGAAGAATGATATTTATCAACAGCCCAAGTTCGGGGATTTGAAGTGGGGAACTTCTCTTCGAAATCTTTGGTAGTGTTCAGATGTTTAGGTATGATGGTGCTCACCGTGGGAGGATCAGCATCAACTTCCTTATCTTTGCTCCTCTTTGAGCCTCTACCGAAGAGAAAACCGGAGTTCTTGGAAGATTTAGTAGGGGAAGCTATAATAATAAGGAGATGATAGAGCTTTTTGAAGAAAATCGGAGAAAGATGAAAGGAAAAGGAAGCTAAATGCAAAAAGGTTAAGAAAGCTTATGAAGTTGTTAGAAGTGAAAGAAGAAGAATGAGGCGTATAAGTAAAGGAATAGTCAGCTAAAATCGTGATCATGATTACTTCGAGAATCGGCAAAAATATTGCTAAATTGTAGGGTAACACATGCTCGGGGTATTAAATGCGAGAAGTCGTGCGTCTTATCAAGCGTCAGAAACTATTCAGAAGGGTTCAAAAAATTTCCCGCCAAGAAAAGAATCTCTACCAACTTTCCGATGACACAAAGATGTGCCACTGGAAAGTAGGGGGACTATCTGTATAGGGTAAAAATGGTTTATATTAAATGCTCGAATGATGGCGTGAAACGTGGAACCGGAGGCAGACGGAAGATAAATCGAGTGGAAGCCAAGACCGAGGACAACAACTTCGGTCAGTACCGGGTAGATCCCGATGGGAACACGGTCAACGGGAGCAAACGGATGTTGGTCTCCAGATGACATTTAATGAAGAATAATCCTCAATATTAAATATGCAGTCGTTGCATATAATTTTGGAATTCATGGCATGCCGTTACATATTCATCAATGGCCCCTTTATTGTCATTTAAGAGAGGTTTGATCCTAGGATCTTATTACCTAGGTATAGCTATAAATAGTGGCTTTAACAACCATTGTAAGGGAGGAAATCTCTGGCTAAACTTATGCTACATTTTATTCTCAAGCTAAATAATATAACTTTATTTTCTATCTAGTATTGTTCTTATCGCTGTCCTCAGAAGCCTTGCTCCTAGAACCAGGCTTAGCTATTTCTTTCGATTTCAACGCTAAGTCTTATTTTCATTTAATTTACTTATCATTTTGGGATCTAATTAGTTCGCTTGTCTATAAATCACAGAACAAATTTAACTATACCGTTTTACGGGTAAGCAATAATAATATTAGCTCAGACATATGTGTCTGTCGAAAAAAAGCTTATTATATATATATATATATATATATATATATATATATATATATATATATATATACTCCTCCATCCAATATATGTTATAGTATTTGACTCGGCATTGAGTTTAAGAAAAAAAAGACTTTTAAAACTTGTAGTTTAAAATAGTCATAGATTTACGTGATTATAAATTATCTTATTAAGGGTAAAGTATAAAGTTTTAAATTAAAATATTTGTCAATAAATAAGTATGAATATGACACATAAATTGTGACAAAAAGAATAACAGATTACAGCTAGTTTGGATCTATTATTGACTTCAAATGCTAGATCTACCTCTAAATATGTTTGTGATCGTCACATAGTTCCGTAGCACTGTATATTAATTTAGGTAAAAAGACTGTAGGTATGTTACAATTGAGAATTTAAAGAGAATTTTCAAAATGATAATCATTTTAATAATTGTGATGTATGGAAAGTTTGTGTGCGTTTCAACTATTCCATAATACATACTAGTACTTTTTATCCATACAATTATCGGATAATTCTATCTATCAAAATTTTGACAAATTCGAAAAATAACCTAGCATTTAAGAAAATTGAAAAAAGTAGGGAGGAAGGTTCATCTAACGGTGTTTGAGACATATAAAAAGATAACCCTCACTAAGAGGGCAAGTGCAAATATAATCATTCTCAAAAATGTTATTTAGAAATTAGTCAGTACTTATTTTGTCCTGAAATTTTTAACTAAAAATCGACAATTCAAGATGAAAAATTGAACTAAAAAACTAAAATTCAGGACACACTAACTAATTTTTATATAGAGATCCTTTAAAATAGCTAGCCGGTGTCATTTCTACCTCACTAAGACTACACATTAGCTCAAGAATACCAACGAAAAGCCTAAAGATATATCTGCATTTCATCAAATTGTGCTTTCGAGATACTTCCGAGCACAACTGCGTAAAACACTTCATCCACACTCTATCCCAAACTACATTTGGGACATTTGTTTTTTAGAAATTCATTAACTAACAAGCAGTCTCTTACCTTCAAATTAAAAAAGAATAGTCTTGCAGCTTTATTTTCCCCGAATTACAACAGCAGTTTTCTCTTGTCAAAACTGGCATGTTACAACACCGAAGATGATCTTCACCACTTTGTATCAAAACTTCTGTGAAATGTGAATTCTCCAATGCACTTGAACCTGATTCGTACTCGTCAACATTGTAGCTACCATAGAAGCTAGATAAAGAACTTTGCCATATAAATACTGCCATTCAGTCCACCAGACAACAGGTATGTTGGCAACCCAAATGGAGTTACACTTTACTAATGGGCATCTAGCGATACATCAGTAAAATTAAAGCAAGGTTCCTCATGATCTGACCATTTGATGCAGGTTAAATATCATGTAGAGGCATCCCAGTAGATGGACTCTTACCATTACAAATAAATATTGCTGGCGTCTTATCACCATCTATTATGTTTCCAATGCTTCTTCAAACTTTTCTCTTTCCTCGAGGAATTCCCTTCATCTCTAGCATTACTGCTCTCCCCATTTTCTTTCACCTTCTTAGCAGATTTTTTTTCCTTTGACGATTTCCTCTTCTTTCCTGAAGATTGCGCTCCACCATCCTCTGCAATCCCATTTCCTCGGGGGAGTGCTTCTTCATCGTCATCATCTAACCGCCAGTTACAATAGATTTCCTGCTGGTTGGTATACTGCTGCAGTCCCTCCCCGGCGCCTGGTAGCAAGTTAGTAAAAGTCACTTCCCCGTTGGATCCCCCTTTCCTTTCCACTAGTATTTCATCTGGTCTAATTATTGTGCCAAGAATACTCCTGTTGGGACCTAGGCCAAATATGGCTTTTGCATTTGTCAATGTCGTGAAAGCCATCGCAAAAGCAGATCTGACCTGCACCAATACGAATAAGAACCTCAGAATGTAGCTCCAGAGGAGGCAAGAAGCAAGAGGACCATGTAAACAACTTAATAACAAAAGCTCAGCAAACATACGAAGGGATCGCATCAAAATTCGGATCTGCATGCAATCTAAACTTATATTTCAAACTTGGACTCTTGGAATTGCCAAGTGTATCGAACAGCTACGATAAACCTAAATAATAATACATGCTGTTTGACAATAAGCCGGAAAAATGCCTAATTTTCACAATTACTGAAACTCATAAATATTTGCCAGACAAAGTAGCTTCCTATATCGCCCGACCAAAATTAAGCAATCTTATTGACTTGGTGCATTGCCTCAAATACGATTTTGATTGAAAATGGATAAAAAAGATTAGCAGATTCTGAAATCATGCGGAATGTACCTGAAAATAATTGAAGGAGCTCTTTCCAATGTCATTTTCTGGTGTCTGCAATCACAAAAACACCTAGTTTAGTACTTTGTTTATAGTGTACTCAACCTTCAAAAGAAAAAGGTACTTGTGCTTTGTTTATAATGTACACACCAAATAACTATACAAAAACAAAATGGACATGATCCTTCTCTTCGTTGCTCCGAAAGAAAACAAAACCAACAGAAATAACTGACACCATAGTCAAGCTTAAAAGCACAAAATTAAATAGAATATATATAACTTAAATAAATAAAAATAGGAAAAGAAAGAAGGAAGAACAGAGACAACAATGTTGGCTCATGGATGTACTATGTGATATTCAAATAGGCCATACGGAAATGTGAAAGGCACAGATATAAGAGGTAACCTGTGGATCCTCAATAGAAATAAGAGATTGCTTCCCTTTAATTGAGAACCTGAAGAACAAAAAGGCATCAAAGTAAATTACCCAACGAATATATTTTGACAACTTAAAGCAAAACACAGAAATATCTAACTATATATCAAAATTGCATACCCTTTGCTACTCTTCAGGAAGAAGGTACCTTCTCCATTACAAGATACACCAACATCTGATGTATTTAATTTGCGTCCATAAATATCAAAGAAACTAACCTAAATCAACAACATATGAGCAAATGTGAGCAGCTTACCCTGAATAATATGAACCTGTAGCAAGGTTTTTGCTTTAAAAAAGTCCCAACATGCTGAAATAACAGAAAAGAAGGGAAAGGAGAAGGAATGGAAGCAAACAGAAATAGCAGGCAAGGAGGAACTGGAAAAAGGGTAGTCGCTCAGCTAAATAATTAGTTCTGGAATCAAAGATTAAGAAGGAAAGAAGTGCGCACAGGACACAGACAGGACGAAATGCACAACCTGCACTGCACAAAAGTTATTGCTTTTGAAAAATAGAAACTTCCTTTAGAAACCTTTCAAGTGGCAAGAACTAGACATCCTAGACTGATAACAATTAGAGTTCATACTCTTTCTCCTACAAATGTAAGTGATATGGCTTTGGTTTTATCTTCTTATTGTTCCTCCAAGAATCTGCTTGAACTACCCATTAAGTATTTCTTTTTAGTTCTCCTGATAAAAAAAAGTATTTCTTTTTAGTTCTTCCAGTCCCAGACAAACTAAGATTAGAGATGAGTCAAGGTAAAGTAGTTTCCCTCCCCCCCCCCCCCCCAACCAAATCGCCTGTATTAGTTGTAGAGTCAAAATGATCTTCTCCCAGATGGTTAACAATTGGGACCTGAAGAAATTAATAGCAAGTCAATAACACTTTGTCTAGCCTTTATCCAAAAAAAGACACTTCTTCTAGTAAAACAAAAAACAAATAAGGTTCAAGCAAAAATCCAAGAAGCTAGTAGGAAATTTCAGATATATCATAAAGTAATCTGGAAGAGAGGTTCTTTTAAGGAAAGCGAAAATCCCGTTTGAATTTCCGCACTACTTATGATGTTCTCCATGCGTCAATTTGGATCTCTCTCAATCCTCTTTGGTAGTTTTCAAAAACAACACAATTGCTTGATGATTTTGGGATTTATATAATAGGTGAATGAAATTGTTCGTGGAGTTTTTGAGAGAGATAGCTGAGAAGAACAGTCAATAGAAGTCGTGGTTGAACATGACAACCGTGAATTATCACATTGGAACACTAAGAGAGGATTTGTGTTCATCTCTTAAAAAGAAATAAGAGAATTTTTTTTTGGTGATAAGGAAGAGAGAAGATTGTTTATTAGCAAGGAACATATAAAGCATATACTAGGTGCGTAAAATTGTCCATGGAGTTTTTGAGAGAGATAGCTGAGAAGAAAGGTCAATAGCAGTCATCGTTAAACATGACAACTGTGAATTATCACATTGGAAATTTAAGAGAGAAGACTTGTGTTCATCTCTTGAAAGAAATAAGAGATTTTTATTTTTGGTGACTAGGAAGAGAGAAGATTTGTGTATTAGCAAGGAACATATAAAGCCAACATCTTTTCAATATGGTTTAGAAGTTCCGCACAGGCATACTCTCATACAGCTGGTATGGCTTTGTATTAAGAAGAAATTAATCAGTAGAGAAACTTTGCCTTAGGCTTTCATCTTCTCTTAGAAAGACATTTGTCTGCTAAATTATCTCTGTTAAGGATTTCTCTCTTTTGCCCCTTTAAGAAACTACAGCTTTGATTCTTTTATCCGTTCTCCAACCAGCAGTACGCTATCTTTCTTGACCATTCTCTTTCAAAGACAAGAACATTGTGGGTCATGTTAGGTACAGCATTGATTTCATTGAAAATTTTCAAGAAATACAACTTCAAAGGTGACATACCAAAAGAATTCCCAAATTCTGTTCCGGAGAAGCTTGACCATTTCGATGATTCTGGCAAACAAATTACATAGCATGACCAAATAATCAGAACAAGATAAAACACAAAAAATACATTGGTGACAACTAATTTTACATACAAACTAGCACATCACAATGATACCCCTCATGGAGTAAAGTTTATTCTTAAGTATCAAAGAGCGGTATACTCATAAGACTCAATTCTTTTTCTCTTCTTTTTTCAGGTGATTTCACTTAAAAAAAAAAAAATCGGAAAAAGATTTCACTTAAAGTCTTCAAAAGTAGTTAATACAAAAGTGATGAACAATACATATTTGATATAACCAAAACAGAAACCAAGACAACCTTTTTCAGATGGATGAAGTATCAAATGCAAAGGAAACAGGACTCACAGCAGAATTCCATGGTACCTCAGTTCTCAGTTTTTTTCCATCTCAACCTATGTCTAATAGAAGACACAAGAAGTACTTCAAACCTTAATGCCAAACTGATCGGGGAAGAAAAAGGCCAATACTAATTGATCAAATAAAGACTACATGCTTGAGTTGCCTCATTTCAGAAAATAGTTTTAATCCAATACTCCTTCAATCCCAGATAGAATTTTCAACTTTGTTTCATTTGTAACAGACCAGTGCATGCATTTTGCATGCAAAAAAGGGGTTGGCAAAGTTGAGAAAGGATATAACAGCGACAAGAGGGTCTTTTTCTAAGTGTATTAAAGGACTGCCGTGAAACTAATTCTTCACATAGTCAAACCACTATTTCACTCAACTAACTACGACCAAATGTCCAACGACCAGTCGTAATTTACCATTCACACTATAAGAGCATGTGACTGAGTTTATTCACCTGCAACATTGCTATGAGCATTACAAGCAGCGCATAGGAACCAATCCCACCAGTATAAACCTGCAATATAAGAAGACCATAAGTCAAAGCAGAAAAGATCTAAACATTATCATCAGCAAGTAACTTTAACGTGCTTTTTAAGCATGTCTCCGCCGACAGTTAGCAACTTGGATATATTAGAAGATATTAAGAATGTCGTACCTCATTTAACTCTCTCTGTTGCAAGAACACTTTCAAAATCAAACATAATGGTCGTAGAGGGGGCCAGTTAGACATAGCATCCTATAGAGGTTTGCAAACACAGTAACATCAGACGCAGTTAGTTTCTACATCAGTAGATTTTCACTGTTCAGCGAGTGGATGCATCGGCACAAACCTTAATAAATTCAGCAGCTCTGGGTCCATTCTCCACATCAAAACTGTGGTCAGAAAACAGAAAATTATTAGTAAGAAGTTAGCTAAATAATCATATGCTATA